>NC_087356.1:74872837-75175867 GCF_030014295.1 Loxodonta africana
TCTGCCTCTGGTAATTCCAAGAATGTACTTTCATCTAGAAGATCCCTTGATTCTTTGTTTTAAGAGCCTGTTGAGGGGATCAGGGTCTGTTTCTTTATGTAACTTGATACTGACTGTTGTCTCTAGCCATCTATAAGTTATTGTATTAGTATGTTTTATGTTTGCTTACTGTGTCATAGGTTCTTGCTTTGTTTTGTTTTGATATGCCCAAATGGGTTGCTTGAGTGAGCTAGTTGATTATTTTCACCTTTGGAGCTCTCATGTCCTGTCCCCAGATGGCTAGAGTGGTTATCAGGGGTCCATTTACTTTCTTGTATGAATTCAGCTCAGGCGTCCAGGTAGCTGATCATCAAGTGTGTGGTACAGGCTCTGTTCTACAGTCTTAGGTGGGCAGGGGTGATGGGTGTAGGTACAGGTATCTGATTGCAGCAGGGAGCCAAACTCTGAACAAGGCAGGGAGCTAAGAATCCTCCCCCACATGTCTCTAAGGAAAGGACGTCCCTGTTCCCTAGATCGTACAGGTGGGTGGATTCTGCAGATGGACCATGGACACCCAATGTTTTCGGTTGTAGGGACTGGGAGGTACCAGTTATCCTTGGACCCCTGTCACGGGTGGCTGGGTGACCTGAGTGGAGGAGCTACCAGTCCTTAGGACCCTGAGGTGGGTAGGTGTGGACCCTGTTTAACAGGCAAAGCAATGTCAAGCATCAAACACCCAACTCTCCGCCACACAACTGGAACAGTTAGAGTCTGTCACAAGGGCCTATTTTCCTGAAATAGGCCTGCACAGGTCCGTGCAAAGGAGAAAGTTACTCAAAGTCCTTGGACCATTTATTCCTGGACAGGAGCTGCTTCTGTCCTGAGCTCCCCAGGTTAGTGGAGGTGGCAAATTATCTTTCCCCCAACTGCAAATTTTTTCCTTCTCCAAAGCCGGCAGAATGGCTCTATGAGCTCAAAAGGGCCTATCTCAGGCCCAGGGAATTCAGCTGCTGAAGTCGGCTTGTGGGGGTGGGGGGGAAAAATTTTTTTTTTGCGAGGGGGAGGGCTCAGTAAAATATATGCAAGTACTTAGCTTTTGCCAACAGTGCCAGTCTTCTCTGGTTCTGGAGGTGTGAGTAGGCTGTGTAGCTGGCTGCTTCTCCCTGAGGAAACTGTGGCCAAACACTACTACCAGCCCTCTGCAGCCACTCCCAAAAATGGTGCCTCAGGGCTCCCCGTGATTCAGGTCCAGTAACTCCTCTACACTTCTGAACGGTCTCTTCCTCTCCCTGCCCTCCGTTCATTTTCTAAGCTTGCCTTTGATGCTCAGGGCTAGCTTGTCATAACTATACTCATTTCACTTGTGTTTTCGGGTCTTTGTTGTAGAGAGAGCTCGCCAGAAGCATCTGTCTATTCCGCCATCTTGGCTCCACCTCTACCTCCTTGGATTTTTGTAACAAATGTAATAAGATGGCATATGTGGAAACACCTGAATGAACCCCTGGCACATACATAGAAGGTGCAAACTAAATTTTGGTTAACTCTGAGCCTGAAAATCCAGTCATGCAGTAAGTTAGTAGAAGAGCTGTAGAGTTGAGCCCAGCTTTTCTAACTCCTAAGGCTAAGAGTCATTAGTACCAAATGAGACAAATTAAAAACATACAACGACAATAAATTATCAGGTTTTATTTTGTTTATTTTAATTTTTGTTTTTGCTTTGTCTCTAATATAGCAAAACCTCCTGTCATTTTATTTCCATTTTATGAGTTGACCAAATTTTCCAGTGACTTTAAGACAGAAACACATCAATGAATAACTGTGCAGACTGACAAATCCCACAGGAACAAAAGAGTGAATAAAGGAAGGAAGGGAAAGAGAGATGGAGGGAGAAAAATGTTGATAGCAATGGTTTCCTGAGGTAAGATTCTGCTACGCATTTTATATGGAACTGCTCTAAAAGGAAACTAGATTGAGTACAGATCTGTAACTTAAAAACAACAGATTTCTAATTGCCCCATTCTACCACCATGGCACCGTCTAAAAATGGTTCCTACATCTCTGTATCAGTTGATATTTGAGTACTGTCTGCTTTCAGAGCCCTTGAACTTACCTTTTCTCCAGTTTTGCCATAAGGGTAACCTGCAGTTATTCCCTAATTTACATCAAATCACAAAGTGTTTGACCTAGTATTGTTAACAAGTTATGAGCACCCAAGAATAGTTGAAAAGTAATACATATATGACAGCTTTTCTAGGTTGTCTTATGTAGAAGCTCCAAGTTCTTCAAGTCTCGGTTCTGTTTCCAAAGAGGCATAGACGTATTTATTTCTTTGCTTCCGAATCTGAGATGTTGGCTCCCTCCCAGGTCTTTTGGGTTGAAATTTTATCCCTGGAAAGACTGAACCAATTCTGTTCCTTGCCATTTGTCTGATGGCAACGAGGAGGTGAAATTTCAAATGTTATCAAGGCTGTGAAGTTTGGCTTACCATCATCCATTTTGACCTTTTCACTATTCTGCTCTGACTGCCTGGCCTTCACCAGCTCCCTCCTGCAGGTTGGTCATGTTCTAAGGATTGCAGGGGCAGAATCCCAGCTAATCAGCATACCAGCTACTGAAAAGGTCAAAACAAGCTGATCTTCTCTTTAGCTGCAGACCGAGCCACCACAGCTTCTGCAAGCAGACTTACAGAGAAAGTGGCACCTTAGAAACATCTTGTTGTGATTTTATTGCAGTTTTAAAAAATTAGAAATTTTAATTATACTAATTATTTTATCCTAGAACAAACTAATATAGGAAAAGCAACTTTCCACTACATAATTAAATTGTAAAGCTCCTGGAAGGCTACGACCATGTTTAACTTAGACACAGCTCTAGGATTTTTTTTTCCAGTAAAACTAGGAGTTTTCTTAAGAATTTTCAAATAAGATTCCTGCTAAATGACTGATTTTTCCTATCTTTACTTTGAAAATTTTATTTTTAAATCCAATTCTATTCTTCTTCTGTTTTTGAATTATATCTTCAGCTTTATGATGATACATTTTTTCCCAAGCATAATCAATAATAATGCCAGAAAGTGAACAGTTAAAATGAAAATATCTTAAATTTTTATGGTGCTACATATTTTATAAAACATATTGCTTTAGTCAGGATAGGATAGTTTAAGCTATGGTAACAAACTAAAACCCAAAATCTCAGTGCATAGCATAACAAAGCTTTTTTCTTATCACACTATGTATCCAATGTGCGTTGGCTAGGGGCTCCTGTTCCACATTAGCTGATGAAGACTCAATCACCCCAAACACATAACTTTGGGGTTTGATGTACCAGCCTTTGAAGTCAGGAAATATATCTCTTCTGCTCATAGCACATTGGCCAGAATTTATCATATGGTCCTACCTGGTCTAGAAATATGGGTGATCACCTGGATTCTACATGAGCAACAGATGTCTCTGTCACACACATTTATGTCAATGTCTTCACATAAGCATAATAACATTGAGTTTCTGATAATATTGCTAATAATAGTATAGCAAATATTTGTCATCTCTAAATTATGTGTTAGGAATGGACCCTTGTGATCTTATTTTGCTAATCTGAAAAGTGAGGTTCAAAACAGTGTAGTGTGTCAGTTCAGGTCATCAGGGAAGCAGAAGCCATGGTGGAGTTGGAAATGAAAGAGATTTATTGAAGGTAACCCCAAAGAAAGATAAAGAGGGGAGAGAACAGGAGTAGGCACAAAAAGCCTTCAGACCGTAGTACAGGTCCTCTGTGAAAGGACAAGGGAAAGATGAGTCAGTCTCAAACTACCGAACAGTTCTAAGAGTCTCAACCAGCCCAACAGGGATCTCCAGAGGAAAGACTGACTGTTAGAGGACTCTCACGATGGGTATAAATGGCCAGGCCCCAGTACCTCTACCAGTGGCAAAGCTTTCAGCATCGTGACAACATGCGAGCCATTGCAGTGCAACAAATCGACAAACGGGTGGTGGAAGCAAGGATGTAGTCATGTATAAATGGCAGTCTATTTGGGGAGCGAAGAATAATTTGGTGTGATCTTAGCACAGACTGTAGGTGGTTTTAGGGAAATGCTATTTGTGTGGGTGGGGGAAAGGAGTGGAATAGATTCAGCTATGCAGTTTAATTCTGTGAATCTAACACATTTAACAACCTTAGCTTGTAGCAGTCTGTACTGTACCAGTGGAAAGAGTGTAAGACTTAGCTCAGCTATGGAGTTAGCTGTGTGGCCTTGAACAAATCACTAAACTCTCTCAATATCATACTCTCATCTTTAAAAATTAATATTCACCATGCCTACATTATTAAAGGGTTGTTAGGAGTATCAAATGAGGGCACTTTTTTAACTACAAAGCTCTATACATCAATAAAAAAAATTTTTTTTATTGATAATATGACATTATTAGTAAGAAATCTCTCTATATTTATATCACATTTTTAGATTTTTCAAAACATTTCCAGTTTCTTTCCTTGCTAGCAAATTACAGTTGCTCCCGAGAAGGTCAGAACTCACAGAAATTGAGCTACAGTTTACAATTGCCTGTGGGATATCCTGCACTCTTGGTAGCTTTGTGACTGTGGAAAGGGAACCCTCTGCCCCATGACTTGACATCATAGGAGTTCTCCCACCCACTTCAAGTAGGTTGTCCTATCCTGGTTAAATGCAAATAAAAAACTCCCCGAGAGTTAGTTAATGTGATGTTTTGTACTATAGAACAATAGAAAACATAATGGAAAACCAAAACTTGGTTGGTCAAAACATGTAATTAATACATCCAGGAGTTCAGTTGGCTTCTTTCTCTGGTTTCAGTGTGTCTTAGGTTGGGTTCTGTAGAGACGCAAAACCAGTGAAGCGTGTAGAGAGAGAGAGAGAGAGAGAGATTTATATCAAGGAAATGGCTCAAGCGGTTTTAGAGGCTGGAAAGTCCCAAGTTTTTGCACCAGACTGGAGTTTTCTCCTAACCCACGTAGCTGCAGGGGCTGGAGAACTCAAGATCAGCAGGTAAACTGCTAGCTCAACTCCCAAGAAATGGAGGTCAGGTGAAAAAGAGCCAGACGTAGGATCCAAAGTGAGGAAAACCAGTGAACTTTGCCAGAAAGTCCACATACATTGGAAATTCCCTTTCAACTGATTGGCTGCTGATAGCAGATCTCATCATGGAAGTGATTACATTATATCAGATCTCATTATGGAGGCAATTACATCATTATATAGCTGCCAAACTACATCATAACTTCCAGACCACTGAGAATCATAGCCCAGCCAAATTGACTCACAACCTTAACATCATAGAGCCTAGAGAGACAAAGAAAGGAGGGAAAAATCCAGTATAATTAAAGAAAATGCAGCTCAGATTAAGGTCAAGGCTATGCTCTAATGATCTTTCATTAACCATTTGAAGGCAGGTTCAGAATGAGTTAATAAAAGCCTTGACCCTGGCACTAGAAATATATTGTCAAGGGAAAATCAGATGCATAGTCCATAGAAAAGGCAGGAAACTTTGTCTACACTTCAATTAACAGATCATAGAGTTGGTATTTGGAAGGTTGATCTGTCTGTGAGCAGAGTGGCACTCTGGTGGCACAGTGGTTAAGAGCTTGGCTGCTAACCAAAAAGTTGGCAGTTCAAATTCACCAGCCACTCTTTGGAAACCCCACAGAGCAGTTCTATTCTGTTCTACAGGGTATCTGTGTGTTGGAATCGACTTGATGGAAACAGTTTTTTTTTTTTTTAATATGGCTAACTTGAATTTAAAAGGATCCAAAGACTAGATAATAGGAAATAATTCAAAACTCAGGGGTAAATGTTCTCAAAGAGTAGATAATACCAAATAATTTATATTTGGCTTTAGAGTTTTATCTTAACTCATTTTCAGCACATTTGCCTATGTATCAGTGTTTTGTTAGATGAATATTAAAACAGACTTGCGTTCTCTGGGTCCTCAGCAACTAGAGTAGATAAAGGCGATTGATGTTCTGTTTTGGACATATAAGGTATGAGATGACTAATAGACACCGAAGTAGAAATATGGAGCATGCGAAAAACCTCAAAAGCCATCCCTTTGACACTCAATTGCCTCATGAGCTAGAGTTCTACGGTCTTAAACAAGAAATATTTAGACATTTCCACACCTCCTTTGAGTAGTCCATCATCACAGCAAGCTCTGTATGTATGAAAAAAAACCATCTTCTTCCTCAACAAGTTGGCTTTCTTTTTTGCCATTCCTGTTTCAGCCATAGATTTCATTGTTTTTCTGTGTCACCCAGGTTCTAAACCTCATCAATAGCCTAGGTTCTTCCCTCTCTCTCCCTAGCCAGGTCAATTCCTCAAGTCGCATCGATCATACTTCTTAGTGGCCATTATATAATCCCCTCTCTTTCCACTTAATCTACTCTACTACTAGAGTGACTACTCTAGTCCAGTGTACCATACCCAGGGATTTCTTTACATCTAGTTTTTTAGGAACTAGTCATCTTGACTAAAGCCTCTACCTACATTCATTTCATTCTTTGCATTACCTCTATATTTATCTTTCAAAAACAATCCTCCGGAGGCATACCCCTCCAACTCAGAAATAATCTCTGGCTCACCATTTGTGATAGAGGCTTCTAGATGACTCCCAACATCCATTAAGCCATTCATTATTCCTTAGTAACGGGAACCTAGACAACGTGCTCAGCTGGTTATGAGACGTAGGCAGCAGTTCTGTGGATCTTTTAAGTTGTTTTCTTCAAAAGAAACGAATAAGTTCTTTATCCTCATTTTTTCCTTTCCAATGCTGGAATGTGACCAGATTGTTGGATTTCCAGCAGCTGTCTTCAATCCTAAAATAATCTTGAGGGAGGAAGTCAGCTCTGAAGATGGATGAACAGAATGATTTAGTCCCTGATGACTGCGTGGAGGTGTCATACCAACCCTGCACTGCCTAATTTTGTACCTAGAAAAATAAACATTTGTATGTTTAAGCCCATTATCCTAAGGATATGTTACTTGCAATTTAATGCAAATCTTAGCTGACATACTATTTTCCCCAGGATGCTGTCTGAAGTTCTTAACTTGATATTCACAACTGAAACCCAGACTGCCTCTACGCCCATTTCTATAACACTTCTCCTACCAGAAACATTTCCTGCAATCAAGGTAACACATTCCAAATATGCTATGCATTCTCTTGTTTTTGGAATTTATTACGTTACTTCAGTGGCCCCTATACTCATTTATCCCCATTTAAAAAAAAAAAATTGCCTTTGAGTAGATTCCAACTCATGGTGACCCCATAGCCTCTAGCAAATGCCTTGTGTTAGGACTCAATTACATGATAGAATAATAGACTTCACAAGATGGAAGGAAATTTAAAATTTCTCTAATCCAAAACTTTCTACAGAGTGAAGGAAAATTGCCTACAACGTTATAACTCAAAGTGTGTTTGGTGACCAGCCACTTTTTACAAAACCCCTGGTGATTTGCATGCATGTTAAAGTTTGAAAAGTCTTGCATTTGTAGCATCTCTAATTGAATGTCATTCAACTGCTGCTTAGGTCACTTACAAATACACATCTTGCCCTAGTCTGTTGTTGGGCAGCTGTACTTGTTAGCAAGTCATTCCACACAATCAGCTGAAATTTTCTTCCTTGGTACTTTCACCTATGAGTTCTGTAGTCCTGGTCTCTGGAATAACAATAAATAAGCCTGGTCCACCAGAATCCTTTAAAGATGGCTATCATCCATTCTGGAGTCAGTGGGTGGTACGAATGGTTAATATGCTCACTGCTAACCTAAAGGCTGGAGAGTCAAGTCCACCCAGAGATGCCTCAGAAGAAGGGAGCTCCAGCAGCTGTCGTCGATCCCAAAATAGTCTTTAGGGAGGATCTACTTCTGAAAATTCAACCATTGAAAACCCTATGGAGGTGCAAATAAACAAAATAATAAATGAAAGTGGGGACTTTACAACTGACTCAAATTAAATAAAAAGGATTATAACAGAATGCAATGAATGACTATATTCCAACAAAATTGATAACTTCGATAAAATAGATAAATTCCTAAAGGCACATAATCTACCTAAACTGACTCAAAAAGAAATAGTAGAAAACTTAAATAGACACATAACAAGCAAAGAGATTAAGCCAGAAATAAAAAGTCTACCAACAAAGAAAAGCCCAGGACCAGACAGCTTCACTGTGGAATTACATCAAACATTTAGAGAAGAACTGACACTAATCCTGTCCAAACTCTTTCAAAAAGTAGAAGAAAAAGGAATACTACCTAACTTTCTATGAAGCAAGCATTGCTCTAGTACCAAAGCCAGACAAAGTCACCACAAGAAAAGAAAACTACATACCAAAATTCTTTAAGAATATAACAACAACAAAAAAAAAAACCCACCAAATCCGTTGCTATCAAGTCGATTTTGACTCATAGCAACCCTATTGGACAGAGTAGAACTGTCCCATAGGGTTTCCAAGGAGCTTCTTGTGGATTTGAACTGCCAATCTTTTGGTTAGCAGCTTTAGCTCTTACCCACTACGCCACCAGGGTTTCCCTTATGAATATAGATGTCAAAATTCTCAACAAAATACTAACAGAACCCAACAGTTATTAAAATAATTATACATCATGATCAAGTACGATTTATTCCAGGAATGCAAGGTTGATTCAACATTAGAAAATCAGTCAATGTAATACACTACTTTAATAGAAAAAAGAAAAAGAACCACATGATCATCTCAATAGACATAAAAAAGGCATTTGATAAAAATCCAACACCCTTTCTTAATAAAAATTTTTAGCAAGATAGGAATAAAAGGGAATTTTCTCAACACGACTAAGGGCATTATGGAAAACTAACAGTCAACATTATACTCGATGGAGAAAGATTGAAAATGTTCCCAAGACAAGGATACCCACTCTCACTCCTATTCCATATTGTACTGACAGTCCTAGCCGAGCAATAAGGAAAATAAATAAATAAAAAGTATCCTAATTTGAAATAAAGAGGTAAAACTCTCTCTATTCACAGATGACGTGATCCTATATATAGAGAATCCCAAAGAATCTATTAAAAAGCTTCCAGAACTAATAGAGGAATTTATCAAAGTTACAGAATACCAGGTCAACACACAAAATTCACTTGGGTTTCTACACACCAGCAACGAGAAATATGAAAAGGAGATTAAGAAAACAATTCCATTTACAATAGCATCTAAGAGAATAAGATAGCTAGGAATAAATTTACCCAGGGATGTGAAAGACTTATACAATGAAAATTATAAAACACCACTGAAAGAAACTAAAGAAGTTCTAAATAGTTGGAAAGGTGTTCCGTGCTCATGGGTTGGAATGCTTGATATAGTCAGGATGGCAATACTACACAAGCGATCTACAGATACAACCCAATCCTGATCAAAATTCTAATAGCATTCTTTACAGAAATGGAAAAGTTTATCCTCAATTTTACATGGAAAGACCTGAGACCCCAAATAGTCAAAGCAATTTTGAAGAAAATGAACAAAATAGGAGGCCTTA
Source organism: Loxodonta africana (assembly GCF_030014295.1). Taxonomy (NCBI): domain Eukaryota; kingdom Metazoa; phylum Chordata; class Mammalia; order Proboscidea; family Elephantidae; genus Loxodonta; species Loxodonta africana. Next base: position 74,882,358 of record NC_087356.1, read on the forward strand.
CACTTTCTGACTTCAAAGCGTATTGCACAGCTACAGTAATCAAAACAGCCTGGTACTGGTTGAATGATAGACACATAGACCAAGGGAACAGAATTGAAAACCCAGAAATAAACTCAAACATCTATGGTCAATCAATTTTTGACAAGCGAGCCAAATACATTCAATGGAGAAGGAATAGCTCCTTCAACAAATGGTGCTGGCAAAACTGGATTTCCACATGCTAAGAAATGAAAATCCATACTTAGCACCATATACAAAAACTAATTCAAAATGTATGAAAGATCATAAAGTTCTTAGAAGAAAATATAGGAGCAAAACTTTTGGACCTAATTTTTTTCAACGATAGATTATCAAACACAACAAATGCACAAGCAACAGAGAACAAAATAAATAACTGGGACCTCATAAAAGTTAAATACTTACATTCACTGAAAGACTTTATCAAAAGAGTAAAAAGACAGCCTACAGACTGGGAAGTTATCTGTGGAAACAGTGTAACTGATAAGGGTCTAATAACAAAAGTATATGGAAAACTTCCACAACTTAACAACAAAATGCAAATAACCCAATCAAAAACTGGGCAAAGAACATGAACAGACACTTCACCTAAAAGGAATATTCAAATAGCCAACACATGAAAAGATGCTCAACGTCATTAGCTGTCAGAGAATTGCAATTCAAAACCACAATGAGATACCATTTCACTCCCACTAGGATGGCTCAAAGGATCCCTGGTGGCGCAGTGGTTAAGTGCTCAGTTACTAATCAAAAGGTCAGTGGTTTGAACCCACCAGCAGCTCTGCTGGAGAAAGATATGGCAGTCTGCTTCCATAAAGATTATAGCCTTGGAAACCCTATGGGGCAGTTCTACTTGATGGCAATGGGGTAGGACGACTAATATAACAAAATAAAGCAAAAAAATGGAAAATAACAAGTGTTGGAGGGAGAAATTGGAACCCTCATCCACTATCGTTAGAAATGTAAAATGGTACTGCCATTGCGGAAAGCAGTCTGGCAGTTCCTCAAAAAACTAGAGGTAGAGCTGCCATATGACTCAGCCATTTCACTCCTAGGTATATACTCTAGGGACCTAATACAAGTGACATGACCTTATGTTCATCGCAGTGCTATTAACAATAGCAAAAAGATGGAAACAACCTAAGTGCCCATCAAAAGATGAATGGATGAGTAAAATGTGCTACATTCATACAGTGATAAAGAAAAATGAGTTCTTAAACATCTCATAACAGGGGTGAACCTGGAGGACGTTATGTTGAGCAAAATAAGCCAATCACAAAAAAGCAAATATTGTATGCTCTCACTTTTATGAAATGACATGAATAGGTAAATATACAGAAACTAATGTTCATTAGTTGTTATGGGGGGGTGGGGAGAAGTCCTCCCTAGGTAGTAGTCGCTTTTTGTTTATAGAAATGGGAAAGGTGGCACCAAATATGAGTGAAGTTTGCACAACATGACCTATGTAACAGATGTCAATAAGTTGTGCATAAGCAAAAGGGATAAATGAGCACATGTTGGGTTGTATATGGTTTTTTGACAATAACAACAACCAAAAATGGGGTGGGGTGGCTCCAGAAGCTGATGCTAATTAGACATAACCGATTACTCATGGAATTAGTTTGCTTGGTTTGGGGGCTTAGGACCATGGTCTTGTGGGACAATCCAGTCAATTGGCATAATATAGTTTTTGAAGTTTATGTTCTACCTCCCAGTATGGCAAGTAGTGTCTGGGGTCTTAAAATCTTAAGAGCGGTCATCTAAGATAAAACTCTTGGTCTTTGTCTGAAACAAAGAGAAAGAGGGAAACACAAGATTGTCAGAGAAAGAACTAGACGGCAGGGCTACTTGTCTGCACGAACTGCCTCTTCCACTGTGAGATTAAAAGAACTGCCCCTCTACCTCTACTGAACATTCTGATCAGGAACACGATAGACAAATCCTGATAAAAGGGGAGAAAAATGTGGGGCAGAACTTCAAATTCTTAAAGAATCCAGGTTATTGGACCTATTGATACTGGAGGGAGCCCTGGTGGCTCAGTAGTTAAGTGCTTGGCTACTAACCAAAGGGTCTGCAGTTCAAACCCGTTAGCCACTCTGCAGGAGAAAGATGTGACAGCCTGCTTCCGTAAAGATGTACAGCCTTGGGAACCCTGTGGGGCAATTCTATTCTGTCCTATAGGCACTATGAGTGGGGGTTAACTTGACAGCAACAGGATTGAGAATAGAAGAGTACTCAAGACTATGGCCCTGAGTTTCTCTTCAAATCTTGAATTAAAACTACCCCCTGAAGTCACCTTTAACCTAAGTAACAGTTTGGCCCAAAGGGTAAAGATTGTCTCCTTTGAGTATTGTGTTTCTTTAAAAAAAAAAAAAAAGAATATACATATATATATATATATATACGCGTGTGTGTGTGTATATATATGTACATGACTAAGCTATTTTGAAGCATAGATGAGAAGGTTGTAGGGCAGGGAGATTAAGTAAATGAAATTGAAACAACTAGAACAGAAATAACGGGAGTGTTGAAACAGTGTGAAGACAGTAATCAATGTCACTGATCATTGCATCTAAGAACTGTGGAATAGAGTAGGGTTTTTCCTCCGAAATAAAATTAAAAAGCATAGGAAAAGATTACTCCTGTAAATTTAAAAGAAAGAAAATCCTGTGGAGCATAGTTCCACTCTTACATACATGGGGTCTCCATGAGTCAGGGTCAAATTGACGGCAACTGGTTTTTATCATTGGCTCTAAGCCTTCTTTTTTCAAAGGTGAACAACCCATTTCAATTGGCGTTCTTCATGTAAACTGATATTTGGACACTTCATCTGTTTTTAATGCATACTAAGTTGTTAGTGCCCTATTTAGAATATGAAACCAGAATTTAATACTGTCCTCTAAATGTGTGATAACAGACCATCACACAAAACTGTAGCTCCCTTAATCTGCAACATATAACATTCAGATATAAGTTAATCACCATAGTTTTGATGTTGCTCTCATGATTAACATATATTTTACTTATATGGCAATTGGAAAAATAATCTAAGAAAATAATATGTTCTGAAAAACATCAGATATCACATGTTGTTTGTTTGCTTTAATCATATGAAAAACTGTGTGATTCAGAACTTCTCTTTTTCTAGAACTTTGCCCACTACCATAAAAAAAAAAAAAACCCTGTTGCAATGAAGTTGATTCCAAATCACAGCAACCCTATAGGAGAGAGTAGAGCTGCCCCATATTATTTCCCAGTGACCCTACAGAACAGAGTAGAACTGCCCCAGAGGGTTTCCAAAGAGTGGCTAGTGGATTCGAACTGCCAACCTTTTGATTAGCAGCCAATTTCTTAACCACTGTGCCACTAGGGCTTTTACCGTAGAAAACTCAATATCTTTTTTACAGCCCTGAGCTCTCTTCCGTGTAAGTTTCAGTCTATAAAACCTCAGCACCTGCAGTACCTGTCAGCACCTCAAGCTCAACAGCTTTAAACCTAACTCATCTTTGGGCCCTTTTGGTAGGCATTTATATATGTACCTTATGACCCTTTCAGAGGGCAGTCTCCTTTAGAGCAGGAATTCAGAGTTCTCACAACATCCAGCACAAGAAAGCACTCACACTGGACACTAAAGAAATATTTTTAAATGAATGAGTCTCTGTTTATTCATTGGGACCTAGGGTACTACTAGATTAGACTCCAGCAGAATGAGTTGGATAGACAAACCAGTAAAATACCAGGACTCTTCTTGCTATCTTTAGGTGAAATGTATAGGTCCCTTTGGGATTGCCCCAACAAAGGAGCTGACCTAGTTTAATAGAGTATAAATATAGTGTGTTCCCAAAAAGTCCCCAAACACTAGATACACTAAAGTGTATCTTCAGTGTTCCAAGTGGTGCTACTAATACTGATTGACCCACTTAAAAGGAGCCTTTTTACACAAAGTGGTATCCATTTAAAATAGGACCATCCCACCCATGAAATTCCACTCCATTTCTGTGAATGGGCTTTGAAGAATTTGGGGGTGGGTGGGAAATCTGTGTTCACCAAAAAAAAAAAAAAACCAAATTAAAGCAAACACACACACACACACACACACAATTTACCAAAATCGTGAGTTTCCTAACAAGAAATGGAGTTAGATGCAGACATGCAGAACATCTTTAGAATTTTCTGTCATTTTATAGCCTCAGTTTGCACGCCCTCACTCAGAACACTATTTATAGCTTCTAGATATTTCATCTGAAGTTAGAAAGCTGCCAGTGGGGCAATATGATTGCCCTGATTATGTTCTTACAGTGCATCCATAAACATTAGTATCTGGGCAAAAATACCAGCATGTGTTTTCTCCTACTTGTATAATTTTTAGAAAAAGTGATCACTTTACTAAAATTGGAGTCCCTGGTTGGTTGGTGCAAAAGATTAACGAGCTTAGCTGCTAACTGGAAGGTTGGAGGTTCGTGTCCACCTAGGGTTGCCTCGAAAGAAAGGCCTGGCGATATACTTCTGAAAAATCAGCCATTGAAAATCCTATGTAGCACGTTGACTCAGTGGCAACTGGATGCTGGTTTACTGAAAATGGCAAGTCTATATTTTAAGCAGTATTATTAGAGAAGCTCTGATATCACAATTAGCAGAGGATAGATTTCTTCTGTGCTGTCCCTCCTCTGTCCATCCTTCCCATGTCACTGATGTCCTAGAGCTGGCCTGAGGCTACGGCCCACTTGGGAGGGCTTCACTGCCTTGCAAGGTCTAGTTGGACTGAGTTGTAGTTCAGGGGGAAGGAGGAATGGTATAGATGACTTGGGCCAGCTCTGCTCTAGGCTTAGAAACAGGGGATCTTTTTTTTTTCCCTACTATGAAGCTGTAAAAGGAAGCTAAATGAAAAATTAGTCTCCTATTGATGGAAGATTTGGGTTGCTTCCAGTCTTTTGCTATTACTAACAATGCTTCAATAGATATTCATGTATATCATTTTGCATGTGTCCAGGTATAACTCTAAGATAAATTCCCAGAAGTGGGTCAAAGGGTATATACATGCATTTACAATTTTAATAGATGTTACCAAATTGCCCTCCCTAGGGGTTGTAACAATTTACATTCCCACCAGCAATGTATTAAAGTGACTCTTTTCTTATAGCCTCACCAACAGATTGTATCCCACTTTTGGGTTTTTGACAATCTGATAAGTGAAAATGGTAGTCGAGTTTCTAAACTTGCATTTCACTTAAGAGTATTTTCATATAATTAAAAATACTTTGTATTTTTTTTTTTATGTCAGTTGTCTTTATATTCTTTGTTCATCTTCCTGTTGGGTTTTATTATTTTTAGGAGCTTTTTGTATATTAGGGAGATAAGATTCTTTTCTTGATATTTCTTCTAAGCAGTTTAAAGTCAGTTTAACATTTATGTATATACTTTGTATAATGATTTGTTTCATGCTGAAGTTTTCTTTCAAAACTTTTATAGCCAAATATGTCATTTAAAAAAAAATTTCTAGAGTTTTAGTTATATTTAGATAGACTTTTTCCTATCTAAGCCTATAAAAAAATCCTTCGATGTTTTCTTTCAAAACTTTTATGGTTTAATATTTTGTATTTAAATCTTTGGTCCATTTGCAATTTGTCCTGGTTGAAGTATGATGTATACATATAGCTGTTCACTTTTATTTAATAGTCCTTAATTATTAATAATTTATAATACGTTTAAAATTATATGTTATTTCTCTTCATTGCTCTCTTTTCCCCCCAGAATTTCTTTAAATAATAGTGATGATTGTGGGCAACTTCTTTTTACCTTTAATGTGAATTCCTCTATGGTTTCTCAATTAAGAAATGTGCTCTATTTGGGGCTAAGATGGAAATATTTTATCATATTAAAGAAGTATCTATCGAGTCCCATTTCATGGAGTTTTAAAAATCAAGAATGACTGCTGGATTTTTTTAAAAATAAGGTTTAAAGAAGTATAATCTTCATACAGTAAAGTATACATTTTTAGGTGTAGAGCTCAAAGAGTTTTGACAAATGATCAACACAATCAAGATATAGAACATTCTCATCTCTATAGAAAGTTCCCTTATGCCATTTTATACAGACAATGCCCCCAACACCTTCAGCCACTGGCAACCACTGATCTAATTTTCGTACCTGTAAGTTTTATCTTTTCAAGACTAGACGGAATCATGCAGTATGTGGCCTTTTTGTATTTTGCTTCTTTCCTTGAGCATAACGCTTTTGAGATGGATCCGTGTTGTATGTATCAGTAGTTGTTCTTTATTGCTGAGGAGTCCATTGTGTGGGCGAATCACTATTTGTTTACCCACTCACAAGTTGACAGGTTTTTGGAGTGGTTCCAGGTTTCAGTTTGCTATAAATATTCACCTGCAGGTTTTTGTGTGGACGTAGGTTTTCATCTTTTGGGGGTGAACACCTAGGAGTGAAAAAGTTGGTCATGTGGTGTGATGTTTAAATCTATAAGAAATTGCCAAACTGGTTTCCCAAGTGACTGCGCCATTTGGCATCAATGTATGAGAATTACAGTTGTTCTGTATTCTTGCCAGCACTTTGCTTTGTCATTTTTTTCTTATACTTTTGTAGGCATATAGTGGTATCTCTTTGTGACTTTAATTTGCAATTCCATAATGACTGATGATATTGAACATCTTTCTGTATGCTTTTTTACCACCTTATTTGTGTCTCTTGGAAGTATCTATTCAAATCTTTTGTCCATTTTTCAACCGAGACTTTTGTCTTCTAATTACTTTTTAACATCTTAATAAGGTATCATTAACAAACAGTAAACTGTACATATAAAAAGTATACAATTTGTTGTTTTGACCTCTCTCTCCATATATATATACATACACATATACAGGCAGTGTAGGAAACCCTGGTAGCATAGCGGTTAAGTGCTACGGCTGCTAACCTGAAGGTCGGCAGTTCAAATCCGCCAGGTGCTCCTTGGAAACTCCATGGGGCAGTTCTACTCTGTCCTATAGGGTCGCTATGGGTCGGAATCGACTCGACAGCAGTGAGTGGGTTTATACAGGCAGTACCTGTATTATGAACAAGATCCATTCCTAATTGTGCCTTTAAGTTGAATTTGTAGGTTAAGTTGAAACAGGTGTTCTTGTTTAGCCTTAATTTAGTGCTTTGAGCCTTTTCAGTGATTTAAAATCTTCATATGCAGCAGGTGAAGGTGATCATGATGAAGAATTTGGTGCAAGTAGGGGTTGGTTCAATAGTTTCAAAGTGAGAGCAGTAACATTAAAGGGCAAGTACCAGTTTTCCAGCAAGCCTGACATTGGTAACCTGGGGACTGCCTGTAGTCATGAAACCATAGCCAAAATCAAGATAATGATGTATCATCTCTTCACCTGTTACAGTTCCTCCCTCCCAAGCCTACCCACTCTGTTCATCAACCCCAGGTAACAAATGAAATCATCTGTATCACTAGAGATTAGGTTGCATTTTCTAGAATTTTATACAAATGGAATCTTACAGTACGTACGCTTCTAGTGTGACGTCTTTCACTGCCATAATTATTTTGATATAAGTCCATGCCGTTGCCTGTATCGATTGCTCATTCCTTTGTGTTGCTGAGTAGTGTATCATGTACGTATATACCATAATTTGTTTATTCATTTATCTGTTGATGGACATTTCGGTAGTTTCCAGTTTCTCATTGAATGAGTCAGGAAGTGCACCCCTCTTTTCTGTGTTTTGTTCGTGTGTTTTTGGAATAGCCTGAGAAAGATTGGAGTTAGTTCTTTAAACATTTTGTTAGAATTCACCAGTGAAACCACATTGGGCTGTTCTTTGTGGAAAGTTTTTTGATTATTAATCCAATCTATTTACTTGTTACGGGTCAATTCAGATTTTGTATTTCTTCTTGAATCAGTTTTGGCAGTTTGTGCCTTTCTAGGAATTTTCCCATTTCATCTAGGTTACCTAATTTATGGACATACAATTGTTCATAGTATCCCCTTAAAGTCCTTTTTATTTCCATAGCATCAGTACTGATGTACCCTCTTTCATTCCCCATTTTAGTAAATTGAGTCTTTTTTTTCTTGATCACTCTAGTCAATTTTGCTGATCTTTTCAAAGAACTATCTTTTGGTTTAGTTGATTTTTTTTCTATTGTTGTTTTGTTCTCTATTTAATTTCTGTTCTTTATCATTTTCTTTGTTCTGCTTTCTTTGGGTTCACTTTGCTCTTCTTTCAGTTTTTTAAGGTGAAATGTTTGGTTATCAAAAAATTGTCCTTTTTTAATGTAGGTATTTACCACTATAAATTTCCCTCTAAACACTGCTTTAACTGCATCCCATAAGTTTTAATATGTTACGTATTCATTTTTATTCATCACAAAGTATTTTCTAATTTCTCTTGTGATTTCTTATTTGACACATTGGTTATTGAGGACTATGTTGTTTAAATTGCCACATATTTGTCAATGTCCCAAACTTCCTTTTGTTATTGATTTCTGATTTTTTTCTATTGTGGTCAGAGAACATGCTTTGTATGATGTCAAACTTTTAAATTTTTTGTGGCTGCTTTTATAGCTTAACATATGGTCTATCCTGAGGAAGGTTCCATGTGCTTTGAGAAGAATGTGTATTGCAGTTGTTCTTTAAATAAGACAGAAGAAAAAAAGAGTTATGAACAAAAACATGTTTACACTATCTTTTATATTTATGGGGTGGAGTGGGATGTTATCTTTGGAACTCTGGTGGCACAGTAGTTAAGAGCCTGGCTGCTAGCCAAAAGGTCTGCAGTTCAAATCCACCAGCTGCAGTTCTACTCTGTCCTATAGGGTCACTATGGAATTCACTCAACAGCAACGGGTTTGGTTTTTTTTGGCTACTGATTTTCTTTATTTCTTCTTGCAGATTTGAATTACTCTCTAGTGCTCTTTCATTGTAGCCTGAAAGACTCCATTTAGGATTTCTTGTAGGGAAGGGCTGCTAGTGATGAATTCTCTCAGTTTTTGTTTATCTGGAAATCTCTTAATTTCTAGATACTGTTTCTGGATATAGAATTCTTGGTTGACAATTTTTGTTGTTTTTCCTTTGAACACTTTGAATATATTATTCCACTGCTGTCATGGATTGAATTGTGTCCCCCAAAAATATATGTCAACTTGGTTAGGCCATGATTTCCAGTATTGTGTGCTTGTCCTCCATTTTGTAATTAATGTAATTTTCCTATGTGTTATAAATCCTAACCTCTGCCTGTGGTTAATGAGGCAAGATTAGATTATGTTAAAGAGGATTAGGGTGGGATATAACACCCTTACTAGGTCACATCCCTGATCCAGTGTGAAGGGAGTTTCCCTGGGGTGTGGCCTGCATCACCTTTTATCTTACAAGAGATAAAAGGGAAGTGAGCAGAGAAGGAGGACTTCATACCACCAATAAAGCAGCACTGGAGCAGAGCACATCCTTTGGACCAGAGGCCCCTGAGCCTGAGAAGCTTCTAGACCAGGGGAAGATTGATGACAAGGACTTTCCCCCAGAACCCACAGAGAGAGCTTTGCCCTGGAGTTGGCACCGTGAATTTGAACTCCTAGCATCATAGACTGTGAGAGAATAAATTTCTCTTTGTTAAAGCCATCCAGTCCTGGTATTTCTGTTATAGCAGTACTAGATAACTAAGACAACAGCCCTCTGGCCTCCATGGTTTCTGATGAGAAATCAGCTGTTAAACTTACTGAGGATCTCTTGTCTGTGATTTGTTACTTCTCTCTTACTGCCTTCAAATTTTTCTCTTTTTTTTTTTAACTTTCAACAGTATGATAATGATACGTCTAGGTGTAGATTCCTTTGAGCTTATCCGATATGGAGTTCACGGAACTTCTTGGATATTTAGATTAAGTTTTTCATCAAATTCAAGAAATTTTCAACCATTATGTTTTCAGATATTCTTTTCGCCCCCTTCTGTCTCTCTTCTTCTTATGAAACTCCCATTGTGCATGTGTTGGTACACTTGATAGTGTCCCAAAAGTCTTTGAAGCTCTGTTTGTTTTTTTTATTCATTCTGTTTCTTCAGACTAGGTAATCTCAAATGAGTTGTCTTCAAGTTCAGTAATTTCTTCTTCTGTTTGCTCCAATGTTCTGTTAAGTACCTCTAATGAATTTTTCATTTCAGTTATTGTACTTTTCAACTACAGAAATTATATTTGATTTTTTAAAATAATTTCTATCGCTTTATTGATATTCTCTATTTGATGAGACATCACTCTCGTATTTTCTTTAGTCATGATTTATTTTAGTTCTTAGGACATTTTTAAAATAGCTAATTTAAAGTCTATCTATGTTAAATCCAATGCCTGGGTTTACCCAGAAAGTTTTTATTGATTGCATTTTCCTTGGGTGGGGGGGATCATATTTTCTTGTATCTTTACATGTCTCGTAATTTTTTGTTGTGTTGAAGAGAAGACATTTTAAATAATATAATGTGATAATTTGGGATATCAGATTTTCTCCCCTCCCCATGGTTTGTTGTTGTTTTTGCTTGTTGTAGTTGTTCATTTTTTGTTTATTTAGTGACTATTGTGAACTAATTTTGTAAAGTATGTGTCATGGATTGAATTGTGTCCCTTCAAAATATGTCAACTTGGTTAGGCTATGATTCCCAGTATTGTGTGGTTGTCCTCAATTTTGTGATCGTAATTTTATGTTAAAGAGGACTAGGGTGAGATTATAGCACTCTTATCCAGGTCATATCTCTGATCCAATGTAAAGGTAGTTTCCCTGGGGTGTGGCCTATACCACTTTTTATCTCTCGAGATATAAAAAGGAAAGGGAAGTGTCTTAGTCATCTAGTGCTGCTATAAGAGAAATACCAGAGGCAGATGGCTTTAACAAAGAGAAATTTATTTTCTTACAGTCTACTAGGCTAGAAGTCCAAATTCAGAGTGTCAGCCCTAGAAGTCTTTCTCTCTCTATCAGCTCTGGAGGAAGCTCTTTGTCCTCAATCTTCCCCTGCTTGAGAAGCTTCTCAGGTACAGAGACCCCGAGTCCAAAGGACAAACTCTGCTCCTGTTACTGTTTTCTTGGTGGTATGGTATGAGGTCTCCCTGTCTCTCTGCTTGCTTCTTTCTTTTATATCTCAAGAGATTGCCTCAAGACACAATCCCAATCTTGTAGATTGAGTCCTGCCTCACTAACACAACTGCTGCCCATCCTCCCTCATTAACATCATAGAGGCAGGGCTTACAACATGTAGGAAAATCACACAATACTAGGAATCATGACCCAGCAGATTGATACACACATTTTTTGGAGGACATAATTCAATCCATGACAGGAAGCAAGCAGAGAGCGAGGACCTCATACCACCAAGAAAGAAGTGCTAGGAGCAAAGCTTGTCCTTTGGACCTGAGATTCCTGCACTGAGATGCTCCCAGACCAAGGGAGACTGATGACAAGGACCTTCCTCCAGAGCCGACAGAGAGAAAGGCTTCCCCTGGAGCCAGAGCCCTGAATTTGGGCTTCTAGCCTACCGGACTGTGAGGGAATAAAATTCTCTATGTTAAAGCTTTACACTTGTGGTACTTCTGTTAAAGCAGTACTAGATATCTAAGACGGTATGTATTCTTTGTCATGTATGACCCTAAAGCCTCTACTCAGTTAGTTTAGTAGTCAGCTAATGACTGGATAAAGATTTCCTTAAATGCCTGTGTATTAGTTTCCTATGGCTGATGCAAAAAGTTACCACAAACATGGTGGCTTTAAACAATGTACATTTGTCTACATTGTTCAGGAGGTCAGAAGTCAAACATCAGTTTCACTGGGCTGAAATCGAGGTGTTATCAGGGCCAACCTCCCTCTAGAGACTTGAGGAGAATCAATTTCATTGCCATTTCTAGCTTTTAGGGCTGTATTCCTTGAGTGCCTTGGCTTGCGGGCCCTTCCTTCATCTTCAAAGCCAGCAGCATAGCATCTTGCTTCAGTCTTCACGTTGTCATCATCTTTAAATCTCCCTTGACCTTCCTCTTATAAGGATGCTTTTGATTGCAATCCAGGATAATCTCCCCAACTCCAGATACTTAATGACATATGCAAAGTCTCTTTCCGTATAAGGCAGCATTTGTGAGTTCCAGGGATTAGGACTTTGCTATCGTTGGTACCACAGCCTGGAATGAATAAATCTTCCAGTCTTTGCTGAGTAGCTTGATGTTATCCAATAAGCAAATTATACCTTTATTCTATCCTTACTTAAAATAGAGCATCCAGGTTTTTCCTTCATTGTTTTTTGTGTAAATTCTGGGAAGCAGAAGGAAAAGTTATTGTATGCAGCCATGTTAATATAAAAGGTCCAAATTTTAATTTTTAAAAATCTCATTTAAACCAGAATATATTTAGCCTACTAAACAAATTTATGAAGTAGATTCTCCATGTAATAAAAAGAGGGATTATCTTTTAATGTTCTCAATACAGAGGAGGAGAATTTTAGATTACCATAACCTAACCAAAAAATTTCCATTTCCAAAATTGTGTTTAGCCAGAAAAGTCTATGTTATTACAAAAGATTAAAACGAAATTAAGCTGAGTAATTAGAGAAAGCATACCTCCTTCAGCATTTTAATTTTTCCAACATTCTTTTATCTCTATTCTTTTAGAGTTACAGGATTTTAGAATTTTAGAGCTGGAAGAGGTATTAGAGTTAATTTTGCAGGAAACTGAAGTGTCTTGATCGAGACGCCATTGCTGAGTGCAGAGTCATAGAATTTGGATAGCCCAGCTCCCAGTCCTTTGTTCTTTCACTGGTACCAGCAGACCTCTCTAATATATTTCTAGATGGTAAGAAAGGCAAAGATAGAAAGAAATAATTGTCTTTGCTTTAGATGTGAGAAAACAGATTTGAGTTGGAAAAGGTCATATACTTTTGTTAATAAAAAAAAAATTAGGACTAGAATCCAGGTCCACTAAAGGTAGAGAAGAGATATGTACATAAAAGATCATCGATGAGAAGTTCTATTTCCTTCAAGTATATAGACTTGCTTCTTCATGGCATACTGGTTAAGAGCCACGGCTGCTAACCAAAAGGTTGGCAGTTCGAATCCACCAGGTGCTCCTTGGAAACTGTATGGGGCAGTTCTACTCTGTCCTATAGAGTCACTATGAGTCGGAATTGACCCAACGGCAGTGGGCTTTCTTCTTTAGGAGGATTATTTCAGATCAGCTTCAATTGTTTTGGTTTGGAAATCCCTGAAAGCAAGAACCTGGGCATAGAATGCATTAAAAATTACTCAACAAGCCTGATGGGTAACAACAAGTGCCATCATTGCAAGCTGCTAGAAGGGTAATTTCTAATGGCAGAGGTCCCATTCAGAAAGTAGTTTACACCTTGGCATTTCACCTTCCTTCTTCTTACTTTTGTTTTTTTCCTGCTTCCCCTTGTCACCCTCCTCAGATGTCCAGGGTCACCCCAGGACCATGTGCAGCAGGTGATTACAAAAAGCAGTTGCAAATCAAGACTGAGGGATATAAGACAAGGCTGGGAACATTACGTAGGGGCAGGATAACCTGCACCCACGATTCCAACTCATAGTGACCCTATAGAACAGAGTAGAACTGTCCCGTAGAGTTTCCAAGGAGCGCCTGGTGGATCTGAACTGCCGGCCTTTTGGTTAGCAGCCATAGCACTTAACCACTAGGCCACCAGGGTTTCCAGGGGCAGGATAGGAGTAAGGAATACTCATAGGGTACAAGGAGCGGAGAGTTAAGAGAAACCTAGGTATCCAGAAACAAGAGACACACAGAATCTGTATACAATCCTAGGGTAGGAAGAAGATCAGGAATCAAGCAGGCAGTCAGGACAACAAGCCCAAAGCCCAAGTAGTAGAGAGTGCTTGAAGCTCAGGCAGGCATCATCTCAGGGAGAAACTAGCTTGGGGCCTAAGGAGGCAGGGCTATCATTTTGCACATCTCCAGGGAGCACCATTTTTATTACATACTGTGAAGGGTAAGTGAGCAACATTAGGGAGTTGACCAGTGTATAAAAAAGTTTAAAGATGAAAGGAAATGTAAACCTCTCCTTGACTTCTACTTCTAAGCATGTCCTGGGAAGAAAACCTGAAACTTGCAGATAACTTGAGGTGATGTCTCTCTAGGACAGTTTGCATTCTAGTGGAAATCAAAGCAGTAAGCTAAAGTACTTAACCGTCAAATGGAGGAAACGTTGTGGGAAGGGGTTAATTTGGGACATTTCTGAGGTCTCTGACATCCCTAAGTGGTTGTCTGTGCTGCCTGGGAGCCTAGGTACCAACCCTGGTAATTGTGAAGTCTTTGGGAGAGCACTCCTCCCCCTTCAGCTCCTCAGTTCAATACAAGGTCTTTAATTTGGTGCTTTTTAATTCAGCTCCAAGACTGTCGTCAGCCATTTTTCCCTCTTTCCTTTAACACTGACCACCTTGTTCCCTTTTATACCCAGAACAGAGCCAAGCAGTGTGCATTGAAATCCAGCATCCTTTGTGTTGCTTCAGAAATCTGAGGCTGACATCTCCAGGGCTTTTTTGTTTCTCTTGCCTCTCTGCCCGCAACCTGCCAACTCCTTTTGGCTCTCCTGGGCTTTCGTCATGTCCCGTATCGATTGCTCCCCTCTTCTTTATTTGAGGGATGCTGAGGATGAACCCTGAAGCACAATGACACTAGCTTTGGACTGTAGCTAGGTCAGCCTCCAACCCCGGGCACATAGGCCCAGTGATATTTCACTAGACCAGGGTTGTTGTTGCATCAGCCACTTATAAAGGAGCCAATTGATTTTTTCTTTCTTTTTTTTTGTTTCAGATTGCTATTCTGAACCACAAGGTCTTTTCTGGGATTTCAGTGTGCTTCTTTGAATGCTCTTTTACTGCTTCTTTTCCATCTTAGACCTTGTGATCCTCAGGTACCCGGTTTACTAATTACCCCCAAGGCTGGCACCTGACAGCAGGTGGCCGCAGCTCTGTTAATTATGTCCCCAGGCTTAGGAATTCTCTTCTAATGACAGCCAATCATCTACCACTGTATCTTGGGTTGAAAGCAGGTTGCATACGCTCTTCTCTTCCCCTGAGCTCTTAAAATCTATTCTTCTGGCCTAGTACCTTAAGATTCATGTGCCATACCTCGAAGGTATATGAGAGAAAAGCCAAGCACTCAATGCCTTCTGCAGCAATCAGTGGAGTCACAATTATCATAGGCTCAAATGAAGGGGGACTCGAGACAAGCCAGCACAGCATCGATTTATTAGTCAATCAGACCAACTGGGAAAGTGTTAGCCAGAGGCATTCTGGGTAGACTTGCAGTGAATTAAGGCTCTTCTCTTGCCTTCCTTCACCCTCCAGCCCCAGTGTAAACTGTTCTTTAGCCTAAACAGAGGCTGAAGCTTTCTATAGAGAGTTCAGTAAAGAATAGAGAGATCCATAGTTAACTCCTTCATATGGGGATGAGAAGAGGGACTATGGTATAGGATATGAGAAACCTGGGTTTCAAAAGAAGTAGGTTCTAGTCAATTATAATATTCATTCCATGGGTGACTGGGCCTTTTTTTTCATCCATAAAATGGGGAAGTATCCATTTCTTCCTTATTTGAAGTGAAAACCAAAAAAACCAAACTCTTCACCATTGAGTCAATTCTGAGTCATCTTGACCCTAGAGGACGAAGCAGAACTGCCCCATAGGGTTTCCAAGGAGCAGCTGGTGGATTCAAACTGCTGAACTTTTGGCTAGCAGCCAAACTCTTAACCACTGCAGCACCAGAGCTCCAGTTTGAAGTGAAGCCAAGGGAACTAATTGTGCAATATTTCCAGAAGGTTTGGGTTCCAGGGATGCTGGTTCTGTGTGCATATACACGAGCACACGAAGATATGTGTAGATATACGGATAATCCCTCATTGATTGTTTCAAGGTACTGAAAGAAATGAATTATGGGTAAAAGTAACTGTTGAGCAGAAAGTTTTGGTCAATTTGTAGGTAGTTAAAAGCGATTGTGATAGATGTGAGAAAAGAATCAATGGAGAAATATCAATAGGGATTTCACCGTAAATACAGTATTCCAACAGCCTAACTAGAGGGTCAGCAAAAAAGAGGAAGACCCACGACAAGATGGATTGACACCGTGACTACAACAATAGGCTCAAGCATAAAAACGATTGTGAGAATGGTGCAGGACCAGGAAGTGTTTCGTTGTGTTGAACATAAGGTGGCTATGAGTTGGAACTGACTCGAAGGTGCCTGACAAAAACAACAACAACCTAACTGGTCGTCAAAAACACTGCATATCTGTAATGTGGGCAAATTAAAAGGGGGAAATAAGATCTTTGCATATAAGTAATAAAAATAAAGTAAAATGTGCATTTTGTCTCAGAACCGATGAGCAAGTACGGGGGGAAAAAGGTAAAATTGGCTTTGGTCAAGGTCAGAGGTGTCTTATCTGTTCTATAACTGTGGGGGGGAAGGTAAAACTGGCTTTGGTCAAGGTCAGAGGTACCTTATCTGTTCTATAACTACAATAACAGTTCTCAGTTACATAAAAGATCTTAAAATGCGTCATTGCAACTGATACTCATATCAACCCTGTAGTATAGCTAGGGCAGATTCCCTTTTTATATATGAAGAAACTGGTTCTCAAGAAGCCCTTGTGGCACAACAGTTAAGCACTGGGTTGCTAGCCAAAAGGTTGGTGGTCCAAACCCACCCACTGGCTCTGTGGGAGAAAGACCTGAAGATCTACTCCCATAAAGGTTCTAGCCAAGAAAACCCTATGGGGGAGTTCTAATCTGACGCACGGGGTCATTATGAGTCAAAATCAAATTGATGGCACCTAACAGAGGAGGTTCAGAGGTTTTACCGGTTTTACCCAGGAGCACATGGTGTACACACAGGAACATTTGGACTTAATCCCAGGTCATTCCTCTTGAGATAGGGCACTGCCTGCTTCTCCACACTTTCTCTGGGAATTGGGTATTTCTTTGAGGCCTCAGTTCTGTCCTCATACCCTGCCCTCTCTCTTCAGAGAATCTTCCTTTGGTTGGCTCCCCTTTAATGACTTGGTAACCTAGGCCCATTTAGTGCCTGTTTTCTGGTAAATAAGACCTTCCTCTTAAGTCAGCGAACTCCCCAGGGCTACCCGGAATGATGATGTCCCATTTGGCCCTGGCAGGTCTCCAAAATCTCCCTTCAGCTGGTTCTATCGGAGCAGCCTCCCAGCTCGGAATTTCTGGTCACTGCCCAATCAAAGAGAAGCCTACAGAAGGAGAGTGATAAGAAGGAGGGAATCTGAGAGCTGGTTAAACAAATGCACACTGAAATCACTGGCAGCTTTCCCCGTCCAACCGCAAATAATTCAGATTTTCTTGCTGAACTCACTGATTATCTGTCTATAATTCACTCCAGCGCTGATCAAATAACTCTCAAGAGAGATTTTTAATTTGCACTTGGTTTTACTTGGGTCTCCCCTTTCATGTTCTCCCTTTCCAGTTATTGAATTCTACACATACTCTCTCTTCTAGGTTGTTTGAAATCTTCTCAATCAGTTAATCCTCCCTGCCCTTACTTGACATATATTTGGTATCTTTAGCTCTCCCACTGTCAGGATACCATGTGAAAGGTGCTATCAGTTATGCAGACTAGTAGACATGCCTACGTTATGGCTGGTGTACCCACTTCTTCACACTATGTTTAAACCAGTTGCCATCGAGTTGATTCTGACTCATGAGGACCCCATGTGTATCAGAGTAGAACTGTGCTCCACAGGATTTTCAATGGCTGATTTTGCAGAAGTAGATCACCAGGTCTTTCTTCCAAGGCACCTCTGGGTAAACCTGAATCACCAACGTTTCAGTTAGCAGCTGAGCGCTTAACCATTTGTACCACCAGGGGACTTCATACTATGTTTAGATCTAGGGGAAAATTATCACCATCTTAGGCCCCTTCTATCCCCTCCACAGCCCTCTTATAATTTTTCCTGACCTCTTGGGAACTGAGAAAGAGTAGCAGTGGAAATGATTTGTTGCTCATCCTTGGTATGTGTGAATAAATTACATCATTCCATTGAGATCTGGCCTCGTACAACGCACCCTCCTTGCCGGATTGGCTGTGTTCTCTCATCTGCAGACAACAAAAGATGACAGGTTGTAAGTCCCAGCATCAGAAGAGAGCAACTGGCTTCCATTGGCAACCTTACTTGTCAACTGGCAGCTCTGAGGAGCTAGGCTTCCTGGGTCATCTAAGGACAGACTAACGAGATGAAAGTAGAAGCGGCAACAGAGAAAGGGTTGACTTCAATTCCATAGCCCAGCAATGCCACAGCCCCCTTTGCCCCCACACTTTCCTCCACTCTGGAGCTCATCCCCATCTCTTGTCTTAACTGGCACTATGTCAGATGGTAAGAAATACAGTAAGAAGCACTCCCATTTCCTAAACATGCTTCAGGACCTATCTTGAATGAAAAAAAAAAAGGACCCCAAAATAGCCCTTGTGACCACAGAAGTCACCTACTCAATGTCTGTCTGTCCTCTGCACCAAACCTAGCTAGGTTTGTATCATCCAATATGAGTAAATAAGCATCTACTTGATTTGTTGTCAATGGAAGCTTCCTAAATGCTTCTTTTTAATTCAGCATTCTAAATCCAGCTAGGTCACAAATAAAGGGTCTTTTTTTTTTTTTTTTAATGAACACTTTCTTTTGGAATAATTTTAGATTTATAGAAAAGTTGCAAAGATAAAACAGAAAGTTTCTGTATACCTTCACCCAGTCTCTAGGAGATCAACATTAATACTTAGCTGATTTTAGATTGATGCTTTTGATATGAAAAAACCAAACTTTCAAGGCTCTGTCTAATCTGCAGTACCATCTCTTCTTTTCCTAGCTGGAGTCATAGGGTAAGCAGACCAAGTGTCTCACCCCACCTCAGGCTCTAGGGTAGCCCTGACCAGCATAGCAGGAATGCAAACAGATCCAGTTTCCTTTATGGCCAGCCCTTGGGTCCCAGAGCTGACCAGCTGTGAACTGAACATCCATCTTATTTCAAAAAGAGGGGGCGGGGGGGGGAGGATGCCCCTTTAAGCCTCCATTGGAATAACTGGGCCAAGAGCCACAAGGTTACCTTCCAGCTGAGGAAACAACTCAGAACTTGGCCTTGATCTTTGTCGGTCCCTTTAATCGATTCACAGGGGCCTGGCTCTTGCAAATTGCCAGTATATGTTCCTGATGCTGCCCCCAGGCCTGGGCCTCAGTATTTCCTCTCTAGACCCTGTCTGTTGCACTCTCACATCAGACCCCATCCGGCATCCACCACTTGTTTGACACAAGGAACCACAGTCTCCAGATTTTGTGTCCTGGCTCCTAGGCTAAATTTTCTCTTGTTCCCCACTCTTTCAAATTAATGAGTCTTGGCTCATGCCCAGACCCTTCCCAGGCTTCTCCAATCAGCTGGCATTGACCAGGCCATGCTTGATTACGTCAGGAGTTATGATGATACTCATTTTATTCAGTCACTTTTATATAAACATCTACTGCCTATTACTACCAGTACCAGTTGCCATCAAGTTGATTCCAACTCTTGGTGACCTTATGTGTGTCAGAGTAGAACCGTGTTCCAGAGGGTATTCAGTGGTTGATTTTTCACAAGTAGATTGCCAGGTCTTTCTTTTGAGGCTCCTCTGGGTGGACTTGAACCAATAACGTTTTGTTTAGTAGCTGAGCATGTTAACCATTTGCACCACCCAAAAAAACACCCAGGGACTCCTAATTACTTACTAGATTCCATTATTGAGGTTCACGGAGACAAATAATGTAATCCTGTTTTCAAAGTGCTCACAGCCTGGAAGAAAGAACAGGCAGGAAGATAGAGGATTGCAATGCAGCAGGGCAGCTGCTCTGCAGAAGCTGGACTGGGATAAGTGCATAGTATTCAATTCTCTAAAGGAGCATATAGGAGGAAATGTAGCCTTGAGGAGAGCAATCGGTGTCATTTTGGACTTGCTATATCTGCAGTAACAACAGACATGTGGATGAAGAGGTCCATCATGCATCTGATATACATGCATGTAGAAGCCTGGAGACCAGCAGAGAAATGTGGGCCGAACTCTGGAGATATGAGAATACAGAAGCAAACCAAGTCCCGAGGTCACCCAGGAATCCTGGATAGAAGGAGAAGTGGGATAAAGCAGGGATCTGGAAGAAATCAACACTTACAGGATGAGGGGGCCAATACTAAGTTCAAAAATCATCCCTCCAGTTTGGTGCATAAAAACCATGGGAGAAAAACTATTCACCCCTTTTTCTTCCCTTCATTTTAGCTCTCTTTCTATAGTGTAATCTGCCCAGGAAGACAGCAGCTAGATATTGCTCTCTGCTGTTGGCACTGGTTTGGTGGGTATTGCTGGGGAAAGAGCAAGAACACTGACTGTCAAGGCCTCTGCTTTTAAGACATAAGGGTATTCTTTCTCCTCCGAGGCGGTTCTAGATATTGGTGAAGTAGGAGAAGCTGTGGAATGTAGGCACACCTACAGTCCCTGCCTAGAGTTCGCTGTCCTCATCCACAATGTGGGGAGAAGATATCGGTCTTTACGTGGCATTCTGAGAGAAGCATTGTGTGTTCCTGAGACAGTGGTTCCCTGGGGATCACCGAGGCTGGAGCACTGGGCAGGAACTGGCAGATGTCTGGGTTCCCAGTCAGCTTCCAACTCTATCTTGATGCTTAGGTCACAGTGAAGATCTGCAAATAGCTTAGTTAGCGAAGGATAAGCTCCAGAGTCTATACATGGGAACTAGAAAAACAAGTATATGTGATCTATACCCAAGAAGAAAAACTGAAGACAAACAATGTGTGATTATAGTAGCAGTGCCTAGAAGTATAACGGCACATTGGCACTTTCAAATGACTAATTGTGTGGAAACAGCTGAGTAATGATTATGATGATGAGTGATGAACCAGAATATGGAGGAAGCAGCGAGACCTAACAGCACCCTGCTTTTCAAGGCTAAACTGCAGCAGTGTGTGTGAACCATGGTTGTTTCCCCTGGAAATCTGAGAACCCAATATGGATTCCTCTGGGATCTCCCATCCGAAAACATTTCATAGAAAATTCTTGAGTCTCCACCAATAGATCAGATGTTCTAACTGGACTCTTGAGCCACTTCTGTTCATCTGACCTGGGGGACGTTCCCATGGAGGCATTTTTAAGTAACATAGATGAATTATGACCTTATACCCGAGTATCTTTGGGTTACCCAAGTATCTTAAGACTGTGGGCAAAGACCCTTATCTGGTTAATGGAGAAGCCCAGAACCTTGATAAAGCATCCTATATCTATGTGACTAGATACCCCGCAACAAGTTCACCTAGAGACAGAATACAGGAACAGACCAGTCACTGCTGACGATGGGGTCCACTGATGCTATGGATGGTGGGGAGGAGGCTGGAAACTCAAAGGAAGTCTGAGAACTATATGCAGGAATATCCTTTCTGGAGTGCAAACTTTTTCTCACCAGTCTGAAAAGCTTTCACATTATTTCTCCACATATGTCTGTGAAACTCTCCACAAAAGACCTTTATTCTGAGTGAAATTCACAGAGCATATGCTAGGAAGCTGCCTAAGTGGATTTCTGTGTGGATTCATGAAAATTCCAAATATCGTCTTAAACATTTAGGTGTGGATTAAATCCAAAGCATGTTTTGCTCCAAACTCCTTATTCTGCTCTGTGTGGAATCCGCATGTTTCTCGTTGTTTATACTTATTTCACCAAAATATGGTTTGAAAGAATCACGTGATGCTTCAAGCTCTTGAAATCATATCCCTGCATCCCAAATTGAGAAGCCACCTTTCCTGTGGTCTGTACCTAAAAGGAAGAAAACATGTTTATCCTTTTGGGGTGTTGTAAGTTCCCGGGACGGACTTCTTCTCTCTCATGGCCTCAATAAAAACTCCCACAAGTGTAGCCTCCATTACGATCATCACATTGCAATCTGCCAAATTAAACCACAATGCCCAGCCATTGGAACAAGATATATTTCTTCTAAGAAAATGAAAGATCCAAAGGCAAAGAGTTTAACATTTCCCCCAGGCAACGACTCTTTTCACTGACACTTAAGCCTTTTCTTTGCAACCAGGTCAACTTCAATATTTTATGTCTTATTTCTAACTGGTAAGAAAAGCAATTTTGGAGCCTTGCTTCTTTAATATTAGGGAAACATTAAAGATTTTTTTTTTTCTATGACATAACTAGCCCTTTCTCTCTCATCCTAGCCTATTATTTTAATTTCTCTCCAGCAGCACTAAAGCACTTGTAATCCCCCACACATGACCTGTTTCTGCTCCTTTGCAAATGTTGTTCTCACTATCTGGGATGCATTATTCCCTCAGTCCACCAGGTGCCTTCTTACTCTTCCTTCAAGACTCTGCTGAAAGGTTTCCTCCCCTGTGACCCCATGCAATTACTTGCTTCATCTCCAGTGCTCCCATATGGCCATGCGTGTACTCTCATTAACATTTATCTCATGGTGTTATAATTATTTATATGCAGAGCAATCTCCTCCAGTAGATTCTGTCCTATTTGAGGGCAGGGAACAGGCCTTACTTGTCCTTGTTTCTGTCCCATCACCAGACAGAAGAAGCTTGAATTACTGTTCATTGGTTGACTACACGGTTAAATACATGTGTGGATAAATGGCATTAAGTAGTCATTGCTGTTTCTCCATTGCTGTGAGAAAAATATATATATTTCAGGTTTGGGAAGTAGGGATTAGAGTTTCAGGTATAATAAAAGTATCAGAATTGGCTTTTTTTTTTTTTTCTTTCAAATTAATCAAAGTAAAGAACACTGCTGCTGGAGCAAAAACAGAGAGACTGCCAATTATCCAGAGAATTTAGACCACGTAGATGCAGTCTGGATGGGCCAGGCAGTCAGTCCAAGAAAGCTCTCACAGTCTACAGTATTCCACAGTAATTACGTTCTCATAACTTTTCCAGGATTGTTTTTAAACCCCTATTTGCTAACCCAGTTCTCTAAAGGTGTTGAATTTTTGACAAGTGAACTGAAGGCATAGTTCTTGGGGGGAAGAGAGGGAGAAGCCAGGCAGTATTTTCACAACTTTTTACATAGAAATGTAAAGAAATGTATATATTCATACATACATATATACATCTAACACAAGTGTGTAGGTGCACACATGTATCATTTCAGATCTGTATTTTTATAGCTGCAAAATTAAATATTGTATGTAATTCAAATCCAAACTGCCTAATTACCGGGTTGCCCTACAGGGAAATTCTAGATTCACAGTGCGTGGAAGACAAAAAAGAATTGAATGAATTACAATAATAGAAAGCACCATAAAAGCTAGGTGGATTCTGGCCTTCATGTTTTGAGTATCAGAAAGAAGAAGCTGATGATTTAAAAGAAGTTGAGAAACTAAGCAAATAATTAAAAAACATATGTGTGTCCTTTTGAAACAAGGAAAGACTCAATTAAAAGCTCCCTTCCCCACCTCTCCTTGCTTCAAACTTTTCAGAACCTCTTGCAGCTTTTTTTTTTTCATTTTGTTATAACCATGGATTGAGGAGCAGAGGAGGGAGCACTGGAAGAATAAACTTCATTGGGTATTTGAGAACCAGAAAATCTTGACTCACGTTAAAGCTGGGGGTACTGGGAAGTAGGAACAGTGATTCTTATCTCCTAAAGGGTTTCACAGTCATCAATGCCAGGGTAAGCTGATGAACTGGGAGTGGTGACCTTAATAGATATAACCGTGTATGGGTTCATTGTACCATGAAATTAAATTTTAAATCTGAATTGATGAACAAAAATGCTGGTTTGATATTTCTGAACAATTGTTTTCATAGTTTTGTAACTCTTTCCTTTCCATAAGAATTGATCTGAATTTGGGGCTGTACAAAGAGGCTCTTTTTCTAAAAGCCTGTAACTGAGCTCTAGCACTAATTAAAACCAAACCCACTGCCTTCGAGTTGATTCCGACTCATAGTGACCTTACGGAACAGAGTAGAACTGCCCCATAGGGTTTCCAAGGAGCACCTGGTGGATTCAAACTGCTGATTTTTTAGGTTAGCAGCTGAACTCTTAGCCACTACACCACCAGATTTTCCCTGGCACTAATTAGTGAATTTAAAATGTTTCTGAGATAACAGGAAGGATTATCCACAGTGGGTTCTCCATATCTTCACCTCTTTCCTCCTTGCACCTGTGCAGAGACTGTGACTTCTCTTCTTGTGTTTGTGCTGTTGATCTACTTCTGAAGCCTACAGGACCCTGCCGCATTAATATCCCCAACTCATTCATCTCCTCAATTCTTCCCCAGGTCAAGTCGCTCCCTTTCTGGCCCATATAAGCTTCCTGTTTCTCCTCATTTCTGTCATAGACAAAGATTATTAAAAAAAAAAAAAAAAGGTCTATATTTGCTTCTTTCACTTCTCCATCACCCATACACTCACTTATTGATCTCAAGTAACTTAGCTTCTTTATAATCACTTACCTAAATTGTCAAGTCCATTAGCTTCATTCCAGCTCTCATCCTGTCTGCTCACTCTTGACCTTGGGCATTGTTAATTATTCCCTTCTTCATTGTCTCTTATCGCTGGCTTCTGGGACTAAACCTCCTACTCTTTTGTTGACTCCTTTTTCCTATTTGCTGTTTTATCCCTTGTACCCCAAGTTTCTATCCTTGGCCCTGTTCTTACCTTCATTTTTCTTTCAGCAGTCTTGTCCTTTCATGTAATTTTAACCATCACTGCCTCAGATGACTCCCCAGTCTAGACCCTCTACTTCAGCCTCTTAGCTGAGCACGTGCCCCATATTCCTATCTACCTTCTTGATATTTCCACAAGGATGTTCTCCTGGCATCTCAGAATCAATATGACTAAAACCCAGATCATCGCCTCTTTCCCCATAGCACCGTCTCATCCTGAATTCTCAATGTGGAAAGAACAAAGTACATGGAAGTAAAACTCCAAAACTTCCAAGTTCTGAGCATTGAGGAGCTGGGTGGTAGTGGAGGGGGATGTGTGGAAACTAACTGTGCCAGGCCCTCTGCAGGGCATTTTAGGGGTAGCTTTTCCTTTATGTCTTTACTCACCTACTATCCACTCACTCACTCTTTTATTCATTCATTTCTTCACCTGTCTATCCATCCCTCCCTTCAGTTTCTTATTCATTGAAAAAGCATTAATTATGTGCCTTCTTTGTACCAGGGATAAGAATATGAGTAAGACATAGTCCCTGACTTCTAAGAATTTCATAGGAAGAGATAAAAATTGCATTCAACTTTACAAATTCTATGATAGAAATATTCAAAACTTGGGATACCAAGTTGGGCAGAGTCAGTAATATTGGGGAGATACAACTTCAGGAAATCTTCAAAAATAAGATGCATGAGACCCATCTTAAAGATAAATTGCCGTTCATCATGTGCACAGATCCAATACAGTGTGTGAGCAAACGGCCTGGTGTCCTGATGAAGCAGAGGAAGGTTCACTGAGAGTTGAAATTAGAGAGGTAGATAGACAAGGGCGTTTCCTGAAAATGCTTGTACCAACCAAGCTTAGGAATTTGAGTTTTTTCTGCAGTCCCTGGGGAGTCACTGAAGGGCTTGGGATAATGGGTTTCCAGTTGGGAAGATGTGGTTTTATCTTACCCTTGAGCTCCTGCTATCACCCCTCTGCCCAATTCTAGTACTTACTGTTCTGGCTTAAAGCTCTGGCCCAGGCATGAACACAGCTTCCTCTTCTTAAGTAATTTAGTGGAAGAACTGTGTTTCAATATTAGGTCGGGCTAACTCCCATGCCATACTTAGCATCAGCAATACTGGTTATGGGGCTGCATGAACCTTTCTATCCAAAACCTTGGAATGCTGTTTCCCACCAACACAGCTATATTATGTCTTCTTCTTTCCTTTATGCTAAGTCCTCAGCCTGGACACCACCTACTGCCTACGTACTTAGAATCTGCCTATACCTTCTTATGTGATGCAGAATCTCCCAGTGCAGATGTCAATGTATAAACATCCATTGCCTATTTTTCAAGTGTGACCTGAAATCAAAGACATCGACTCTAGCCTCATTCTCTGTACTCATGGAATCACACAGCCTCTCTTTCTACATAAAGCCTCCCACCCTCCAGTAAGGTCCCGGGCTTGTATTCTCTGGCGTCCACCATCCCCAGTTAGAATCATTTCTTGCCCCCCTGGTTTTTTCAGCCCCTTATGTTCTAGACAGAGAAACTAATGTAATGGAATACATAGCAATGTTAATGAGAAATCAGACATTTTGAAGAAAAACCACAATGACTAAGAGTAGTCAACAATATTTTTGCAAGGATCATAGCCAATCAAGTTTGAAGACCTCATAGTATGTCTTTTCTGCTGCATGAGTGCCTGTGTGTAATTATTTATCTGAACAAGAAATGGATTCTTTAGAGAAGCAATTACCATGCAGAACTGACAGCTCTTCCTCACTAAGTTCAAATGGCATACAGCAGCTACTGCAAATCGGCTCATTTTCCCCCATCATCTTAATGTCCCAGTTGTTCCTTGGTGGTCAAGTACGGAGCTGCTCGAGGAAGATGACTATCCCCTCAGATCTTTGCCATGGGAACAGTTACATATAGCCCTTAGAGTTTTCTGAAGTGTAAGCAATAATAATGGCTTATATCGTCATCATCACACCATCCTCATATCATCTTATTTGGCACTTTGAAGTGTGAACAGAACATTTATATTTTGATCTTTATTGAAGCCACCGTAGGAGTTAGGTACTGATAGCCCCATTTTATGTATGAGGAAATGGAGGCTCAAAGAAGTCACACTACAAAGAAATGGAACCTGCACTAACCCCCACTCTCCTGACTTCTTGACCAGGCTTGTTACATTATATCATGTTGTGTGGACTCAGGGCTAGATGATCCCTCAAACAGGCAGGCAATACGTAATCAATTAGGTTGTGTGTTAACTTGGCTGGGCCATGACTCTCAGTAGTCTGGCAGTCAGGATGTAGTTTGGCAGTTGTATGATGATGTTATCACTTCCATGATGAAATTTGATATAATGTGATCACCTCCTGCTGGAGTCTACTGTGAGTAGCCAATCAGTTGAATGGAAGTTTCCTTAGAGGTGTGGGCTATACCCAGTATAGGTGTACTTTCTGGCAAGGCTCACGGGCTTTTGCCTGCTCTGGATTCTGCTCTTGTTCTTCTAACCTCTGGTTCTTGGGACTTGAGCTAGTAGCTTACCTGCCATCTTGCCTGCTGCTCTTGAGATTTGTTTGCCTTCACAGCCTGTGAGCAAGAGCCCTGCTGTCTGACCTGCTGATCTTGGGTTTGCCAGCCCCCATAGTTATGTTAATCAGGAGAAGCCTCCATCCTGACTCATGGACTTGGGACTTCCCAGCCTCTACAACCACATGACCCATGTCCTTGATATAAATCTCTTTATATACTTTTTTGGTTTTGCTTCTCTAGAGAACCCAGCTGAAGACCAGTGGTTAAGAGCAATAAGTTTGGAGGCAGACAATTTAGGGCTAAAATCTTAGCTTTGATTTTGGCTAGTCGTGTGGCTTTGGGCAAGTTTTTAATTGAGACTTAGTTTCTTCATCTGCAACGTGGAGCTAAGATGCCTAGCCGTGATAGTGAGGTGAAGATTATATAAGATAATGCCTCTAGAGTAGTCAGGCTCAGTTCAATGCTTGCCACAAAGCAAGTGCTCAGTAAATGGGCATTATATTACAAGAGGGCCACACTCTGTCTTCACCAATTCAGAAATATGAAAAGCTCTGAAAGTCAAAATTTTTTAAATAATTCATTTCATTGCAAAAACCAACTTAAAAAGACTTGAGGCTTTTTTTTTTTTTTTCATTTAATTATTTTTTTAAGTTTTTAACTCTGGTAATCTAAGTGTGACTATTTCATGCATTTTGTTGCAGAAATAGTACCATCTTTGCTGCCCCAGACTCCACTGGGTGTGTTACATAATATTCAATATATGTACCATAGTGCCTTCCGAAGATTCAAAACATTCTGTATTCTTTAGGCAGTCTGCAGATGATGGTTCATAGGAATATTGACCAATGACCGTGGGTTTATACTGGTAGTATTAGCATTAGTAAAACCAAAACCAGTTGCCGCTAAGTTAATTCCAACTCATGACAACTCCATGAGTGTCTAAATAGACCTGTGCTCCATAGGGTTTTCAATGGCTTATTTTTTGGAAGCAGATAACCAGGCCTTTATTCTGAGATTTCCCTGTATGGACTCAAACCTCCATCGTTTTGGTTGTACAGCAGAGTACATTAACTGTTTGCACTACCCTGAGACAGCATTAGTAAAGGATGCTAATATTTCTAATACCCTAATTCCACCTTTTCCCATAGAAGGAATGAAATGTGGAGCTCTGAAGGCCTGAATTTGGAACGGAGAAGAGAACCTGACAAAGGCTAGCCAGAGAGATGGTTAAGTCAAGGTAATATGACAGGAGGTAACACTTGAATGCCTTAGAAAGCAAGCAAACACACTAAGTGCAGGGGCCAGAGCAAGACATTGTGTCAGTGCCGGCCCTCCAAAAGGCAGATGCCAAGAGAGAATTAAACATGTAAGAGATTTACTAGAGGAAACACCCATAACAGATAAAGGGAACAGTAGTCAGCACGGAAAGTCTTCAGAGCACAATGCTGGTCTAACACCTGTGAAAGAAGAGAAAGAAGGAAGGTGGGTTGGGTAGAAAGAGCCCCAGATGGCAGCACAGCTCTAAGAAAGTCCCAGTCATGTTGAAGGGGAGACTTGAAGTACAGATTTGTTGGGGATTCTTGCACTGGACAAGCATGGCTCAGCTCTAGTCTCCTGCTGTGATCGGTCTTTGACTGGGAGCAGCCTAGAGAGAATCTGGTCTTGGCTGGAAGCTATCAACCAACCATATTCCTCATAGAATGTTCTCTAGAAGGAAGATCTGAGCAGTGAATCTCTAAGAACACTGCAAGAGTCAAATTTTGTCAGAGGCGGCATCTGAGCGTGGAAGAAATACTTCCGAGTCAGAGCAAGTTATGGTGATTTAGTGGCGGAATTCCTGCCTTCCATGTAGGAGACCTGGGTTCAATTCCTGGCCAATCCACCTCATGAGCACTCACCACCTATCTGTCAGTGCAGGCTTACCTGATGCTATGATGTTGAACAACTTTCAGCGGAGCTTCCAGACTAAAATGGACTAGGAAGAAAGGCCTGGTGATCTACTTCCAAAAATCAGCCAATAAAAACCCTATGGATCACAATGGTCTGTCTGGAACTGACCATGGAGATAGCACAGGACCAGCCAGTGTTTTGTACCATTATGCATAGGGTCACCATGAGTCAGGGACCAACTCAATGAAGCTAATGATAACAAAGTGAAAGGTAAAATATGTTATAAGGCAATTTTTAAGACCCCAATGGATGCTCATAACTTACTTTTCTGGGATAGTAGATTTGTGCTGGCGCCAGATGGCTTAGGTGCCAGGGCAGAGTTCTTGACATTTTAGACATTTGTTTCCACTTCAACCCACTATCCCCAGATAAAGGAAGAAATTATTGGGCTTCCCATCCAATTCCCTGTGATCATCTAAAACAATCACACCACAGTACCTGTCTGTCTCCTCCTTTCAGTCTTTCTTTAGAATGCTGCTCATGGAATTCAAACCTAATTCCTATACAGCAGATTCCTTGCAGGTGCAGTGCATTATCTAGCACTGAGGCTGGAAAATGTTGTCTGAACACAGCAAGACACAGCGTTCACACAGCTCTGTCCTCTGGAAATTGCTTCCCAGGTCTGGTTGCTCTACTCAAATCAGAAAACTTTTAGCCATTTCCATCATTCTCTGGCTTAAACAGAATTCTCATTTCAGGAGCAATGCTTTGGAGTCTTATTCTGACCTGAGGAATTTGGAACTGGTCTTTATCCAGGACAAAGAAACTTCCTTGAGTTGGCAAACAATACAGTTCAAGGGACAGGAAATCTGAGTCAGTAGGTGTTTTCCTCAAAGATCAATACTGATATATTTAGTGCTATTGAACTTCATTAAACATGTATTGGTTCTTTTTATTTTCAGCCTAAAATCATTCTAACTGTATTCTGCATGCAAATGAGTATTCAGAGCTGATGAGGGGGGGTGGGGTATAGAGTAAGATCAAATTACAGCTTCACACCCAAGAGTGAGGTGTTCACCCAAGCTCAGACTCCCTTCGCAAAATGAGGGTTCAGTAAGCACTGTATTGAGCTGACTTAATACAGTTCTTGGCACTTTTTTTTTTTTTTTTGGCACACCTCCCTGATGGAATATTCTTCTACTGACTGGGTAGTCACATCCTCCTCCTAATGACAGTGGAAATTGAGAATGTGCATTGAATAAGAAACAATGGTAAGTTATCAGAAAGATTAGTATTTGGACAGTGTCACTCTGAGTGAGGCAAGCAGGACTTTATGAAATGAAATGCACCATGAACTTCTGCAGACAGCCCCATTTGGCTCTTCTGACAACCCTCAGTTCACCTTTCAGGAGAAAGAGGACAACTCAGGTCTACTGGGCTGAGGAAGAAAGAGGTGACTCTTTAACTACATAAGTTAGGTCAAGTAATAAATGTATCTTTTTTTTATAAGCTAAAGGTAATTGTTATGGATTGAATTTTGTACCTCAAAAATGTGTGTCAACTAGGCTAGGCCATGATTCCCAGTATTGTGTGGTTGTCCTCCATTTTGTGATCTGATGTAATTATCCTATGTGTTTATGTGTTGTAAATCCTAATCTCTGTGATGTTAATGAGGTAGGGTTAGAGGCAGTTATGTTAATAAGGCAGGGCACAATCTACAAGATTAGGTTGTATTTTGAGTCAATTTCTATTGAAATATGAAAGAGAGATGCAAGCAAAGAGGAGAGGGACCACCTACCACCAAGAAAGAAGAGCCAGGAGCAGAGCACGTCCTTTGGACCTAGAGTCCTTGTGCTGAGAAGCTCCTAGGTGCAGGGGAAGATTGGTGACAAGGACCTTCCCTCAGACCCAACAGAGAGAGAAAGCCTTCCTCTGGAGCTAGCACCCTGAATTCCAACTTCTAGCTTCCTAAACTGTGAGAAAATAAATTTCTGTTTGTTAAAGCCATCCACTTGTGGTATTTCTGTTATAGCAGCATTAGATGACTGAGACAGCATTGCTGTGAGGATTAAACGAGAATATAGTTAAAGTGCAGGGAAGCCACACAAAGTAAGTGCTCAACAAGCCATTATGACTGTTGTTGTTGCAACTTTTGTTATTTCTGGGAGAGAAATTCATGTTATGCTAGTCTCTGATTTATTATTTTTTGGGGAGAGGACCAATAAGCATATGGATAAGATAAAACTAGAGAGTATAATTAAGTGAAGAGTCAAAAAGGCTTTTTACTAGACCAAACTTACTAGTCTGATGGAGACTGGAGGAACCCCCAAAACTATGGTCCTTGGACATTCTGTTAACCCAGAAATAAAACCATTTCTGAAGCCCACTCTTCAAAGGTTAGACAGAACTATACAACAAAAAATAATATTCCTGAGGAGTGTGCTTCTTAACTCAATCAGATACACAAGATCAAATGGGTGGCTCCTGTCTGGAGGCAGGATGAGAAGGCAGGAAGGGAGAGAGACTGGTTGAATGGACACAGGGAACCCGGGATAGAAAGGGGGAGTGTGCCGTCAGATTGTGGGGATTGCAACTAATGTCACAAAACAATATGTGTATCAATTTTTGCATGAGAAATTAACTTGAGCTATAAATTTCACCTAGAGCACACACAAAAAAGACTTTTTACTAAGGCTCATGGCAACAATCACTTTGATTGTCCTCTGGAGACAGCTGCAATCATAAAGGGAGAAACTCCAGTAACATGGATAAGAAAGGGAAGGTAAAAGCCAGAATCTCATGAGGCTGACTTGGCTGCCATGATTGGCACTAGAAAGAGCAACTGATGGGGCCAATGTATTTGTAGGATATGGACAGCTCTGTTGTGTGTCATGCAGGTACTACTACCAGGGGAAGAGAGAGTGGTCCACACTAACACACTCACAAAGAAACCCAAGTAATTCTCCAAGTCTGGTTGGAGGTATTACCATTCCAGGGGGTCAGTCCAACAGGGCAAATCAGTGCAGCAAGCTGTTCAGACCCACGAGGATGCTAAGGCTCTAACCAGGCAAGCGTGGTTTGAGGCAGGGTCAGATTTTGAGCTGAGTTTGGAAGGAAAATTAAGACAGAAGTATAGTCATATAGTCTGACCCAGTGGAATGTGTGTACAGGGAGTGGATTTTAAGAAATGTCTCCTAGCCACAATGGGAATGAGATCAAGCTGGCAAACATGTGTCAGAGCTGAAAACCTTGATACTCTTCTTTCAGAAGCCAGGATCACCCAGGAGCTATAGGTAGACCCCATCAATAATAGATAATGACTGGGATAGGGGAAATGGTCACAGACTGACAATTACCCAAAAAACTCTAAACAAATCAAAGAGGACACATCAAAATGTTAAAGGATACAGTTCACAATAAAGAACTGTCATGAAGTCTCATGCACAAACACCATAGCTTCAAAATTCATGAAGCAAAACCTCCAGAAATTATAAGAAACTTGTTGTAGAGGGGACTTACTAAGCCTCTCTCAACTAATATCAAAAGAAAATACTAGAGTCAGCATTCTCTGATCACAACTTAAAACCAAGAAATTGTTTCTAAAACTAGAAACAAAAAGCCAGCCTGTCATCTAGAAATTTAGAATCTCTTAAATAACTCTTCTTAAAGAGGAAAATGAGATGAGAATTGATACCTATATAGAAAATGATGACATCAGGCCCTACGAAATACAAGTAAAACAAAGCTCAGTGGAAAATTCATGGTTTTGAACACCATTTATATTAATTTTAAAAAGATAAAAAATAATTTAATTAAGTATAAAACTCAACAAGTCAGAAAACAAATCCAAAGAAAACAGAATAAAGATTAAAGCAGAAATTAATAAGAAAATCCAAAATGACAGGACTAATAAATAAGTGAACTCAAGAAGTAGGTCTGTGAAAGAGTAAAATAAAATAGACAAAACATTAGCTAATTAAAACACAAATACATTAAATAAGAATTAAGAATGGAGAAATAACCATAGATCTAGTGGAAACAAATCTTAAAAATCTACTTTGCTCAACTCTTTGCAGATAATTACTGTATTTTTACACAAATAATATGTGCCTTCTGTTTGTTTGCCAACCACACCCTCCCCTCCAGAAGGTATTTTTGTAAGCACGCAATGCTAATTTTTTACAGCAACAGGTAAAAAAAATTGGCATAGCAGTACTTACAAAAATACCTAGCAGGAGAAGTGTACAGCTAGTGAACAAATGTAGACAGTGCACATTATTTTTGTAAAAAAATATATGACAAACAAGTTGAAAAGGATGACTTTCTACAAAACTATAAATTGCCAAAACTAACCTCAGAAGAGATCAAAATTTTGAAACAACCAATATTTATAAAATAAATATAAAAATTTCAAGAACTAGGCCTAGATATTTTCACAAGTGAATTCAGCCAAACTTTAAAAACAGACACCTTCAATGTTATTTAAACCTTTGCTATGTACAATCTGACCTGGGACCAGCAGATGGGTATCACCTGACAATTAGTGAGAAATGTAGAGTCTAAGGCTCCACCCCAAACCTACTGAAGAAAAATCAACATTTTAACAAGATTCCTAGGAGATTGTACGCACATTTTGATCCCTAGGAGATGGCATGCACATTAAAACTTGAGAAAACTGATTTATAACAGGGTCCAACAAATCATGGTCCATGGGCCCAAACCAACCCACTGATTCTTTTCATAAATAAAGTTTTATTGGAACAGAGGCACACTCATTTGTTTATATATTGTTTGGGGCTGCTTTCCTGCTACAGGGATAGAGTTGAGAATTCTAACAGTGACCATATAGCTCGCAAAGTCTAAACATGTTTACTATCTGTCCTTTTACAAAAAAAAAACTTGCTTATATTTGATTTATACTGTTGCAGAACATAAAAAAAAAATGAGAAAAGCTTCCATTTCTTTTTATGACACTAGCTTAACATTGATCACAAAAATTATTAAATATGTCACAAAGACTTCACACTTAGCAAAGATTTCACAAGCCAGAAAAATGAGACCAATCTCTCTTATGAATACAAATTAAAAAATGGAACCCTATTAATATAATTCAACGTACTAATAGACTAATACAAAAACCACATGATAATATTTCCAAATATTAAAAAAGTATTTGGCAAATTTCAATGGCATTCTTAATTAAAAAAATAAGTGAGTAGGCTTTCTTAACATTATAAAATAGATGTAGTTCACCCCAGATCTGACATTGTGATTAATGGGGAAACAATAAATAATTTCTGTTAAAATCAGGACAATTATCATTATATATAGATCATCCCAATCTTAAAAACAAAAAACAAGAATATCAATTGAAATAAACTATTACAAATAATAGGATAATTTGGTAAGTCATTTATTAGTTAGCTACTGTTGTTTGGCAATTTACTCCAAAATTTAGCTGTTGGAAACAATAAACATTTAATGTTTTTCAAATTTATAAGGGTCGAGGATCCAGGAGCACCTTAGTTCGGTGATTGTTTCGGAGTCTCTCATGCAATTCTTGTCCACATGTCAGCTGGGACTGCAAGCATCTGAAGGCTTTATTGGGGCTGGAGGACTTGCTTCCAAGATGGCTCCAGCACATGGTTGTTGGCTGGAGGCCTCAGTTCCTTGCCACATGAGCCTTTCCATAGGGCTGCCTGAGTATCCTCACAACACAGCAACTAGCTTCCCCCAGATAAAGTGACACAAGACGAATGTGAGCAAGCAGAATGCCTCAGTATAGAATTCAGAAATTAATCAAAATGCATATGGAATTCAGGATATGATAAAGGCAACATATCATACCAAAAAAACCCCAAAACCAAACCCACTGCCATCGAGCCGATTCCAACTCATAGCGAACCTATAGGACAGAGTAGAACCGCCCCATAGAGTTTCCAAGGATCACCTGGCGGATTTGAACTGCCGACCTCTTGGTTAGCAGCTGTAGCACTTAACCACTATGCCACCAGGCTTTCCCAACATATCATATCAATGTGGATAAGGTGGATTATTGTCTTAGGCTGGGTTCTCCAGAGAAGCAAAACTAGTGAAGCGTGTGTATAAATAAATATAGAGAGACGGGTTATATCAAGGAAATGGCTCCTGTAGTTGTAGAGACTGGAGAATCCCAAGTCTGTGGGTCAGACTGGAAGATTCTCCTGACTCATGTAGCTGCAGGGCTGATGAACCCCAGATTGGCAGATAAAATGGCAGGCTGCTAGTTCCCATTCTGTAGAGGCTAATGAATCCCAAGATAGATAGGTAAGCTGCTTACTTAGGTCCCAAGAACCCGAGATTACACACAGGATCCTGACAGAGCAAAAACCAGTAAGCTTTGCCAGAAAGTTCATATATATTGGGTGCAGATCACACTCCCAAGGAAACTCCCATTCAACTGATTGGCTGCTCATAGCAGATATCATCATGGAGGTGATTACATTATACATCAGATCTCATTTTGGAGGTGTTTACAGCATTATACAGCTGCCAAACTACATCATAACTGCCAAACCACTGAGAATCATGGCCCAGCCAAGCTGACACACAACCTTAACATCACAGTCCACCCCTTCTCAACTTGGCACCCATACATATCTCCCTGAATGACATACAATCTCTAAATAAGACAACTATAAAATCATACTTGCCCCAAACGTGGTACAACTAACACATGTACGGCTAAAAAACTCATTATCCCTGTTTACATCTTGTATTTTATGAGCAAAGAAAACAAAAATATTTGAGGTACATGTACAAGGAAGAAATACTGTAACAATTACAGTTCTTATTTCTGCAACTGGTCACATGGTCATAGCTGGTATTTAGAACAACCTTCTTCCATCACCCATTCTGTATTCCCTTTACCCTTAGCAAGCATCTGAGCTGGTCATGGTTCTTTGCCTGGGCAGGTGACCCAAACCTTCATTCCTGAAGGGTCTGTGTCATTAGTAGTCATGTCAGAATTGGGTTTCTGTAGATTTCCTTTGGCTTTAATCACAGAGCATGGTAGTACTAAGAGATGTCCTAAGGGATCGTCTGCATTCTGTACATACTCTTCTTTGCCTCTATTATGTAGTATCAATCCAATTTCCACCTGGTAAACAGGATCAGTCACACAAGCCAATACAGTAACTCTCTTCTTTGCCTGTTGATTCAGAGGCATGAGGAGTCCAAAGTAGCTGGCTGCCATTCCTAACTTCCAGTTCATGGAATCAGTGTTGTGTCTTCTGGTGGGATCATTTCTCCCATTGGAATTAATACCTCTAGACACACAGAGCATAGGGTCATGAGGACAGGAAGCAAAAAATGTTGTGTGTGGATCACCAGGGGTAATAGTGAGTGCTGCCACTCCTATTTCCACCCCTTGATTCCTAGACCCCTGAATCCTGGCTATGGGAGAAACAGTACCATATATTGGATGCCGGTTTAGAGCATATACAGCCTCCTGGAGAACATTGCCCCAACCCGGTAAGGTACTGCCACCTAGCTGGCAACGTAATTGTGTCTTTAAAAGGCCATTCCATTGTTTTATCAAGCCAGCTGCTTCAGGATGATGGGGAACATTGTAAGACCAGTGAATTCCATGAACATGGGCCCATTGCTGAACTTTATTTGCTGTGAAGCGAACCCTTGATCTGAAGCAATGCTGTGTGGGATACCATGACAGTGGATAAGGTGTTCTGTAAATCCACAGGTGATAGTTTTGGCAGAAGCATGGTGTGCAGGGAAGGCAAATTCATATTCAGATTAAGAGTCTATTCAAGCAAGGACAAAATGATGCACTTTCCATAATGGAAGTGATCCAATGTAATCAACCTGTCACCAGGTTTCTGGCTAATCACTTCCAGAAATGATACCATGTCAGGGACTCAGCGTTGGTCTCTGCTGCTGGCAGATTGGGCACTCAGCAGTGGCTGTAGCCAAGTCAGCCTTGATGAGTGAAAGTCCATATTGCCTAGCCTATGCATAACCTCCATCCCTGCCACCATGGCCACTTTGTTCATGAGCCCATTGGGCAATGAAAGAAGTGGCCAAGAAAAGAGGATGACTGGTTTCTATAGAACACATCATCCTAGCCACCTGACTGTTAAAATCCTCCTCTGCTGAGATTGCCTTTTGGTGAGCATTCACACAAGACACAAATATCTTCACTTCTTTGGCCCATTCAGAGAGGTATATCCACATACCTCTTCCCCATACCTTATCTCCAATTTTCCAGTCATGTTCCTTCCGAGTCCCTGGCCATCTAGCCAAAATGTTGGCCACACCCCATGAATCAGTATACAATTGTACATCTGTCCATTTCCTCTGTTTATCATGATACTGATTACTGGTCCAGTTGTGAGGATTTTTGTTTTATGTTGAGGTGTAATCCATACTGAAGGCTGTAGTTCTGGATCTTCATCAGTAAGTGCTTCAAGTCCTCTTCACTTTCAGCAAGCAAAGTTGCATCATCTGCATATAGAAGGTTGTTAATGAGTCTTCCTCCAATCCTGATGCCCTGTTCTTCTTCACATAGTCCAGCTTTTTGGATTATTTGCTCAGCATACGGATTGAATAAGTATGGTGAAAGGATACAACCCTGATGCACACCTTGCCTGACATTAAAACACACAGTATCTGCTTGTTCTATCTGAAGGACTGCCTCTTGGTCCATGTACAGGCTCCTCATGAGCACAAGTAAGTGTTCTAGAATTCCTATTCTTTGCAATGTTATCCATAAATTGTTATGATCCACACAGTTGAATGCCTTTGCTTAGTCAATGAAACACAGGTAAACATCTTTCTGGTATTCTCTGCTTTCAGCTAGGATCCATCTGACATCAGCAATGATATCCCTGGTTCCACATCTTCTTTTGAATCCAGCTTGAATTTCTGCCAGTTCCCTGTCAATGTACTGCTGGAACCGCTTTTGAATGATCTTAAGCAAAATTTTACTTGTCTGTGATATTAATGACATTGTTCGATAATTTCCGCATTCTGTTGGATCACCTTTCGTTGGAATAGTCATAAATATGGATCTCTTCCAGTCAGTTGGCCAAGTGTCTGTCTTCCAAATTTCTTGCCATAGATGAGTAAGCATCTCCAGTGCTGCATCCATTTGTTTGAAATATCTCAATTAGTATTCCATCATTTCCTGGAGCCTTGTTTTTTGTCAACGTCTTCAGTGTCTTTTTTCAGTGTAGCTTGGACCTCTTCCTTTAGTACCACTGGTACCTGATCATATTCCACCTCCTGAAACAGGTGAACATCAACCAATTCTTTTTGGTATAGTGACTCTGTGTATTCTTTCCACCTTCTTTTGATGCTTCTTGTGTCGTCTAATATTTTCCTTGTAGAATCCTTCAATATTGCAACTTGAGGATTGAATTTTTTCCTCATTTCTTTCATCTTGAGATATGCCAAGTGTGTTCTTCCCTTTTGGTTTTCTAACTCCAGGTCTTTGCACACGTCATTATAATACTTTCCTTTGTCTTCTCAAGTTGCCTTTTGAAATCTTCTGTTCAGCTCTTTTACTTCATTTCTTCTGTATTAGACCAAAGTACTACAACAAGCTAAATCCCTACCCGTTTACCATGAAATTATATTTCCATGAAAATACTAAAATGAAATATGGAATAATTTAAAATAATCTCATAATGAAGAAGTGATAAACTTATCTACATTTTTGGCATGTAAATAGAATATAAATAAAATGGAAAAGTGAATAAAAAGTGGAGAAAAATTCCTATATCACAAAAGGCTAATACCTTCGAAACATACAGTTTCTTGTTTTAAATCACTTGACCAATAACCCTGAACAGTAACAAACTAAAGTCATGAACAGACAGCCCACAGAAATATAAATACTTTTAAATATGTAAAAGAAATGCAAGCGGGAACCATGAAATAAAACATTTGCCAATTAGAATGTCAAAGATGAAAAAGTTGATGAGGGTGTGAGGGAGCAGTCAGTCTCGTGTTGTTATTGGCTGTGATGTTGTTGAATTGTCTATGGAGGGGAATCTGTAATCATCTCTCAAAATGTAAAAAGCCCATATCCTTTGACCTAGAAATTCCACTTCTAGGAATTTTTCCTGCTGACATACCTGTACATGTGTGAAATGACTTATTATATTGTTTGTAATTGAGGGAATTGGAAACAAATGAAATACTTCTTGATAGGGGCTTATTAAAACATAACATGATGCATTGGTTGACCGGAGAGTGTGCAGTGGCTTTAAGAAAGGGTCAGGTCTGCAAGTATCTTGGAAAATGATCTCCAAGGTAAAAAAAAAAAAAAAAAATTTTTTTTTTTTTAAGGGTAGAGCAAAACAGTGATATGCAGAACAGTGCATCTGCTACCATTTGCAAAGGAAAAAGAACAGTGTGCCTGTATACTTAAGGAATTTCTGAAAGAAG
Organism: Loxodonta africana; assembly: GCF_030014295.1. Taxonomy (NCBI): domain Eukaryota; kingdom Metazoa; phylum Chordata; class Mammalia; order Proboscidea; family Elephantidae; genus Loxodonta; species Loxodonta africana. The sequence goes on from NC_087356.1 coordinate 74,921,928, forward strand.
ACTAATGAAACTGACAGCACTCACTGCCTCCAGGGAGGGAAACTGGATAGCTGGAATCATTGTAGTATGGAAGTACCTTGAATTATGTTTTTTTAAAAAAAAAATATCATTAGATCAGCTAAGGAGCCTGATCTAATGATATATTATTGTTGTTAGGTTCTGTCATGTCAGTTCCGTCTCACAGACGGAAACACTGCCCAGTCCTTGGCCATGTTCACAATCCTTGTTATGCTTAAGCCCGTTGTTGCAGCCGCTGTGTCAATCTATCTTGTTGAGGGTCTTCCTCTTTTCACTCACCCTGTACTCTACCAAGCATGACGTCCTTCTCCAAGGACTGATCCCTCCTGGTAACAAGTCCACATTATGTAAGAAGCAGTCTCACCATCCTTGCTTCTAAGGATCGTTCTGGTTGCACTTCTTCCAAGACAGGCCTCATGATATAGTTGAGTTAATCTGCTTAAGAGAAAAACCAGGGGTAGTGTGAGTGTAGGGGCTCTTTTAGATTAAGTGGTCAGGGAAAACTCTTTGATGATATGTGATTATAGAACTAAATAAAGCTAAGAAACAAACCAAGAGGATGTATCAGGGAAGGAGGAAAGGGACAATGCAAAAGCCCTGATGCCGAAACATGATTTTTCCCCTGGGAAAAGTGTTCAGAAAATAACGATAGGAAAACTAGTGTAGCACAAAATGTGTATGCATAGAGGTATATGTCAGGGAAAAAAAAAAGTTAAAATGCAATTCTTATAATACTTCAATGAAGGTATAAAGACTGAGTGTTCCTCAATGGCAGGCTCTGTCTTCTAATTCCTGTGTCTGATCCAACCAAGCTTAATGTATGTAGAATCTGAACAATATCTAATGAGTAAATGAATGAATCAGTGTCATTTTTTTTTTTATTGTGCTTTAGGTGAAAGTATATTTTTTTTAGGTAAAAGTTTACAAATCAAGTAGGTCTTTCATACAAAAAGTCATACATACTTTGCTGTGTACTCCTAGCTGCTCTCCTCTTAATGAGACAGCACCTTCCTCCTCTCCACCCTGTATTCCCTGTGTGCATTCAACTAGCTCCTGACCCCCTCTGCCTTCTTATCTCACCACCAGAAAGGAGTTTCCCACATAGTCTCAAGTGTCTACTTTAGCCAAGAACCTCACTTCTCACCAGTATGATTGTCTCTCTGATAGTCCAGTCCAATCCTTGTCTGTAGAGTTGGCTTCGGGAATGATTCCAGTCTTGGGCTATCAAAGAGTCTGGGGACCATGACCATCAGGGTCCCTCTGGTCTCAGTCAGACCATTAAGCCTGGTCTTTTTACGAGAATTTGAGATCTGCATCCCACTGTTCTCCTGGTCCATCAGGGATTCTCTGTTGTGTTCCCTGTCAGGGCAGTGATTGGTGGTAGCAAGGCACCATCTAGTTCTTCTGGTCTCAGAGTGGTGGAGTGTTTGATTTATGTGGCCTTTTCTGTCTCCTGGGCTCATCTTTACCTTATGTCTTTGGTGTTCTTCATTCTCCTTTGCTCCAGGTGGGTTGAGACCAATTTATGCATCTTAGATGGCTGCTTGCTAGCATTTAAGACCCCAGAATCCTCTCACCAGGATTTGTTATGCCAGTTGACCTACATGTCTCCTGAAACCATGGTCCCCAGATCCCCATTCCTGCTACTCTGTCCTTCAAAGTGTTTGATTGTATTCAGGAAACTTCTTTGCTTTTGGGTTAGTCCAGTTGTACTGACTATCCCTGTGTTGCTTGTTGCCCTTCCCTTCACCTAAAAAGTTTATGTCCACTATCAATTTTTTTTTTATCTAGTTAGTGAGAACCCCTCTCCCTCCCTCCCCATCTTGTAACCATCAAAGTATATTTTCTTCTGTGTTTAAACTTTATCTAGAGTTTTTATAATAGTGGTTCATACAATATTTGTCCTTTTGCAATTGACTAATTTCACTCAACATAACACCTTCCAGATTCCTCCATGTTATGAAATGTTTCACAGATTCATCGTTTTTTGTAACGGTTTTGTAGTATGCCATTGTGTGAATATACCATAATTTATTTATCCACTCATCCGTTGACAGGCACCTTGGTTGCTTCCATCTTTTTGCTATTGTAAACAGTGCGGCAGTGAGCATGGGTGTGCATATATCTATTTGTGTGAAGGCTCTTATTTCTTTAGGATATATTCCAAGGAGTGGAATTGCTGGGTTGTATTTTTTTATGGTAGTTCTATTTCTAGCTTTTTAAGGAAGAGCCAAATAGATTTCCATAGTGGTTGTACCATTTTACATTCCCACCAGCAGTGTGTAAATGTTCCAGTCTTTCCACAACCTCTCCAACATATATTATTTTGTGTTTTTTGGATTAATGCCAGCCTTGTTGGGGTGAGATGGAATCTCATTGTAGTTTTGATTTACACTTCTCTAATAGCTAAAAAAAAAATCTTTATTTTTTTCTAATAGCTAATGATCATGAGAATTTCCTCATGTATCTGTTAGCAGCCTGAATGTCTTCTTTGGCAAAGTGCCTGTTCATATCCTTTGCCCATTTTTTAATGGCATTGTCTTTTTGTTGTTGAGTTTTTGCAGTATCATGTAGATTTTTGAGATAAGACTCTGATAGGAAACGTCATAGCTAAAAACTTTTTCCCAATCTGTAGGTAGTCTTTTTATTCTTTTGAGAAGTCTTTGGATGAGCATAGGTGAATCAGTGTAATTCTTTTGAAAGTATTTGATTCATCATCTAAAAAACTAAAATTAAATAACTGTCTTAAAAAAAATTAAGTTTGTAACAGTGCATTGCATATTCTTTGCAGCAGTGAGTTTCTGGAAAGGATGTGACTTTAGCTCAGGGCCAGGCCCAAGATAAAATTGCAAAAGAAAGCAGAAAGAAATTTTCTTGATTACCTAATGTCTGCTTCACAATTTTGCTTGCATTATCTTGGGCAAGTCTCAGAATAGCTCAAGAAGGAAGGTGTGGTTATTCCTAAATTGCAGTTTAAGACAAGGCTCAGGGGAGTCCCTTTCTAGTCCTTGGACACGAGGCCAGTAGATGGTGGAGTTGAGCACAGGCCTTCTGACTCTAAGTTCAGGCCTCTGACACTCCGCCTTTTCAGTCCTCCATACTCTTAGTGGTACTTCATTTTCCCAGAGCCTGCCAGTGTGGCATCTCCCTGGGAGGTGTTCCCTCTCTCCTCCTCATCTCTGATATTAATGTCGAAACAACTGGGTCCCAAGCTCATCTTCACCCTCATACTAATGCTGTGACTATTGCCAGGTTATTTAACCATTTTGATTCTCACTTTTATTATTTTGAAAATAGAGGTAACTGCTTGTTGGAATCGTGGTACAGAGTCAGTGAGAGTGTGCAAAGTCTTTGGACCACTGTTTGCTATATATGCCAGGTACTAAATAAATACTAGGTGAATTTATTTGTGGCTGACCTGTGTCTGGGCCCTGGTAATAATTGGTTAAACTGATCAATGAATCCTGGATTAGTCACCAAGGATAATAATAGTGTGAAATATTGTGTCTCCACAACAGTTACATTTTAACAAAACTGAAATTAATTATTTAAGATGAAAAGTTCAGTCATGGCTACCAGGGAGAACATGATTGTCATCTGTTCCTTGTTCACAAAGACGGCAGCCCATTTGTTCAAAATTCTTTAGGCCATGACTTAGGCTGAGAGCAAATCTCACATGTTGGTTGACCATCATAAATCAAATTTAAAAGTCCTGCTAAGGGCAGTCTGCATATGTAGCCCTCCAACTTAAGGTTTAGGAAAAAAAAAGAAAGAAACTCTTCAGAATACTCTGGAAATGAGTCAGTCTAGCAAGCCATATTTTCTGAAATCTGATGATTTACCTTTTTATACAAAAATTTTCTTTTCTTAATCATCTTGACTGTGGGCAGGACAGAGAGAGTGGGAGCCCAACAGGCTCAGTCTTAGGCTTCTTGTGCTGCTATAACACAAATACCCCAAGTGGGTGGCTATAAAGAACAGACATTTATTTTCTCACAATTCAGGAGACTAAAAGTCCAAATCAAAGTCTCGGCCATGTCAATTCTTTCCTGTAGGTAGCCTTTCTTGTAGGAGTTCTTTGGTTCCTTGGACTGCAGCTGCTCCTCAAAGGGAGCCTGTCTTCTCCCATGTGTGCATATCTTTGTGTCTATTCTTTTCAAGCTCAGAAGTGATTAGAATTAGAACCCGCCCTACTCAGGTACGGTCTAATTAACATAACAAAGAAAATTCTCTTTCCAAACAGGATTACGTCCACAGGTATTAAAAAAAAAAAAAAAAAAACCTATTGCCATTGAGTCGTTTCTGACTCATAGCAGCCCTATAGGACAGGTTAGAACTGCCGCATAGAGTTTCCAAGGAGTGCCTGGTGGATCCAAACTATCAACATTTTGATAAGCAGCCATAGCCACCAGGGTTTCCTCTGCAGGTCTAGGGGTTAGGGTTTCAACACATATTTTGGGGGGGACTCAATTCAGTCCATAACAGTAGATAATAGTCCCTCTTTGGGGCTTGGAGAGATGTAAGGCCGGATTGTCAGGCAAGTGGCTTTGTTGCAAAAGTACAGTGCCTAGCAACTCAGTGCCTGTGGTGGCTAGAGGTCACCGCTCTCCTTCTTTCTCAACATGCAAGCCTTGTCTCTGCAGATGCCGCAAGTGTGAAGCCTGGGCTGCACCAACCAGATTTCTTAGAGCCATAGAATCTACAGTTTTGGAAGCCAGAGAGAGGGACCTTTCTTTGTTTCCATTTTAAAAACCAGATTTTTTTGCTCAGCCCTATGTGTGAGAAGAACATATTACTTGTGCCTTTAACTCAGTGCCAGTGTTGTCGAGTCGATTCTGACTCATAGTGACCCTGCAGGACAGAGTAGAACTGCCCCATAGAGTTTCCAAGGAGCCCTTTGGTGCCTTAGTACTGACTAACCTATGTGTATGAAGTTAAAATATATGAAGTTTCCATTTTTGTAGGGGAAAAATAGTCAAATATTCGCAATTTCACATGTTTCAACCTGTACATTCATTCATTGCTGTCATGGATGATTCCTGCTTGGTTTGAATTGGTCCCAAAACTTAGAATTTTAGACTGTAACCAATTTCTGCTGTTATATGCTGCTTGGACATCACTGAGACTGTACATATGCTACCATGCCCAGTGGTCCCATAAAAGGTAGTGTCAGGAAAGAAGCAAGGGTTTGAGGGAGGTTTCAGAAAGTCTAGATTCAAATTATTGTCCTTTTATAATTGACCTTGGGTCAATTATTTAGGTGTCTTTGTGTCTCAGAATCCTCATTCGTAAAATGGGAATGAAACATTTTTCTTGTAGGACTCTTGTGAGGATTAAATGAAGTATTTATATAAAATGCCTAGCATGCTACTGGCACAGTTGGTGGTCAACAAATGTTGACTCTTTATGCCCATGACCACAATGACCTCTGTTATAAGCCCTAATAGTCCCAGCAACTGCTCAGGGACAAACTGAAGCAATGGGAAAATCCAGAGGTCTAAGAAAGTTAACCAAAATTATACGATAATGGGACAAATAGGCTACTTTGCATGTGCCCCATTCTTTTGGATCAAAATATACCTTAAAACTCATTTACCGGAAAGACCTCTTCATTATGTGGTCCTTTCTCATCTCACAGTAACTAAGCTACATTTGAATTGCATACATGATATGCCTGTGTTTACACTACATGTCATTTTCCAACATAGTCGTTCTCACCCTTTTCCCATTAGGACATCATGACATTAACATAAATTGGCTTATATGGTGCACTCTCTGGGGCCTTTTCAGGGACTTCGCTCATTCTCTATACATACTCCTTTCTCCCTCACTTTAGAAAGCACACTGGGCAGAAAATGATGCGGGTGACATTATAAGTTACCTCTTTAATTTTTAAAAAATTAAATTGTCTACAAAATTTAGCAAATTATTCACAAATGTTATGCTTGTACATACCTGAAACTTGTGGGGGACAATATCGAGGTTGAGAGTCACTCTCCTAAGACATGCTTTTATCATAACCATTCAGAATAAAACCAATTCTCTGAAACCACTAGGCAATTCAGATCCAAGTAGGTAATTGCAGTCTCCCACATCTTATTTAGATGCTTCTAGGTGCTGACCCAGAGTGGATGCACAAAGTCAGGATACATTTTCTCTGCACACTTACACCGAACAAATGGAACTATTTCGATGACAGCGTGTTGGCACAAGTGGTACTCCTGCCACCATGTCACAGAGGCAAAGCAATGAGGTATAAATAAAACCACTCCAGGCTTCTTGTCATCCAACATATTCTGTATGTGCAATATTGTTACCAATATGATCAATTCTATCTAACCACCAGAAGCAGCCTTCCACATCCTTAGGCACTTAAGGATTCCATTCAGCTAATATACTCTCCCCTTTTGTCAAAGCCATTTATTATCAATTGTAAGTAATGTGACTATAGGGGCTGCTACCTGGGGCCACTGGAAACCTGCCATGGTTTACAACCTTTGGAACAGGCTCAAATGTTGTAAGTTAAAATCCTTTAAGCCAAACCTTTTATAATTGAAATTATAATAAACCACACCTCCTAAATCTTCCTGGAGGGAGGACTCAGAAAGGGTCTCTTTCTCTGCCACAGAGCTTTCTAATAAGGGAGGATAGCCATATCAAGAGAAATGACAACTTGCACTTCACCAGTGCTCAGGGCTAATGTAGGGAGTATAAGATTCGCAGACACTGGCGGCATAGTGGTTAAGAGCTACAGCTGCTAACCAAAAGGTCAGCAGTTCAAATCCATCAGGCACTCCTTGGAAACCCTATGGGGCAGTTCTACTCTGTCCTATAGGGTTGCTATGAGTTGGAAGTGACTCGACGGCAACGGGTTTGGTTTTGTTTTTGTTTTTTTTTTTTTTTTGGTAAAACATGGAGTCCAGGAATAAGAATAGATAGAACTGAAGAGAAGGGTAAATTAGGAAATGTTATTTCCCAGCATTAAACATCAATGGCTCCCTATCAACTATACGATAAAGTTCAAACACTTGAATATAAAGTATATATAGGGCCCTTCAGGATCTGAGAACACCTGATGGGTCCCTCTATCATAGCAAATTGTTGTTGTTAGGTGCTGTCGACTCAGTTCTGACTCATAGCAACCCTATGCACAACAGAACAAAACACGGCCCAGTCCTGTGCCATCCTTATAATCGCTGTTATGCTTGACCTCATTGTTTCAGCCACTGTGTCAATCCACCTTTTATGCTGACCTTGTACTTTGCCAAGCATGATGTCCTTCTCCAGGGACTGATCCCTCCTGATAAGATGTCCAAAGTATGTAAGATGCAGTCTCGCCATCCTTGCTTCCAAGGAGCATTCTGGTTGTACTTCTTCTAAGACAGATTTGTTCATTCTTTTGGCAGTCCATGGTATATTCAATATTCTTCACCAACACCACGATTCAAAGGCGTCAATTCTTCTTCAGCCTCCCTTATTCATTGTCCAGCTTTCACACGCATATGATGCCATTGAAAATACCATGGCTTGGGTCAGGCGCACTTAGTCTTCAAGGTGACGCCTTTGCTTTTCAACACTTTAAAGGGGTCCTTTGCAGCAGATTTGCCCAACGCAATGCATCTTTTGATTTCTTGACTGCTGCTTCCATAGCTGTTGATTGTGGATCCAAGTAAAATGAAATCCTTGACAACATCAATCTTATCTCCGTTTGTCATGATGTTGCTCCTTGGTCCAGTTGGGAGTGTGTTTTTGTTTTCTTTATGTTGAGGTGCAATCCATACTGAAGGCTGTGGTCTTTGATTTTCATTAGCATGAGCTTCAAGTCCTTTTCACTTTTAGCAGGGAGGGTTGTGTCATCTGTATAATCATAGCAATTACCTCCCTGTATCGCGACTTTTTGTTTTCCTTCCCTATTAGACTGTAATGTTCTTTAGGGCAAGGGTCATAACTTAGTAAACATTAGTCCTCTGCACCTATCAGAGCCCCCACAAGTTGTCATCAGCCAAGTCCGAATCGTGTACCCCCATGTGCGTCAGAGTACAACTGTGCTCCCAAGGGGTTTCAATGACTGATTTTTTCAGTAGTAGATCATCAGGCCTTTCTTCTGAGACACATCTGGGTGGACTTGAACTGTCAACCTTTCTGCTAGCAGCCAAGAACACTAATCATTTGCACCACCCAGGAATTCTTCTATCAGAGCCAACCCCCCAAAAATAGTTGCCACCAAGTCGATTCTGACTCATGGCAACCCCATATGTGTCACAGTAGAACTGTGATCCATAGGGTTTTCAATGGCTGATTTTTTGGAAGTAGACCACCAGGCCTTTTTTCCAAGGTGCCTCTGGGTGGATTGAAACCTTCAACATTTTAGTTGGCAGCTTAGCGCCACTAACCATTTGCACCCCCCAGGGACTCCTTTCAGAGCTAAATCAGTTCTGAATAAATAAATAAATTGACCGTGCACTGCACCAAAACTCTACATAAACCAAGAGGGCTAAGTCAAGAGGAGTGCATCTCAGTTTTTGCATAATCTGAAGAACTCATGGGTACGCCTTGTTCTTCCACGTGCGACTGTAAGCATTTCAAGGAAGGTTATTATCAAGTGTGATCCTGAAATAATGAGCTTTTTTTTTTTTTTCCACAGATGTATTGGGATCTATGATCCCTTCTAAGTACCCTCCTTGAAAGGCTGTGTGTATATCCTAAGACAGCTGTATTTGCTCAACAAGCCTCTCTTGAAATTGTGGTCAGATGCAGTTTATATGCCACACAAGAAATCAATCTTATTTCTTTATAGGCACATTTATTTCCAAAACAATGTTCTCCCAGCTTGATTGCCCACCCTATTCATTGGACATAGCTTCGGGGAAACATTTAGTAGCTTGCAACAACAAATCCATCCTCCAAGAATGAAGATCTGCCATATTTGAAGATATTTAAGGGAGCCCCAAAAATGCCCACACACAATACTAAAGAAGAGTTCAAAATTGCTTTGAGCAATTTCAGTACCTTAAGGATATGCATAGGTTAATCAAGGACAACTTTGAAGCAACAGCTTTAAGATTCTACATTCTGATGTGCTAAATAACAATAGTCAGTATTTATGAACTGTTTACTAGGTACCAGGAGCTCTGTTGAGCAATGTATGTATGTGTGTGTGTGTGTGCATGTGTGTGTGTCTTCTCACTGAATTCTCATCATATAAAAATAGCAATGACAATAACGGCATTTATTGAGCACTTTCTATGGGTCAGGCACTGTGCTAAGGGTGATTTCATTTTAATCCCCATTTTGCAGACAAGAAAACTGAGGTTTAGAGAGAGGGTAAGTACCTTGCCAGTAAGAGGGGAACTGACATTCATATGCAAATTCGTCTGACTCTTTCTTAACTACTGTATAATATGCTGTTATAAGCCAAGCTCTTAATAGCTAACATACGACCTATGTATTTTTATTAAAATATCAGTGATATACTTATCACTGATATTTTAATAAATTGAAAATATTTATTAAATAGGCTAGGGTCTAAGCACATAAACCAAGCCCGTCACCATCGAATCCATTCCAACTCATAGTGACCTCCTTTTTAATCCAAACATTGCCTAGTTCAGCGCTCAATAAATACTAGTTGAATGAATATGCTTATGTCAGTGACAGTGGTCCAACCAAGACCAGGAAAATGGCTAATAAAAACAATAGGCCAAAGCCATCCAAGATGGTTTAGCTCATCTAATCCTCAAACTAAAGCCCTGTTCATAGAAGAGAGCACCGGGCGTCAGAGGATGTGCCTGCATGATTTCATACCCGACGCAGCATGTGGCTTTGTGATTTGTTTCCTATTTTAGTACAGGTTAACCTCTGCAGGAGGTGGTGCAAATGATAGTGCTCTTGACAGCTAACTGAAAGGTTGGAGGTTCAAGTCCATCCGGAGGTACCTTGGAAGAAAGGCCTCATGATATCCTTCTGAAAAAATCAACCATTGAAAACTCTGTGGAGCACAGCTCTACTCTGAACCCCGTGGGGTGACCGTGATTGGTAATTGACTCCACAGCAAGGTTTTAAGCCCCCTCTGGTCCTGGGCCTCAGTCATTTCATTCAGGCATTGAGACTGGGCACCTGCACCTCGATTTTTCAGCTTCCCCTTTGTGAATATTTCTGAAGGGCTCTAGAATCCTGGTATCCATAAAAATGCAAAGTACAGTTATTATTAATGATACAGTTAGCAAGGAGGACATTTGTTATTTCTACTCAATTGGTTCCCCCCCTCCGGGAGTAGAAACAATTTTTTTTTTTTTGACATAGTATTAACATGCCATCTTTGCAACTTTGATCATCTGTCATTTTCTTTTTGAGAAAGTTGTGCCACTGTTTCAGGCAGCACCCTTCCTTTTCCTTGGCAATACAGGCACTAGGTAAGCCCAAGTTGCTTCATGGTTTAGATGAAACCATGAATCTTTATTTGATTTCTGGTATCAGGAAACAATTTATTAGCATCAAGGCAGTTAGGCTATGTGGCTTCCTTTCTTGCCAGTGCAGTCACTGGCCGCACAGGCAGCCCTGGCACATAAATCTCGTTTTATTTCCTCATCTATTCACCTGGAACTAAGTGATTTCTTTGTTTCTTAAGGCAAAGGGGAGAACACACTTCCCTATGTAAGCATTCTGCCTCCAACTCCTAATCACCATTGTTTCTTAGACAAGAGAGCAGCTGAAGCGGGGAGCCATTTCCATTTTCCATGCATCACACTTGTGTTTTGCAAGTTTACAGAAAAATACTGCAACCAATTTGGGATTTCCCTTCAATGATCTTCTTCCTCTAAATAAATCAGAATTGATTCAAATTGAAATTTAAAAGACGAAAGGGCTGTCTGAAATTATCTGTTTTCATATGCCCTTCAGAAACTACCTTGCCTTTCCTTCTAACCCCATCCCCCGCTCCCAGCCTCCCTCCAGCACCCCCACCCTGCCTTCTTAAGAAGACTTTCCCAGGTCCCTCTTGGCTGTGGTTGAACGACGTTGGCTCCTGTCCATGCCGCAACAAAGACCTGGCATTCCAGCTGTCTGCGTCTAATCTCCAGTGTCAGCTCTCGTTAATGTGTGAGCGTGAAATCAGAGGGGGCAGAGCTGCACGGAATATTAAAACCATGATCAGAATTCCACTGAAATGCTGAGAGTCTGCAAGCACCATTAGAGGAGGCTGTCAAATCACGGCTCCGCATTAAATAAAAGAAAAGATTTCTATCAGAGGAAAGTACAATCAGTGAATCGCTGAGCTAAATTAGCATTTTTTCAATTGGAGATCGAAGTTGATTTATTGTTCTACATGACATTAATGTAACTATGTGCTTGACCTGCTAAGGCAGCTAATTTTTCATTTAAATGGTTTCTTTCCTTCCCAGTGCAAAGGCTGCAATCATATTTCAACTTTGCCCAGTGATCAGAAAAGTGGTGGAATGCTGCAGAAATGTCTTAGGGCGGCCTTCCCTTCCCCTCCCCTCTCCTTCTTTTCCTTTCTCCAACTCCAGCGCCTTCCTCCTCCCCTCCCCTTCCCCCCTAACCTCATGGCTGGTGGTCAAGGTCACAGAGGAAGAGTAATCTCAAAGCCACCGACTTCAAAGCTTCCATCAAAGAAGGCCCTACGTAGCTATTGAATTAAAAGAGTGGGGGAGGACGGGGTCTGGGTACTAGCCATTCGTATCAACAAGAAAGGACCCTGTAACTGCCCTGTTGGTATGGCCCAGTCTGGGGCTTCCTAGGTCCAGTCTCCCTGGCCAGCCTCTCAGTATGTGTCTCTCCCCATCCCCCCAGCCTGCTCGCCACCCCCCCCCCACACTCACACACATCGCCTGAAGATAATATACATTTCCAATTAGCAGAGCACATTCTAGTCATGTTCTCCTTTACTGCCTTAACTATCTTCCTTTTGCTAAAAAGCTGGGCTGTCATTAATGAAATCCTGCAGTCCTGTTAATCCCAGATACAATGCTTCTATTCTCTCTCAGGCTCTCCCAAACATAAAACTACAGTTCCTCAGGCTCCCTTCTTCTCTTTAGATTCCTTGTCGTTTGTCTTTCATTCCCTACCTGATGTAGCACAGTAGCAGTCGAAGTTCCTGGACATAGAGGGAAAGGAGGCAATTATATTCATTTTCCAATGCCCTTGTTTGCAAAGGCAGCTGGCATTTTCTGTTTGAATTTTTTTTTCAGCACATTAATTTTAATATCTGGGAACTGGTGAAGATGTTTTCGTGTACTTTTTGAGCTCCAATGTTTAGCAAACTTGTTGGATTTAAAACTAGCTGGAAGTATTGGAAGGCTCTGGAGAAATTTGATTTTTGCATTTATCTGAAATGCCTCTTATGAATTAATTTGTATCCCACGGTGAGAGAAAGGCAGGGACTGGGAAGTGGGTGGTGGGTGGTGGGGCTGACGTTTGCCACACTTTACCCATATAAAGGCTACTTCTGAAATGGGACAGACACTGGGCCAATGGCTAGTATTAATATTTTATCCTCCTTCCTCCGACCCCCAAACATCCACTGAAATTAGCAAATGAATAATTTTCTATATTTGGGGGAGGCATGAGGGTATTGTTAACCCCTTAGTTATGGAGGATCTGAGGATATGAGGTTAAGGGATAGAACCAATCACTGCACCCAGGGCTGGCTCTGGGCGGATGAGGTGAGGAACACCTGCCTTCCCCCAAGGCCTCCAAGACTGGGGTGGTGTCAGCTGAGTGGGGAAAAGCTTTCCTTCTATCACCATCACAATTGGACCTAATTGGCACCCCTCCGTCAGCCAAGAGACCATGAAGTAAAAGGGTCAGCATGCTGACCTCTGTTCTGACTCAGTGAAAGGGCCAGAGGTGAGGTTCTTGGTAAAATCTGTTGAGCTGGATGTTAGAGAGAAGCACCGCTTGTCATTTCATAAACCAAACCAAACCAAACCCAGTACCTTCGAGTCAATTCTGACTCATAGCGACCCTATAGCACAGAGTAGAACTGCCCCACAGAGCTTCCAAGGAGCTCCTGGTGGATTCGAACTGCCGCCCCTTGGGTTAGCAGCTGTAGCACTTAACCACTACGCCACCAGGGTTTTCATTTCATACCTGCCACCATTTTGTAGAAGTTGCTTACCCTTGCTCACCTTTACTTCATTTAGAAAGCAAACCCATCTCTCTTCCATGTTAATTATCACTCAAATCAACCACTCAAAAAAAAAAAAAAAAAGAAGAAGTGTGGATTTGGCTCTCCAAAGGCAATGAGACTTTGGTCACTAAGAAAATACTTCACCATATAGCAGTTTCTGTCTGTGAGTTTGTTGTACTGTGATGGCTTGCAAGTTGCTGTGATGCTGGAAGCTCTAAGCTGTGCCACCTGTATTTTAAATACTAGCTCGGTCACCCATGGTTTCAGCAGAGCTTCCAGAATAAAACAGACTAGGAGGAAAGGCCTAGTGATCTTCTTCCAAAAATTAGGCAATGAAAACTTATGGATCGCAATGGAGCACTGTCCAGCTCACTAGCGTTGGTCAGTCTCTAGGGGAGGACATCATGTTTGGTTAAGTGGAAGGCCAACAAGGGCAAGTGAGACCCTCAATGAGATGGATGGCAGAATAGCCACAACGATGAACTTGAACATGCTGGCAATTGTGAGGATGATGCAGGACTGGGCAACGTTTTGTTCTGTTTCACATGAAGTTGCCAAGAGTCGGGGCGCAGCTAACAACAACAATGGCACACTAATGGTCTACTTTTCTCTGAGTGATTTCCACAGCGATTGTGTACCAAAATCTGTGTAGGTGTTGGTTGGCCATCATTCCCTCTGTCCAACAATCCACATTCGTTTGATAAGATATGGAGTCAAAACACATTGCTCCCTTATTTCACATCTTCAGGGTGGTACTATTACAAATCCTACCAAAGGACTCCGGATCCAAACTTAAATTATTTCCTGCACCTACTGTTTCTATGGCCACTTGTTCCCCCAAACGTAATGCACCTCTCCTTTACATGATAATCTCCTTCTGAATATAATTTTAGTCATGAGATTAAGGACTTTCAGATTATTTTGGGCAATTCCAGTTCACTAGTACGTAAAACGAGCCCTGGTAGTGCAGTGGTTAAATGCTCAGCTGTTAATCGAGAGGTCAGCAGTTCAGATCTACCAGCCACTCCGGTAGAGAAATATGTGGAAGTCCACTCCAGTAAAGGTTACAACCTTGGAAACCAACCCTACGGGGCAGTCCTACTCTGTCCCATAGGGTCACTATGAATTGGAATCGACTTGACGGCAACAGGTTTGGTTTCTTTCGTTTAGTGAACAAAATGGAACCCTAACACTGAAAGAGATAATGCAGACATTTAGTCAACCCACATGGCTTGCAACTCAGCAAGCAATGTGGGCCTCAAGGACTAGGAGGTCTGGAAAAAGGCATGTGCTCTAGTGCAAAGAACAAGCCTTGGAGAAACCAACCTGGCAGCAAAGGCAAAACTGACAGAGTGTAGCCAGATTGCCACAGGCACTGTGACCAAAGGGAATGGTTCAAGCAATTATTGGCACCCCAAAAATACAATCTAGTGAACATTTGGAAGGAGTGAAGGGCAAAGGATGGGCTCATGAGGTTAGTCCATTTAACACGAAAGAGGTGTTGTTGTTAGGTGGCATCAAGTGGGTTCTAACTCATAGCAACCTTATGCACAACAGAAGGAAACACTGCCCAGTCCTGTGCCATCCTCTCAATTTTTGTCGTGCTTGAGCCAATTGTTGCAACCACTATGTCAATCCATCTCCTTGAGCGTCTTCCTCTTTTTTGCTGACTGTCTACTTTACCAAGCATGATGTCTTTCTCTAGAGACTGATCTCTCCTGATAACATGTCCAAAGTATGTGAGACAAAGTTTTGCCATCCTTGCTTCAAAGAAGCATTCTCGTTGTACTTTTTCCAAGACAGATTTGTCTGTGGTATATCCGATATTCTTCACCAACACCACAATTCAGAGGTGCCAATTCTTCTTTGGTCTTCTTTATTCATTGTCCAGCTTTCACATGCATATGAGACAAATGAAAACACCATGGATTGGGTCAGGCACACCTTAGTCTTCAAGGTGACAGCTTTGCTTTTTAACACTTTAAAGAGGGCTTTTGCAGCAGATTTGCCCAATGCAATGCATTGTTTGATTTCTTGACTGCAGCCTCCATGGATGTTGATCATGCACCTGAGTAAAATGAAATCCTTGACAGCTTCAATCTTTTCTTCGTTTATCATGATGTGGCTTATTGGTCCAGTTGGAGGAGGGGGGATGTTTTCTTTATGTTGAGGTGCAATCCATATTGAAGGCCGTGGTCTTTGATTTTCATCAGTAAGTGCTTCAAGTCCTCTTCACTTCTAGCAAGCAAGGTTATGTCATCTGCATATCGCAGGTTCTTAATGAGTTTCTCCAATCTTAATGCCACATTCTTCTTCATATAGTCCGGCTTCTCAGATTATTTGCTCAGCATACAGGCTGAATAAATACGGTGAAAGGACACAACCCTGACGCACATCTTTTCTAACTTTAAACCGTGAAGTATCCCCTTATTCTGTTCCAACAACTGCCTCTTGACCTATGTAAAGATTCTGCATGAGCACAATTTCCATTCTTCAAAATGTTATTCATAATTTGTTATGATCCACACAGTTGAATGCCTTTGCATAGTCAATAAAACACAAAAGTAGGATCCACAATGTCTAGTTCCAAAGAAAAGACTGCTGTTAGGAGTGAGATAACTAGCAGAGCTTTGGGGCTTTGTGGCCCAAACTTGCCACCAGCTGGGCTTTGGGGACAAAACCCAGTCCTCAAGGGAAACCGAACTGCTACCAGGAGAGGTATGGAAAGAGTGAGAAGCCAACCCCAAGTAGCAACCCCAGCCCTGGTGTGGGCCATCTTGGAAGGAAGGAAGCAGTCCTCAGATGTTTCTTCATCTTAAGAAAGGGTTCATAACAGTACTACCCATGGGGTTATTGTGAGGCATAGGGTTTTCTGAAGAGCCTCTGGCAGATGAATGTGTTAACTGTTTGTATCACCTAGAGACTCCCAGTAAACTGTAGGTAGGAATAAATTTACTTGGAAACTATTAGCTAATAGTTAGCATTTCTTGAACACTTATTAAGTGCCATACAGTGTTCCAAGTAGATCACACATGTTAACACATTTAATCCTCAAACCAACCCTGTAAAGAAAGTTCTATTACTATCGCCATTTTACAGATGGGGAAACCTAGGCAGAAATATGTTAAATCACTTACCCAAAGCAATACATTTAGTAAATGGCAAAGTCCAGGTGAATCTGGACTTCAGATCCCACATTTTCAGTCATCATGCTATACTGCCCTGGAGAAGAATGTAGCATGATTCCTTGTCATTATTCTAATTCATGAAGAAGCTCTGAGGAAACCACACTAAAGACCTGCTGTTACGTTTGAGCCAAAAGTCTCTTAATGCAAAAGTTATAAACTTAATTATGAGATCCCCTTTTATGAGGTTCAGGCCACTAGTTATTTCTTACTTTTGCTAGAATTCTCTCAAAACTAGGAGATCTGGGCCTACAAGCTTGAAGAGATGGGAAAAGGAAAGGTAGGAGAAATAAGACAGCCACAGGTACTTTTATGGAATACCCACTGCGCTACTTCAAAGTACAAGCATTTTGCTTCAGGGGTTCTGGAGAAGAACGACTAATTCTCACTGTGGGAAATAGTAATGAAAATGGGAAAGGAAATGCTCCTAAACTGTCCTTCTCATAAGAAATGAGAAAGATTTCCACAGGCAGAAAATAAAGTATATCCCAAGCTGAGGAACGTGCAAATCAGAGAAACTACTAACTCCTAAAAGATCAGATTTACATATGGCTTACCTCTATCCTTCACAATACCTTCCCCAGTGCCTGGATATTCCTGGATCACAGTAGGTGCTCCATAAATATTGAATGAATCGAAGCATGGATAAATAAATCAAAGTGAATGTTATTTTCAAATAATAATGCGTAATCCAAAGCAAACGAGCCTTGTGGCGCAGTTGTCAAGCACTTGGCTGTGAACCAAAGGTCAGTGGTTCAAACTCACCAACCACTCCATGGGAGAAAAGACCCAGCGATCTGCTTCTGTAAAGATTACAGCCCAGGAACCCTATGTGACAGTTCTACTCTGAATTGACTCAATGGCGACAGGTTTGGTTTGGTTTGGTTGATCCAATGCAACCGAAGTTGATCTCCCAGAGCATATATATTGATTTTGGACAGTGGGTGAAACAATGAGCAAATCTGGTTCCTGGTGGCTCTCGTCTGCTGTCTCTCGCCAGGCCATGGCACAATTGCAACGTGTGAGAGATTTGTTTAGAGTGGGGGAAGCATATTTTTGTTTGCATTTGCTTAGCACGTTGCTGTCGCACATTTTGCTATGAGATGTAAAGTCATCTGCATGCACCGGTTGTGCAGTTAAAGAAAAGTCAAAACAAGCGTCAGGCGGCTTGTCAACCACATGGCCTAGGCAGATTGTCATACTCCTTTGCTCATGAGCGATGCCACCTTCTCTCTCCTCCTCCCCCCACTCTCTTACTCACTCCTGAATCCCCATACCTACATACACATCCTGACCTTCCAAGCATCTTCTTTCTAACTGATTTAATTATGCAGGAGACAGCATTTACACTGCCTTCGGTTCCAACTGTAGTAGATAGGCAACGCTTACACCATTTATACTGCTGGTCTCACTGAACAAATTTGGGATCAGCCTTGACTATGGGTAGGTTTCTGTCAAGTACCCTCAGGAAGGCATCCCAACCTTCATCACAGGGTGTCCTGAAAATATAATTTAGTAGTGTACACAGGCCAAATGATACTTTCTTTTTATCATCTAGAAATATTCCTGCTCTTTCAAATACATCCCCATCGGAAGTTACAAAAGAGACAATCATATCCAGAGTGTCAACACCAAGAATATGAATATCCCAAAGAACACAGGCCAGGGTTACCAGGCGGGACAGCTGTGACACAGAGGGGAAAGAGCTAATAATTTGCAGGTGGTAGACCACATTTTGAGTATGCAATCTGAGAGATTTGGAGCAAACCACTTAATTTCTCTGAATCTATATGCAAAAGGAGAATGATAAAACCCGTCTTATCATAGGATTAAAGAAAAAAAAAAAAAAAAAGACTACCCATATTCACTGAATTATTCCACACATTTTTATTTAGTGCCCATTAAGTGCCAGAAGCATAACAACGACGGTGGATGTGGTGCAGGACTGGGCAGTGTTTCATTCTGTTGTGCATAAGGTCAGTATGAGTCCGAACAGACTCAGCAAGTGCCAGAAACTGTACCAGACTTTGAGATACAGCAGATAACAAGGAAGACTTAGTTCTTCCCTTCATGGAATCTAAGACCTACCAGTAGGACAGATAATCAACGAGTGTGATGATTGCTATGGAAGACAAGTATGCGTGTTCATCCACTGCCCTTGAGTTGATTTTGACTTATAGTGACCCTACAGGACAGAAGGAAACACTGGTGGCATAGTGGTTAAGAGCTACAGCTGCTAACCAAAAGGTCAGTGGTTCAAATCCACCAGGCACTCCTTGGAAACTCTATGGGGCAGTTCTATTCTGTCCCATAGGATTGCTATGAGTCAGAATCAACTCGATGGCAACAAGTATAGGACAGAATAGAACTGCCCCATAGGGTTCCTCTGTTCAATCTCTATGAAAGCAGATCACCAGGTCTTTTCTCCCAAGGAGCAGCTGTTGGGTTTGAACAGCTGACCTTTCATTAGCAGCCGAACATTTAACTACTTTTGTATGTTCAATAGGGGGTATTAACCAAGAATGAAAAGAACATGTAAAGGTAGTATGCCCACAAGAAGCATGGTGCTTTCAAGAAAAAAAAAAAATAAAGCCCCATATGACTGGGGGTAGAGATAATGCATGTGAAAGAGCCTAGTAAATGGAAAAGTATTGTGCAAATATAAATGATTACCTTCTTCTAGAGCATTCTTATAAAAGAATGCTCCTGGCCAATTGGCAAAGGAGATGCTTAGAGGCAAGGGAAAACATTCCCACTTCTTTTCAAGCCTTTAGCTTCTAGGCATTCATCTATTTTATCATCTTGTGAGGTTAGATCCAGAGGAGAAGGTAGAGCTGGAGATACCACCCAGCCCACATATAGGAGTGACAAACAAGAAAGCTTATGCAATTGCCCAGTGTCCTCTCAATGCCCTCTGGCAGTTTTCAGCTCAGACACACTGGAGCTGAAGGGCTGAAAGATTTTATTCCACATGGACATTACTACTGCCTTGTTAAGGTCATGCCATCCAGCACTCATACCTGTTTATTTATTTTGCCTTTGTTTTGAACCACTGGACCTGGTGAGAACATATTTTTTCACCCACTACACACAAGGATGCATCAAAAGCCACACATCAATTAAGTGTTCAGCAGTTTCTATTGCCCCAGAACTCTCACAGACATCATAGGCTTTGGCCACCTCTGGCTACTACTGAAAGAGAATTGTGCCTAGATAATTATATGGTGTTTAGTAAAGCTCCTTTCCACTTCCAGAAAACCTGATTCATGGAAAAATCCTCTAGGACCCCTCCTACACAGTTCATTTGAAACAGCCCTGACAGGTACTCAGTTAGCCTGTCTCTGCTTACATGCTTTCAATGACTGGGGAGCTTACTCCCTTGTCAAACCACCCACTCCATAGTTGAGCTGTTCTAATTGTTAGACAGTTCTCCTTCACTCTTGCCACTTCCACTCACCGGTCTTAGTTCTTCTTTCTCCTAACCCAGAGAACACAGTTGTTGTTGTATTCAACAAGCATTTACTGAGCATTTCCTATGTTCCTGACTCCATATTAGGTGACAAGACTACATGCAAAGACATGTAGGATAGAGCTTCTCCCTCAAAAAGTCTACCATCTAGTAGATTTAATATCAACCCCCGATTATATTCTCCTACCAAGCTTTTTCTTCTCCAGAGGGTAAACAGTCTCAGTTTCTTTGACTTTTTATCGTATTTACAGGTACATCACCATTCTGGTTATTCTGCTACAGAATCATTTCAGTTTATCCATGTGTCCACTAAAATGTGGTATTTGATAGGGCAAAAGACAATTGGATTATTATCTCTCTTAATCTGGTAAGACTAAATGACTGTCGCGATGTACCTTCTTGTTAAGTATATGCTTTGGTAGCTGTCTTACACTATTAACTCATAATGACTTTGAGGTCCACTCAAATTCCCCTTGGGCGTTATAGGTTATTGTTTGTCATATGAACTTTTATTTTTAGCATTTTTTTTTTGAAACAAAAAATAAACTTGTATGTTTATGAGAGTGTTGACCAAAATAGGGACAAGAACAGTCTGGAGGCAGGCCACTAGAAGCATGTACAGCTTGCCTGGCTTCTATTAATCAAGCCCTTTTAGGACATTGAGTTAAATAGAAAGAAGCAACCTAATTGCACCACTATTGTGCCCATATTTTTCTACCTTACCATAGAAGAAATTGTCAAAGGCCTTGATAAAACTTAAGTACATGCCTTTATAAAACTGTTTCCCAAAGTGTGTTTGAAGGAACATTTTTTTAGGTAATTTAATTCTCAGAATGGAAGGGTGGTCAAAATTGTTTCAAAATAGTGCAATTATTTCTTATTAAAAATTTCTAAACTAAATTATCATACTAAATTAAACTAAATTTCTAAACTAAATTATCAAACCTGTTTAACTTTATATAACACACTGCTTCACAAACAAATAATCCAAGAAGCTGGACTATATAAAGAAGAACGGGGCATCAGGATTGGAGAAAGACTCTTTAACAACCTGAGTTATACAGATGACACAACCTTGCTTGCTGAAAGTGAAGAAGACTTGAAGCACTTACTAATGAAGATTAAAGATCACAGCCTTCAGTATGGATTGCACCTCAACATAAAAACCCACTACCCAGTGCCATCGAGTCGATTCCGACTCATAGCGACCCTATAGGACAGAGTAGAACTGCCCCATAGAGTTTCCAAGGAGCGCCTGGCGGATTTGAACTGCCAACGCTTTGGTTAGCAACCGTAGCACTTAACCACTACGCCACCAGGGTTTCCCCTCAACGTAAAGAAAACAAAAATCCTCATAACTAGACCAATGAGCAACATCATGATAAACGGAGAAAAGATTGAAGTTGTCAAGGATTTCATTTTACTTCGATCCATAATCAACAGCCATGGAAGCAGCAGTCAAGAAACCAAAGGACACATTGCACTGGGTAAATCTGCTGCAGAAGACCTCTTTAAAGTGTTGAAAAGCAAAGATGTCACCTTGAAGACTAAGGTGCGCCTGACCCAAGCCATGGTATTTTCAGTTGCATCATATGCATGTGAAAGCTGGACAATGAATAAGGAAGACCGAAGAAGGATTGATGCCTTTGAATTGTGTTGTTGGCAAAGAATATTGAATATACCGTGGACTGCCAGAAGAACGAATAAATCTGTCTTGGAAGAAGTACAACCAGAATTATCCTTAGAAGCAAGGATTGCGAGACTGCATCTTACATACTTTGGACATGTTGTCAGGAGGGATCAGTCCCTGGAGAAGGACATCATGCTTGGCAAAGTACAGGGTCAGCGGAAAAGAGAAAGACCCTCAACAAGGTGGATTGACACAGTGGCTGCAACAATGGGCTCAAGCATAATAACGATTGTAAGGATGGCTCAGGACTGGGCAGTGTTTCGTTCTGTTGTGCATAGGGTCGCTATGAGTCGGAACCAACTCGACAGCACCGAACAACAACAACAACAACCTTCACAATCTTATTTGAACATGGACCCTTTTTAAGTTTCATAGCTGTTAATACGAATAAAACTAGGTTTTGTGTGATGTACTTTGGGAGGCACTAGTCTGTTAAAAAAAAAACAGACTAGTCTGCTTAGCTAAATTCTACCAGCAGAGATTTTGTTTTTATGGATATAATTTTGTCATCTTATTGCCAAGCAAATGAAAACATTCTCTAAATAACTCTCCCACTGTCCTCTCATTCTATCTTTTCTATATTTTTTCCTGTCTTCTATTTTTTCCCTTTCCTCCTTTTTTGATACATGTTCCAGTGGTTTCCTCAAAAATGCCTAAGTAACAGATCATATAGGCTTTTAAATGGAATTCACCATGAAGGGCATGTACTCCATATGGAGTCTTGAGTAGTGCAAGGTAATGATTAGGTTTTGGGAATGATCAGATTTATGGGAATAGTTGAGGTTTGGAGTTTGGTCAGAATAGGAGGCATGGCCAAATCACCAGTGCCAGCAGTGTACTTGAAGGTGCTGAGTAGGTGATGAGTGGAGCAGGATGAGAGAAAATTCTAGCCATGCTTCATTTAGCATTGTATATCTACTCTGCGCTAGACACTGTGCTAACTTCTGGAGATTACAAATGAATAATCTATATCCATGGTCCAATGGAAGGGACAAATGAGTAAACAGTTATGAATCAGAGGAATAATTGTTGTAACAAAGGTGTTTAAGATGCTATTGGGGCAAAGAAGAAAACTACCAGCTCTGCCTGAAGTGGCTTACTATGCCTCTATTTGAAGCCTGAGCACTAAATGCACAAAGAAGATCACATTGTATACGTGATATAGACTCCATAGGAAAGAGCAAGGAACTAGTGTTATTGGGCATATCCACTGTACTCAAGCTTCTAACCTGGAAAACTCTGTGTCTGAATCAGGGAGAATCAAAAAGTACAAAATCAACGGACCAGTAAAGATAATCTCATAAAGCCCCATATAAAACAAAGACTTCAAGATTTCATTCCTCAGAATGGTAAGTTTGCTCAACTGATTGAATGGCCCTTTACAGTTTTATGGCTCCTAACCAAAAGGTTGGCAGTTTGAATCCACCGGGTACTCCTTGGAAACCCTATGGGGCAGCTCTACTCTGACCTGTAGGGTCTCCATGAGTCAGAATCGACTTGAGGGCAATGGGTTTGGTTTGGTTTTACAGTTTACAAACTGTATTCCTATTATTACTCTCAACAATCCTGTAAAGTTCTTTTGATTGTTCCAATTTATAGATGAGGAAATAGAAACAAGCTCAATGACACTGAGTCACATGCCTGAAGTCCCATGGTAAGTGGTAGAACAGGGAAATTTACTCCTCACTTCTTCAGACATCAAGTCCATTGTTCTTTGAAATAAGGGAATTTCTCAGATGAGGGTAAGGGAAATGTCAGAGGAAAAATCTGTTTAGTAATACTCCCAAAGATAGGTGACGAGAGGGAAGTTACCGAAGAGTACAGGATGCAGTTAGTCCATAATCTGAACAGTAAAGAAAGCACTGCAAGACCCTTTCTTCCATAAATCTCAAAGTGATTTAAGGACAAAAATGTTCTAACACCATTTCCAAAAGTGAGGAGCACCACTGCCTTTGTTTTACAGGTGAAGAAATTGAGGCATAAAATGAGGGAGTGAATTGTCCAAAGATATTTCCAGGTTGGAGATAAAACTTCATCTCCTCCCAAGCAGATAGGAGTGCAATTCAAGTACACCCTCAAAATTCAGGGACAACCAGTACCCACTCATCTAATGTGACTCACTGGGTGGATGTCCTCTCCTACCCAGAGCTGAGTGTTGGTGGAAGAGAAGACACTTCTTCAAGACAGTCATCCTTCATACCATGCCACTCATGGCAGCGAGGAGAAATAAGAATGAGAGCGCCTGTCCAGGCATTCCAGTCTCAGCCATTTCTTTGTATCTTATTGCTGAGACCCGAGACAGAAGAGCGCACAATAGAAGTGAGTTAACGTAACCCTTCACAGTCTCCTGCCTGCCTCATCATGCACCTAATAAGTCTCTGGACGGTTTACTCCCTCCAAACCCATCTTATCTGAGATGTCAGGGAATTCCTGACAAAGAACAACTGATCATTTTCCTAGAGAATTAGCAAACTGTATCTCTTCTGCTCTTATGAGATAAAGATAGGAACTTAATATACATCAGGACCCTGGGAGCCCCAATCATAGACTGTTTCAGGGAATTTCCCAAAGACTTCTCTGGAGGATGTCTGCCATCCTAATGGTTGTTCTTTAATCAACTGACCAGTTGCTAATATCGATTTCATGTCTTAATGGCTTCTTGTTGTTGACCTGAGTTCTTTCATTCATTTAGCCTATTGAACACTTTCTATGAGACAGATCTTCATCAAAAGCCACACTATGGCCACAAATGCCCTTACTCTTATCGGAGGACAGCTAAAAGTATCTAGAAAAAGCATATGCAACCAGTGTTTGTTTGTGGACAGCTGCCAAGAGAGATCTAAAGGAAGTGCTTCTCCAGTGAGGCAACAGAAACGTCCTCTAAGAAAAAGCGTAAATAAATGAAAATCAAGTTTCCTTCTAACTTAATGTGGTCCAGTGCAGTCTAATTCTTTGGCCCTACAAATCACTGAAGTTAGATAATGGGGCTTTTTATGGATAGTCATTATAGAGGTAAATAGATTTGTACAATCACCACCAAGAAGACACAAGTTACTTTTATATGCAGCATTTCCTCAACTGGAGTAATGTGTGGACATATTTCTAGAGGAAAGCAATTCTCGTGGAATACAAAGTTGACTTTAATTATTATTATTTTTTTTATTGTACTTCAGATGAAAGTTTACAGAACAAACTAGCTTCATATAAATACACATATTGTTTTGTGACACTGGTTGCCAACTGCACGACATGTCAACACTCTCCCCTTCTCGATCTTGGGTTCCTGGTTACTAGCTTTCCTGTCCCCTCTTGCCTTCTAGTCCTTGCCCATGGGCTGTTGTGCCCCTTTAGTCTTGTTTTGTCTTATGGGCTTGTCTAATCTTTGGCTGAAGGGGGAGTCTCAGGAGTGACTTCATTACTGAGTTAAAATGGTGTCGGAGTCCATACTCTCAGGGTTTCTCCAGTCTGTCAGACAAGTAAGCCTGGCTTTTTTTTTTTTTTTGAGATAGAATTTTGTTTTACATTTTTCTCCAGCTCTGTCTGGGACCCTTTATTGTGATCCCTGTCAGTGCAGTTGGTAGTGGTAGCCAGGCACCATCTAGTTGTGCTGGACTCAGTCTGATGGAGGCTGTGGTAGTTGTGGCCCATTAGTCCTTTGGACTAATCTTTCCCTTGTGTCTTTGGTTTTCTTCATTCTCCCTTGCTCCAGACAGGGCGAGACCAGTGGAATATCGTAGATGGCCTCGCATAAGCTTTGAAGCCTCCAGACGCTACTCACCAAAGTAAAATGTAGAACGTTTTCTTTATAAACTATATTATGCCAATTGACCTAGATGTTGCCAGAGACCATGGCCCCACAGCCCTCAGCCCAGTAATTTGGTCTCTCAGGGAGTTGGGATGTGTCTGTGGAGCTTCCATGACCTTGTCTTCATCAAGTTGTGCTGGCTTCCCCACCATTGTTCCTACTTATCTGTAGTCTATTTAGTGTTTTTCTTTCCCCACCTCTCCCTTCCCTTATGACCATCAAAGATTGTTTCTTTTTCTGTGCAGATCTTTCCATGAGTTTTTATAGTAGCAGTCTCATACAATATTTGTCCTTTTGTGATTGACTTATTTCATTCAGCATAATGCCCTCCAGATTCATCCATGTTATGAGATGCTTCACAGATTCATTGTTCTTTATTGTTGCGTAATACTCCTTTGTGTTTATGTACCGTAGTTTGTTTATCCATTCATCTGTTGATGAACATCTAGGTTGTTTCCATCTTTTTGCTATTGTGAATAATGCTACGATGAACACAAGGGTGCATATGTTTATTCATGTAACGACTCTTATTTCTCTAAGATGTATTCCCAGGAGCAGGATTGCTGGATCATATGGTATTCCTATTTCTAGCTTTTTAAGGAGGCACCATATCATTTTCCAAAATAGTTGAGCCATTTGCATTCCCACCAGCAGTGCATAAGAGTTTCAACTTCCCCGCAGCCTCTCCAACATTTTGTATTTTCTATTTTTTTAATTTGTGCCAGCAATGCTGGGGTGAGCTTTGATTTGTATTTCTCTAATAACTAGAGATCTCATTGTGGTTTTGATTTGCATTTCTCTAATAGCTAGTGATCTCGAGCATTTCTTCATGTGTCTGTTAGCCACTTGAATGTCTTCTTTGGTGAAGTGTCTGTTCATTTCCTTTGCCCATTTTTTAATTGGATTATTTGTCTTTTTGTTGTAGAGGTGTTAGATTTTCCTGTAGATTTTAGAGATTAGACCTTTGTCAGATTTGTCATACCAAATATTTTTTTCCGGTCTGTAGGTTCTCTTTTTCTCCTTTTGGTGAAGTCTTTTGATGAGCATAAGTGTTTAATTTTTAGAAGATCCCAGTTATCTAGCTTATCTTCTGGAGTTTGTGTGTTGTTAGTTATGATTTGTATCCTGTTAACACTGTGTATTAGGGACTCTAGCATTGACCCTATCTTTTCTTCTATAATCTTTATAGTTTTTTGTTTTATGTTTAAGTTTTTGACCCATTTTGAATTAGTTTTTGTGTATGGTGTGAAGTATGGTTCCTGTTTCTTTCTTTTCTTTTCTTTTTTTTTGCAGTTTTGCCAGTACCATTTGTTACAAAGACTGTCTTTTCCCCATTTGATGGACTTTGGGCACCTGTCAAAGATCAGGTGACCATAGGTGGGTAGATTTATATCTGGGTTCTCAATTCTGTTGCATTGGTCAACGTATCTGTTGTACCAGTGTACCAGGCTGTTTTGACTACTGTGGCTGTATAGTAGTTTTGAGGTCAGGTAGTGCAAGTCCTCCTGCTTCATTCTTCTTCTCTTCTTATCTGGGGCTTCTTCCCTTTGCATATAAAGTCAATGATTTGTTTTTCCATCTCTTTAAAGAATGCTGTTGGTATTTGGATCAGGATTGCATTGTATTTGTAGATTCTTTTGGGTAGAATTGACATTTTCACAACGTTGAGCCCACCTATCCATGTGTATGATATGTTTTTACACATTTTGATTAGTGCCAGTAATGTAGATCTCTTGGTTTCTTGCAGTAGTGTTTTGTGGTTTTCTTTGTATAAGTCTTTTACATCTCTGGTTAGATTTATTCCTAAGTATTTTATTTTTTTAGGGGTTATTATAAGTGGTATTGCTTTCCTGATTTCCTTTTCATCATTCTCTTTATTGGTGTATAGGAATCTAACTGATTTTTGTATGTTTACTTTATATCCTGCCACTCTGCTGAATATTTCTCTTAGTTCCAGTTGTTTCCTCGTGGAGTCTTTTGGGTTTTCTACATATAGTATCATATCAACCACAAATAGGGACAGTTTTACTTCTTTTACTTTATCACCAATTTGGATGCCATTTCTTTGTTTTTCTTGCCTTATTGCTCTAGCAAGGACTTCCAGTACAATCTTAAAAAGGAGTGGTGATAAAGGGCATCCTTGTCTGGTTCCTGTTCTCAAGGGGCATGTTTTCAGCCTCTCTCCATTAAGAATGATGTTGACCATTGGTTTTGTAAAGATGCCCTTTATCATGTTGAGGAATTTCCCTTCTATACCTATTTTGGACCTATTTCATAGAGAGCTTTTATCACGAATAGGTGTTGGACTTTGTGGAATGCCTTTTTTGCCTCAATTGAGATGATCATGTGATTTTTTTATTTTATTTTACTTATGTGGTAGATTATGTTGATTGATTTTCTAATGTCGAACCATTCTTGCATACCCGCTATGAACATGGTGTTATTATTTTTGACATGTTACTGAATTCTATTAGCTTGAATTTGGTTGAGAATTTTTGCATCTATATTCATGAGAGATATTGGTCTGTAGTTTTCATTTTTTGTGGTATCTTGGTTTTGGTATCAGGGTTATGCTGGCTTCATAGAATGAATTCAGAAGTATCCCTTCCTTTTCTATGTTCTGAAATAGTTTGAGTGGTACTGGTATAAACTCTTCTTTGAATGTTTGGTAGAATTCTCCAGTGAAGCCACCTGGGCCAGGGCTTTTTTGTTGTTGTTGTTGGGAGTTGTTAAATTACGTTTTCAATCGCTTCTCTTTTTATGGGTTTGTTCAGATTTTCAACATCAGCTTGTGTTAGTTTAGGTACGTAGTGTGTTTCTAGAAATTTGTCCATTTTCTCTAGGTTTTCAAATTTTTTGGAGAATAGTTTTCATTGTACTCTGTTTTGATCCTTTTTATTTCAGTTGGTTCTGTTGTAATGTCTCCCATTTCATTACTTACTTGAGTTATTTGAGTCCTCTTCTGTTTTTCTTTTGTCATTTTGGCCAATGGTTTGCCAATTTTGTTGATCCTTTCAGAAAACCAACTTTGGGATTTTTTAATTCTTTCTGTTGTTTTTCTATTCTCTATTTCATTTACTTCTGCTCAGATCTTTATTATTTCCTTTCTTGACTTTAATTATTTTTATTTTAATGTGTTTTATATATGTATGGACATAAACTCCTTATACATATGGCCCTTAAACAATATAGTCAAAATTAATTAACAAATTAAATACAAACAAAACTAAAAAGTTAATAATATTCAAATTATGACCATTAATTTTATGTAACATGTGACCATTAATTAATTGCCGCTCATAATGTGAATATGGTGGCAAGAGCTGTGGTGCGTGTTTTTTTGTGTCTGTTCTGCCCCTGCTATCATGTGCTATGCCATGGCACTATCCTCTCAGCACTTCTTTTTATCAAGATTCTGAGAATTCACCATTTCTTCCACACTCTTGGCCTTTACTGGGGTGCAAGTGAATTATACATCAGCCCTTTTCTCACTACTCAGACAATTAAAGTACAATTGGGTGTACTGGAAGCACATGGCAGTACTTAGTTATGAGAAGATCTTTCAGATGCTCCAGAATATGTTCATATGTATTTCTAAAATCATAAAGAGTGGAAAATGACATGGGTCCTATACCACTGTCCAGGCAAAGCTGGCTACACTGGTACCATGGAGATGTGGGAGACACAGAAAAGGCATGGCTGCTTAAACAAAACAATTGCAAGAGTTTTCCAGATGGGACTCAGGCAAAAACCCTGTTCATTTGGAATAGTTTGCACTTGCCACAAATGGCCAAGAGATTATTATGATCTAACCCTGTGTAGGATGCTTTTATGGGATGTTATAAAAGGCAAAATATACACTGGCTAGCAAGAAAGCCTGGATGACATAATGGTCTATTTCATCTGTAATTTAAGTGATTATATAAATGATGAATAAAATCCAACTGCAAGTGCTTTTTTATTATCTTCTCGGTGGGGAAGATCTGAAAGCTTGACCCCTGGAACATACTAGCCTCTTTTAGATGTACCCAAAGTTGGAAAAAAGCTGGGGATATGAACTTTGACCTGAAGCTTTTAAAGAGAATATTGCTTATCACTCCCCTGGGGACAGAGAAGATTTTTACAATGAGATCATATTGCTCAATAGAAGTCATATAGATGACTCTTAAAATCAAAGGAACCTACCCCAATGTGGCTTCTATTGGAGGCAGTTGGGACATCTATCTGATTGCCAGTACTGAGCTATTCTCCAAAGGCCTCCTACCTTGAGTAGGGTAGGCAAGAAGTGCAGGGGTCAAGCTGCTGATGTTCATGACATGGAAGCAGGGAATCCCATCTCATTATTTTGAGTCACTAAATAGGACTAGACCTGAGCCCTTCTCAAAATTGTTCAAACTCAGGTCAAGTCCCTAAAGCCAGCAAATCAACTGCTGGGCAAAGCACCAAACCACATGTGGGACTAGAAGTCCTCATTTTTACCTAGGGTGACCAGGATCTGGGTACTTGAGTGATCTCTGGATGATACTCTTGATATCCAGCATCCTGGGGAGGTACTTTGCCATGCTGAACTGTGATTGTTTATATTTGCTGCCTGTCAGGCATTTGTAGCTGATCAAATACTTCTAATACTATTTAAACGAACAAAGAAAATTTCTTCTAGGAACTTACCCTGCTCTCAAAGTATTATGTAAGTATCAAAGCTTACCAGCCATCCAGATGATTTTGAAAAGTCGTTGCCACTGATAGATTCAGCTACTAGTGCACCAAAGGGAACAGGCAGATGTAAGCAGCCCTTCCTGGTAGAAGTGGGTGGCTGGGAGGAAGGGTTGCAGGTCTGTCACATCTCTGATGGAAATGCACAGTATCTATCAGAGAGACACCTAATCATCTGCAGCTGTCAAATCCAAACTGCCCTCTTTTAAGAGCCAATTTGTTTTCTTGCCAGATCAATGCTCTTATCTGTAACTGTGTGGACCTCCAACAACAGCCAATAACCAGTTAACATGCAATTCAATTTTAGAAGAAAAGAAATGTCTTAATTTAAACATTTATGGTACAACTGTGAAAATGCCATAAATGAAATTAATAGAGGCGTGGAGACTATAACGTATAAATCAGTTTGCCTGGCTGGGGCAAAATGATAAAAGGAAATAATATAGGTTTTTGGAAAAAAATAAAGGCAACTTTGCTGAGGTTTTCCATGTTTAATCCTGGGGCTGGTGTCATTACTGTATGAGGATGTTGATGGTTATCAATATCCTTAGATCTTAGCTGACTCAACAACTGGAGCAACATGTCAAGTTTTTGGTGCTTCTGTAGGTCTAGGAAACCCTGGTGGCATAGTGGTTAAGTGGTACAGCTGTTAATCAAAAGTTCAGAGTTCAAATCTACCAGGTGCTCCTTGGAAACTCTACAGGGGCAGTTCTACTCTGTCCTGTAGGGTCACTATGAGTCGGAATAGACTCAACAGCAATGGGTTTGGTTTGGGTTTGGTAGGTCTTAACTTCTGACCAGAATGATGCTCCTCTGCCTACCCACTATAGCTTCCTGATCTCTTCAGTTTGGTACTCTTGGTCCCCACACAAGTGTATCCAGATGGTCATTAGTCTGTCATTAGATCCTAACTTTTTTTTTTTAATGGAAGAAAAGAAAGATTTCTACTTACTAAGACACTCTTTTGTTGTATACAGGTTGTGCTATGATTCACATTTTGTAATTTACTAAATCTTAGCCCCTGACCATGCTCCAATAAATTTGTTCATAACGTGAATCATCATTACAAGTGCTCTAAGCAAGTGGAATTTTTCAAAGGAGAAAACATAGAAACAGATGGCAGAAGAACTTTCTACTACATTCTGATTCTGAACATGTGTGTGACAGAGACTGGCTAGCTGTTCACCAAACCGGTTTTCTTTTTTTTCTGGGCACAGAGCTAGACTATACTCTTTGCCTCCATTTGCAGCTGAGTGTGGGCATGTGTCTAAGCTCCAGCGAATGAAATGTGAACATAACTGATGGGCTTCGCTGTAAGACATGGCCCTAAAAAATGTCACATGCCTTTTGTCCTAGTTTCCCAGTAGTGCTGTTATAATAGAAATACTACAAGTGAGTGGTTTTAAAATACAGAAATTTATTTTCTCACAATTTAGGAGGCTAGAAGTCCAAATTCAGGGCACTGGCTCTAGGGGAAGGCTGTCTTTCTTTCTGTCTATTCTGGGGGAAAATCCCTGTCTTTGCTTTTCTTGTGTTCCTCTCAGTTTCTTGGCAATCTCCATATGGCAACTATCTTTCCTCCATTTGTGCTTGCTTGCCTCTGTCCCTAGTCTGCTCCTTTTATATCTCAAAACTGATTATGTTTAAGACACACCCTACACAGATATGGCCTCATTTAAAAAAAAAAAAAAAAAAAAAAACCCTGTTTCCAAATGGGATCACAGCCACAGGTAAAGGGTTAGGAATCTGTCACATATTTTTGGGGGACACAATTCAGTCCACAACAACATTCTTCATGCCCTTACCTCTTCCACTAGCTTGATCCGGATGAATGATGGTAATTTTTGAAGCCAAGTATTGATGATGAAGTAGTACCCAGACCCAGTGATGAAGTAGAAGATAGAAAAAATGTAAGTCCTTTAATCATCATTTAGAAGAGTGCTGTCCATCAATCAGGAACATCCATTTTGGACTTTACCTGAGATAAAAGCACACTTCTTTCATATTTGAGCCATTACGTAATTTTGGGTTTGTTACAGTAGCAAGCATTAACAAAACTAATACAACGAACAACTGAACATAAAAGGGATGGGAGATGACATTGCAAAAGTCCTAACAACTTTAGGATTCTTTTTTTTTTTTTTTGCCATAAAGAGTTGGTGTGTTTGTTTTAAAAAGGAAATGCAGCATTTTTGTTTACTTTGGGGTTCAGGTTCTTAATAAAAAAAAAATGAGAATTCTGAATTAAATCTTCATGGACCTATTTAGTGCCACTATTTTTTGCTCATACATTTCAAAATCTACCTTTTTTGAGAGGTAGAGAAAATGGGAAACACAGGACCATATACTGAATAATCTCCTTTTGCTAAGTAGAATGGAGAAAATTAGGAAGTCAAGTCAATGTAGAAAGCAAAATGCGAAAACTGTTAGAATTAAACCAACTAGTTAAACAACTTGCTTCAACATTGCTTTTGAGTCTTTTGTTACTACCTAGAACTATATAACAAAACCGTACAAAAAGTGGATGGAGAGAAGGAGGGAGGGAGGGAAGGAGAGAAGGCAGCTAGTGTGCTGAAATTCACGTCGGAAACAAAGCAACATTTAGCATTCAAGCCATGAGTCTATAACCAGCCAATTCTGAGAATGTGAACCCACCTGTAAATGAGAAGAGCTATTGTTTGGTCCATGCTTGCTGAAATATTGCTCCTCCAACAACCAATGAACCTCTCATGTACATAGACATATATACACTCTTACAGAAAACACTTACAGACAGCAGGTCATAATTCTTCCTCAGCACTAATTCCCAGAATTACTACAACGCTAAATTATTCTACTTTCCAAACAAATTTAACCTTTATGTATATATGTTTCAGAATGGCATCTCTTCCTATTATATAAAAAAAAAAAACTCTCCACAATACACAGCTTCTAATTAATCCCTAGTATAAAATGTTTTTTTATAAAATGTAACTTTGCATTAATTTTTTAAAAAATATTTCTTGACATGCCTTAATCTGCTAATCCTTTATCTAAAAAAAAAATCAAAAAGGGTCTAGTAAAAATCAACTGTCCTTTATCAGCCAAAAAGAACTGAGATCCATAATTCCACAATACCTTAATTTCATAAGTGGCTACCCTGGCTAGCATGCTACTACAAAGGCGCTGTGGAATTCTTTGGATTTAAAGCACAGTAATTCCATGGAATTTTTGGTTCTGAGTTGAAAGAATGGTTGTGTAGTGACTCACACTTCAGACTTAACAGAATAACGTTATGTCAAGTATTTCATAGAATGATCTTTTCTTCCACCTAATGGGGAAAGGTCACATTTAAGGTTATTTTGTGGACCCCCCCTTACCCCCTGAAACTTTCATTATTGAAATTTAGTTTTAATCTCTAAAACATTAAAAAGGATTTTTTTTTTTTTAAATGGAGACGCGACCTGCCTAAACCTCTCTCTATAGCTAAAAAAGTTTCAGGGATTTAATAAAGCTCTCTCATTTAATTCTTTTAACACTGATTGAGCGTGTTCTAAGTTCCAAGCGCAGCTCTAGCCATGGAAGGTAGAGAAAGAAGATGTAGTAGGACTTGCCCATGTCTTCTCTGACTCCCAAATGTCACTGCTTTGTACCTAATACTGACATATGAATAAAAATTGTTACAGCTCCTGGGAGCTCTGAGCTTGGCCAGTCACTGGCCCCAGGTATTCTTTGTTGGACTGCCTGATCAGGCACAAAGGGAGAAGTCCAACCTCAGAGGGGAAGGTGCCGCGTCCGGGTCCTGGATGTCTGGACACAAACCAAAGAGTACTAAGTGTTGAAATCATTTGTGACATGTTTTCGCATTTTTTTTCCCATTTGCCTATTGGTTTATCCTCTGTATCATTCCGCAAAATATTGGAACATATCCTGTGGGGAAAAGGATGAATTGAAAATAATAATATGAGAACTAAAATCAGGGTGAAAGAAAAAGCAAATATAGATATTCTAGCCATGACAGAGATGCTGTGACAGAGGGTCATGCCTAGTGCTGGTAAAAAGAAATCACAATCAGGAATATCGTTCTCTTTATTCGTGCTTTTTGTGTGTTTGTTGTTATTAGGTACTGTCAAGTCATTTCTGACTCATACAGAACCTATGTACAAAAGAACGAAACACTGCCATGTACCGCACCATCTTCATAGTCATTGATATGTTTGAGCCCATTGTCACAGACCCTGTGTCAATCCATCTCATTGAGGTTCTTCTTCTTTTTTGCTGACCCTCTGTTTTACCAAGCATGATGTCCTTCTCCAGGGACTGCTCCCTTTGCAAAAAGACTATTATAGATATTTTAGAAAATGTGAAGTAAAATTTAAAATAATTTACAAACCCATTGCAAAAGATTAACCAGAACCAGTTGCCATGGAGTCATTTTGAACTCATGGCAACCACATATGGGTCAGAGTAGAACTGGGCTCCATAGGGTTTTCAGTGGCTGATTGAGATTACAACTTACAATATTTTGGTATGTTCCCTCTGTTTCTTTCTTCCCTCTTGCTCTCGCTCTGTCTCACTATAGATTATTTCATGAGCATTCTCTCATGTCATGGCTTTATAATATTCCCTCATATGTACATAACGGAAACCCTGGTGGCATAGTGGTTAAGTGCTGTGGCTGCTAACCAAAGGGTCGGCAGTTCTAATCCGCCAGGCACTCCTTGGAAACTCTATAGGGCAGTTCTACTCTGTCCCATAGGGTCGCTATGAGTCAGAAATGGCTCCACGGCACTGGGTTTCTTTTTTTTATGTACATAATCATATTGTTTCTAAACAACCCACTGGACAAAAATATGGTCAAACCATATTTTTTCTAATTAGGCTGCCGATGCAGGTTTTGTTGAGTGTTTTTGTTGGACATTTTCATTGCTTCTAACATTTTGCTATTATAAATAAACTGATTCTAAATAGCCTTATAGTCTTTTCACAGATTTCTCATAATTTTCTGAGGATAAATTCTTTCAAGTGGAACTTCCAAGCTCAAGGATAGAAATTTTTCTATAGTTCTTGATAACTATTGTTAAATCATGTTCCAGAAAATTAATACCCATTTCCATTACAACAAATGATTCACAAAAGTAATTGTTCAGTATCCTTTTCAAAATCAAGTATTATTATTTTGAAAACTTTCTCTAAATTTTATGGGTAGAAAATAGTATTTCTTTTCTTGAATTTCTAATGAAATTGAATACTTTTTTCTTATATTCATTAGTCATTTGATTTCTTCTTCGGAGGGTAGCCTATTTGTATTTAATTTTTAATATGTTTTTATTGATTTATGTTTTTTAAACATAAACTTTCACATATTGCATTTATTTATATTTATTTATACTGATATTCTTGATATGTTAGAAGTGGGTTCTTTTATCCATTAAATTTTCTGAATACTTATAATGGAAGAATAATTGAATATCAAATATGCACTTCATAATTCACCATTTGGTTAAATGCTAATCCATTATAATATTTTTTCAGTTCATTGTCTTTTTTTCTTTGTTTTTACTATCAATAGATAGTAAAATATTCTGAAAATTATGAATATTTTATTCCTTTCAAAAAATTTTACTCCTTATTTCTGTTTCATATGTAAGCATCTGCCCCTTTCTCCCAGTTTTAATGAGCATGATGTTAGCAACTGGTTTAAGACATAGACTCTTTTTCATATTAAGAAAGAACACTGCTGGTTCTATGTCACTATAATTTTATTTTTTTCAATACTGGATATTAAATTTTATCAGATGCTATTGAGATGCTCATGTAGCCTTTCTGTTTTTGACTTATTGAGAGACACACTATTTTAATAAATTTGTGTTATTTCATTAAGGAATACACTCTTCTAACTCATTTTTTTTTTTTTTATGTCATAATGAGTTATTCTTTTTCCATCTTGTTTAACTTTATTTGGAGTCCTGGTGGTGCAGTGGTTAAAATCTCAGCTGCTAACCAAAAGGTCAGCAGTTTGAATCTACCAGCCACTCCTTGGAAACCCTATGGGGCAGTTCTACTCTGTTCTATAAGATTGCTATGAGTTGGAATCGGCTCAACAGCAGTGGGTTTTTTTTTTTGTTTTTTTTTTCTGGTAACTTTATTTGTGTAAAGCAAGAAGACATATTTGATTCAGCATGTGTTCTAACAGGCAAAAGTGGGAAATGGACAAGCATGCTGCCAGAGCTATGTCTGTTCAAATCTAAGGAATGTTACAAAATCATCAGTACATATTAACACCACAATTAGGTAAGATCATTAAAAGCTTCACTTTTTCACAGATTGGCTATAAACTGCTAAATTACTGTGATTCTACATTTTGAACTGTCTTTCTTAATAATTATTGGTATAAACTTCAATAGCAACAGCAAGGTCCAACAAATCTTACAATTTATTAAACCTTAGATCTTAAAAACAACTGGGTAATATAAGAAATCAAACAGGGAATAAAAAAAATTCCTAGAATTAAGTGAGAATAGCACATCGTGCCATAACTTTTGGGTCACAGCAAAGGCAGTGCTCAGAAGTCACACATCAGAAAAGAATGGGCCAAAATCAAAATGTTAGCCCTACAACTCAAACCAACAGAAAGAGAATGGGGAAAAACAAATAATAATACAGTCATGAGAAGAAAGAAAATAATAAATATTAGAGCAGAAATAAATGAAAGAGGCAAACAGAAACACAATAGAAAGAATCAACAAGACCAAAAGTTGGTTCTTCAAAAAGACTGACAAACCATTGGCCAAATTGACAAAAGAAAAACAGAAGAAACAAATAACCCAGTAAGTAATGAGATGACGGACAACAGATCCAATTGAAATAAAAAGGATCATAACAGAATACTATGAAAAATTGTACTCTAACAAATTTGAGAACCTAGAGGAAATGGATAAATTTCTAGAAACACATTACCTACATAAACTAACACAAGCTGATGTTGAAAACCTGAACAGACCCATAACAAGTGAAGAGATTGAAGAAGTAATTAAAAAAAAAAAACAAAAAAACTCCCAACTGAAAAAAGCCCTGGTCTGGATGGCTTCAGTGGAGAATTTTACCAAACATTCAGAGAAGAGCTCACACCAGTACTACTCAAACTACTTCAGAGCATGGAAAAGGAAGGAATACTCTTTAATTAATTCTATGAAGCCAGCATAACCCTGACACTAAAACCAGGCAAAGACACCACAAAAAAAGAAAATACCAATACCTCTAATGAATATACATGCAAAAATTCTCAACAAAATTCTAGCCAACAGAACTCAGCATCGTATCAAAAAAATAATACACCGTGACCAAGTGGGATTCATACCAGGTATGCAAAAAAAAAAAAAAAAAATGCAAGGATGGGTGAATATTAGAAAATCAAGCCACGTAATGCACCATGTAAATAGAACAAAAGAAGCTCATGATCATCTCAATTGCCACAGAAAACACATTTGATAAAGTCCAATATCCATTCCTGATTAAAAAAAAAAAAATCCTCAATAAAAGAGAAATAGAAGGGACATTAATCAATATAATAAAAGGAGTCTATACAAAAGCAACAGCAAACATCGTTCTCAATAGTGAGAGGCTGAAAGCATTCCCCCTGAGAACGGGAACAAGACAAGGATGCCCTTTATCACCACTCCTATTTAACATCGTGCTGGAAGTCCTAGCTGGAACAATAAGGCAAGAAGAAGTAATAAAGGGCATCAGATTGGAAAGGAATTCACAGATGATATGATCCTATATGTACAGAACCCCAAAGATTCCACAAGAAAACTACTGGGACTAATAGATTCAGCAGAGTAGCAGGATACAAGATCAACATACAAAAATCAATTGGATTACTGTACACCAACAAAAAGAACTTTAAAAAATAAATCAGAAAAACGATACCTTTTATAATAGCCACTAAAAAGATAAAATATTTACGAAAAA
Organism: Loxodonta africana; assembly: GCF_030014295.1. Taxonomy (NCBI): domain Eukaryota; kingdom Metazoa; phylum Chordata; class Mammalia; order Proboscidea; family Elephantidae; genus Loxodonta; species Loxodonta africana. Next base: position 74,959,908 of record NC_087356.1, read on the forward strand.
ATCTAACCAGGTACATGAAAGAGCTATTAAAACAAACAAACAAACTACAAAACGCTATTGCAAGGAACTAAAAGAGACCAACATAAATGGAAAAACATACCATACTTGCAGATAGCAAGATTCAACAATGTGCAAATGTTAATTCTACCCAAAGCAGTTCACAGGTATAATGCAATTTTGATCCAGAGATTAACAGCATTATTTAACAAGATGAAAAAAACTATTCACCAACTTTATATGGAAAGGAAAGCAAAGCATTATTGAAGAAAAAAAAAAAAGAGTTGGAGGGCTCATACTAGCGGATCTCAGAACCTACTATACAGCCGTGGTAGTCAAAACAGCCTGTACTGGTACAACAACAAACACATGGACCAATGGAACAGAATTGAGAACCCAGATGTAAATCCATCTGCCTATGTTCAGCCGATTTTTTACAAAGGACCAAAGTCCTTTAAATGGTTAAGACGGTCTTTTTAACAAACGGTGCTGGCAAAACCAAATGCGCCTCTTTAAAAAAAAAAAAAAACAGGACCCACACCTCACACCATATACAAAAACTAACACAAAATGTGTCAAAGACCTAAATAGGAAGCCTAAAATGATAAAGATCTTGGAAGAAAAAAATAGGGACAATGCTAGGGGCCCTAATACATGGCATAAATACAATACAAACGATAGCTAACAATGCACAAACACCAGAAGATAAACTAGATAACTGGGAGCTCCTAAAAATTAAACACTTATGCTCACTGAAAGACTTCACCAAAACAGTAAAAGGAGAACCTACAGACTGGGAAAAAAATTTTGGCTATGACATATCTGACAAAGGTCTAATCTCTAAAATCTACAGAATATTTCAACACCTCAACAACAGAAAGACCACTAATCCAATTAAAAAATGGGCAAAGGATATGAACAGGCACTTCATCAAAGAAGACATTCAGGCAGCTAACAGACACATGAGAAAATGGGCACAATCTATAGCTGTTAGAGAAATGTAAATCAAAACTAAAATGAGATACCATCTCACCCAGTCACTACTAGCATGAATCAAAAAAGCAGAAAATAACAAATGTTGGAGATGTTGTGGGGAGATTGGAACTTTTATATACTTCTGGTGGGAATGTAAAATGGTGCAACCACTATGGAAAACAATATGGCCCCTCCTTAAAAAGCTAGAAGTAGAAATACCATACCATCCAGCAATTCCACTCCTAGGAATACATCCTAGAGAAATAAGAGCCCTCACATGAATAGACATATGAACTCCCATGCTCATTGCAGCCTTATTTGCAACAGCAAAAAGATGGAAACAACCTAAATGTCCATCAACAGATGAATAGATAAACAAATTATGAGACATACACACAATGGAATAGTAAGCAACAATAAAGAACAATGATGAATGTTTGAAACAACTCACAACATGGATGAATCTGGAGGGCGTTATGCTGAGTGAAATAAGTCAATCACAAAAGGACAAATATTGTATAAGACCACTATCATAAAAGGACAAATATTGTATGAGACTGCTATCATAAAAACTTAAAATCTTTATCATTTTATGCATACACACAAAAAAATCTTTGATGGTTATCAGACAGGGGAAGGCTAAAAAAAAAAAAAGGAGTGAAAATTAATAACTAGATAGCAGACAAGTTAACTTCGGTGAAGGAAAAAGACAATACACAATATAGAGAAGGCAGCACAATTTGACCAAGGCAAAGTTACAGAAGCTTCCTAGATACAACCAAACACCGGACTGGGTGAGGGCTGTAGACCATGGTCTCTGGGGACATCTAGGCCAATTGGCATAACATAGTTTATAAAGAAAATGTTCTACATCCTACTTAGGTGAGTAGCATCTGGGGTCTTAAAAGCTCAAGAGCGGCCATCTAAGATACAGCTATTGGTCCCATCCCGTCTGGAGCAAAGGAGAATGAAGAAAACTTAAAGATAAGAGGAAAATATTAGCCCAAAAGACTGATGCACAACATGAACCACAGCCTCCACCAGACTGAGTCCAGAAGAACTAACTAGAATTTCATTGTACGTGGATCCACAATCAACACCCATGGAAGAGCAGTCAAAAATCAAAAGACGCATTGCATTGGGCAAATCTGCTGCAAAAGACCTCTTTAAAGTGTTGAAAAGCAAAGATGTCACCGTGAAGACTAAGATGCGCCTGACTCAAACTGTGGTGTTTTCAATCACCTCATATGCATATGAAAGCTGGACAATGAATAAGGAAGATCAAAGAAGAATTGACGCCTTTGAATTGTGGTGTTGGCAAAGAATATTGAATATACCATGGACTGCCAAAAGAATGAACAAATCTGTCTTGGAAGAAGTACAACCAGAATGCTCCTTAGAAGCAAGGATGGGGAGACCATGTTTCACATACTTTGGACATGTTATCAGGAAGGATCAGTCCCTGCAGGAGAACATCATGCCTGGTAGAGTGTCAGCAAAAAAGAGGAAGACCTTCAATGAGATGGGTTGATGCAGTGGTTGCAACAACGGACTCACGCATAACAACAATTCTGAGGATGGTGCAGGACCAGGTAGTGTTTCATAATGTTGTACACAGGGTCACCATGGATCAGAACTGACTCAATGACACCTAACAACAGCAACATAAAACAAAAAATAACACACGTGAGGAATGTGCTTCTTAGTTCAAACAAGTATATGAGACCAGATGGGCAACACCTGCCCAAAAGCAAAGACGAGAAGGCAGGAAGGGACCAGAAAACTAGATGAATGAAAGTGTAGAACTCTAGGTGGAAAGGGAAATGGTGAGAGTGCTGACAGATTTCGGAGATTGCAAGCAATGTCACAAAACAATTTGTGTATAAATTTTTGAATGAAAAACTAATTTGAGCTGTAAAATTCAAAAAATAATTTTAATATCCTATATATCTTTATAACTTTTTTAATTCATTCATTTTAAATGTTACATGTTTTTCCTTTATTTTCTGATTAAATTTTTCTACAACTTAATCTGTTTTGGTGGATTTATTCATTTTGGTGGATTTATTCTTTATATCTACTGATTATATTTTCTTATCTGTAATGTATTCATTACTGCTGTTATCTTTGCTATTTGGTTCCTCCCACTTTCCTCAGGCTGATTTTATTTTTCTAGCTATTTGACACAATAGATTAATTATCCTTGTTTCCTAACTAAATCATTTTAGGCTATGAATTGATTTCTAATTAGAACTTTGTCCATATTTTGTAACTTTTGTTATAGTTTCCATCATCATCATTTTATAAATAGACTGTGATTATAATCTTGATTTCTTCTTTGACATACTCATCTAAAGATGACGTAATATCTTTTATGCTTTTATGAACCATCATCCCCTATACACACATGCTCGTACAACACTCACACACACACCATTCCCCAGTCTTTGTTAATATGACCTCAACTTTAACAATAGCTTTCAAGAATATTTTCAAGAACTATTGTTGAATCTTCCTTCAATTTATAACCAAATTTGATGTAAATGATAATGTTAAACCCTGTGTTCTACGGGCTGAAGACTTAAGCACAAACAATAGTGGATTTATTTAAAAGAGCTCTTCTAGATCTCATTGCATTTTACAAATTCACAGCTCTTATATAACTTTTACCACCACTGGTCTGTCAGTTTGTCCTACCGTGGCTGCTTATATGTTGCTCTGATGCTGGAGTCTATGCCACTGGTATTTCAAATGCCAGCAGGGTCACCTATGGTGGACAGATTTCAGTGGAGCTGAAACAGACTAAAACAGAGACTGAGAAGAAGGCCCCGGTGATCTACTTCCAAAAAAAAAAAAAAAAGTTAACCAGTGAAAAACTTTATGGATAGCAGCAGAACATTGTCAGATACAGTGCCAGAAGATGAGCCCCACAGGTTAGAAGGTACTCAAAATACAACTAGGGAAGAGCTACCTCCTCAAAGTAGAGTTGATCTTAATGATATGAGTGCAGTAAAACTTTCAGGATCTTCATTTGCTGTTGTGGCTCAGTATGAGAAGCAGCAGCTGCAAATATCCATTAATAATCAGAATGTGAAGTGTACAAAGTATGAATCACGGAAAATTGGTATTTGTCAAAAAGGAAATGGAATGCTTGAAGATCGATATCCTGGGCATTAGTGAGCTGAAATGGACTGGTATTGGCCATTTTGAATCGGACAATCATATGGTCTGCTATGCCAGGAAGAACAAACTGAACAAGGATGGCATCTCATTCATTGTCAACAAGAACATTTCAAGATCTATCCTGAAATACAACACTGTGATAGGGTAATATCCATAGGCCTACATGGAAGAACAGTTCATTCAAATTTATGCACCAACCACTAATCTCAAAGATGAAGGAATTAAAGATTTTTACCAACTCCTGCAGTCTTAAATTGATCAAATATACAATCAAGATGCATTGATAATTATACTGGTGATTGGAATGAGAAAGTTGGAAACAAAGAAGAAACATCAGTGCTGGCATACCTCGGAGACATTGCAGCTTTGGTTCCAGACCACCTCAGTAAAGCGAATATCACAATAAAGCGAGCCACACGAATATTTTGGTTTCCTAGTGCGTATAAAAGTTATGTTTATGCTATACTGTAGTCTATTAAGTGTACAATAACATTATGTCTAAAAAAAAGTATATATCTTAACTAAAAAAAATACTTTATTGCTAAAAAATGCTAACCATCATCTGAGCCTTCAGCAAGTCATAATCTTTTTGCTGGCAGAGGGTCTTCCTTTGATATTGAAGGCTGATGATTGATCAGGGTAGTGGTTGCTGAAGTTTGGGGTGGCTGTGGCAATTTCTTAAAACAAGGCAACGATGAAGTTTGCCTCTTCCTTTCATGAGAGATTTCTCTGTAGCATGCCATGCTGTTTAATAGTGTTTTACCCACAGTAGAACTTCTTTTTAAATTGGAGTCAATCCTCTCAAACCCTGCTGCTGCTTTATCAACTAAGTTTATGTAGCATTCTAAATCCTTTGTCATCATTTCAACAATGTTCACAACATCTTCATCAGGAGTAGATTTTATCTCAAGAAACCACTTTCTTTGTTCATCGATAAGAAGCAACTCCTCGTCTGTTAAAATTTTATCATGAGATTGCAATAATTCAATCACGTCTTCAGGCTCACTTCTAATTCTAGTTCTCTTGTTATTTCCAACACATCTGCAGTTACTTCCTCCACTGAAACCTCGAACCTATCAAAGTCATCCATGGGGGTTGGAACCAACTTCTCCCAAACTCCTAGTAATGTTGTTATTTTGACCTCCTGCTAAGAATCTTGAACATTCTTAATGGCATATAGAACGTTTTCAATTTGCTTTGCCCAGATCCATCAGGGGAGTCACTATCAATGGCAGCTATAGCCTTACAAAATGTATTTCTTAAATAATAAGATTTGAAAGTAGAAATTACTCCTTGATCCATGGGCTGCAAAAGGATGTTGTATTAGTAGGCATTAAAACAACATTAATCTCCTTGTATATCTCCATCAGAGCTCTTGGGTGACAAGGTGAATTGTCAATGAGCAATAATATTTTGAAAGGAATCTTTTTTTCTGAGCACTAGGTCTCAACATTGGGCTTAAAATATTCAGTAAACCATGTTATAAACAGATGCGCTGTGATCCAGGCTTTGTTGTTCCATTCATAGAGCACAGACAGAGAAGATTTAGCATAATTCTTAAGGGCACTAGGGTTTTCAGAATGCTATGTGAGCATTGGCTTCAACTTAAAGTCACCAGCTGCATTAGCCCCTAACAAGAGAGACAGTCTGTCTTTTGAACCTTTGAAGCCAGGCATTGACTTCTCCTCTTTAGCTATGAAAGTCCTAGTTGGCATCTTCTTTCAATAAAAAGCTGTTTTGTCTACACTGAAAATCTGTTTGGTGTAGCCACCTTCATCCATTATATTAGCTAGATCTTCTTAATAACTCACTGCAGCTTCCCCATCAGCATTTGCTGCTTTTCGTTGCACTGTTATGTTATGGAGGCGGCTTCTTTCTTTAAACCTCATGAACCAATCTCTGCCAGCTTCAAACTTTTTTTCTATAGATTCGTCACCTCTCTCAGCCTTCATGGAGTTGAAGAGACTTAGGACCTTGCTCTGGTTAGGCTTTGTCTTAAGGGGATGTTGTAGCTGGTTTTATCTTCTATCCAGAGAACTAAAACTTTCTCTGTATCAACAATAAGGTTGTTTTGTTTTCTTATCATTTGTACGTTCTCTGGAGTAACATTTAATTTCCCTTAAGAATTGTTCCTTTGCATTCACAATTGACTAACTGTTTGGTGAAAGAGGCCTAGCTTTTGGCATATCTCAGTTTTTTCAACATGCCTTCCTCACTAAGCTTAATCACTTCTAGCTTCTGATCTAAAGTGAGAGATGTGAGACTCTTCCTTTCACTTGAACACTTAGAGGCCATTGCAAGGTTATTAATTGGCCTAATTTCAATATTGTCATGTCTCAGGGAATAGGGAGGCCCTAGGAGAGGGAGAGAGATGGGGAACAGCTGGTCTATGAAGCAGCCAGAACACACACAACATTTATCAATTAAATTCGCCATCATATATGGGTGCAGTTCATGGCTCCCCAAAACGATTACAATAGTAACATCAAAGATCACTAATCACAGATCACCATAACACATATAATAATAATGAAAAAAATTGAAATATTGTGAGAATTACAAAAACGTGACACAGACGCATGAAGTGAGCACATGCTTTTGGAAAAGTTGGCGCCAACAGACTTGCTCAACACAGGGTTGCCACAAACCTTCAATTTGTACAAAACGCAATGCCTAGAAAAGTGCAATAAAGTGAAGCACAACAAAATGAGGTATGCCTGTAGTTGGAAAATATGACCTTGATAGAAATGATGTGGAAGATTGCATGATAGAATTTTGCAAGACAAATGACATGTTCATTAGAAATACCTTTTTTCAACAACATACACGGTGACTATACACATGGACATTGCTGGATGGAATACACAGGAATCAAATTGACTACATTTGTGGAAAGAGAAGATGAAGAAACTCAACATCATTAGTCAGAACAAGGCCACAGGCTAAGAGCAGAACAGAACTTTAGTTAGTTGCTCATACGCAAGTTCAAATTAAAGCTGAAGAAAATTTTTAAAAGTCCATGAGAGCCAAAGCATGACCTTGAGGATATTCCACCTGAATTTAGAGACTATTTCAAGAATAGATTTGACATATTGAACAGTAATGGCCAAAGATGAGTTGTAGGATGACATCAAGGGCATAATCTAAGAAGAAATCAAAAGGGTTTAAAAAAACAGAAAAAAAAAGACCAAAATCGATGTCAGAAGAGACTCTGAGACTTGCTATTCAATGTAGAATAGTTAAAGAGAACAGAAGAAATGATGAACAAGCTGACCAGAAGATTTCAAAGGGCAGATGACCAGAAGATTTCAAAGGGCAGCTCGAGAAGACAAAGCAAAGTATTATAATGAAATACGCAAAGACCTGGAATTGAAAAACCAAAAGGGAAGAATACACTCAGCATTTATCCAGCTGAAAGAACTGGGAAAAAAAAAAAAATTCAAGCCTCGAGTTGCAATATTGAAGGATTCTAAAGGCAAAAAATTGAACAATGCAGAAAGCATCAAAAGAAGATGGACAGAATGCACATCCTCATGTAACAAAAAGCATTGGTCAACGTTCAACCATTTCAGGAGGTTGATCAAGAACCAATGGTACTGAAGGAAGATGTCCACACTGCACTGAAGGCATTGGCAAAAAACAAGGTTCTAGGAACTGATGGAATCCCAACTGACATGTTTCAACCAACGGATGCAGGACTGGAAGTGCTCACTCCTCTATGCCAAGAAAGTTGGAAGACAACTACCTGGCCAACCGACTAGAAGAGATCCATATTTGTGCCCATTCCAATGAAAAGTGATCCAACAGCATGAGGGAATTATCAAATGATATCATTAATGTCACACCCAAGTAAAATTTTGCTAAAGATAATTCAAAACAGTTGCAGCAGTACATCCACAGAGAACTGCCAGAAATTCAAGCTGGATTCAGAAGAGGACATGGAACAAAGGACATCATTGCTGAAGTCCAATGGATCTTAGCTGAAAGCAGCAAATACCAGAGAGATGTTTACCTGTGTTTTATTGACTATGCAAAGGCATTCAACTGTGTGGATCATAACAAATTATGGATAATATTGCAAAGAATGGGAATTCCAGAACACTTAATTATGCTCATGCAGAACTTGTACATAGACCAAGAGGCAGTTGTTCCAACAGAACAAGGGAATACTGCATGGTTTAAAATCAGGAAAAGTGTGCATCAGGGTTGTATCCTTTTACCACACTTATTCAATCTGTATGCTGAGCAAATAATCCAAGGAGCCAGACTATATTAAGAAGAACGTGGCATCAGTATTGGAGGAAGACTCATTAACAACCTGGGATATACAGGTATCACAGCCTTGCTTGCTGAAAGTGAAGAGGACTTGAAGCACTTACTGATGAAGATCAAAGACTATAGTCTTCAGTATGGGTTGCACCTCAACATAAAGAAAACAAAAATCCTGACAACTGGACCAATAAGCATATCATGATAAACAGAGAAAATACTGAAGCTGTCAAGGATTTCATTTTACTTGGATCCACAATCAGGCCCATGGAAGCATCATTCAAGAGATCAAATGACATTGCATTGGGTGGATCTGCTACAAAAGACTTCTTTAAAGCAACAATGTCACCCTGAGGACTAAGGTGACCCTGACCCAAACCATGGTGTTTTTCAATTGCCTCATATGCATGTGAAAACTAGACCATGAATAAGGAAAATCAAAGAAGAATTGAGTATTCCAGGGACTGCCTGAAGAATGAAGAAATCTGTCTTTAAAGAAGTACAGCCAGAATGTTCCTCAGACACGAGGATGGCGAGGCTTCATCTCATGTACTTTGGACATGTTATCAGGAGGGACCAGTTCCTGGAGAAGGACTTCATGCTTGGTAAAGCGGAAGTTCAGCCAAAAAGAGGAAGACCCAGAGTGAAATGGATTGACACAGTGACTGCAACAGTGGATTTAAACACAGCAACAATTGTGAGGATGGCCCAGCACTGAGCAGTGTTTTGTTCTGTTGTACATAGGGTCACTATATTTGGAACTGGCTTGAGGGCACATAACAACAACAGCAACTTAAAATTTTCAGGTCACTCGAGCAAGTGGTTAAGCACTAATCTGCTAACTGAAATATCGGTGGTTCGAATCCACCAGTCGCTCCATGGGAGACAGATGTGGCAGTCTGCTTCCGTAAAGATTACAGCCTTGGAAACCCTATAGGGCAGTTCTACTCTGTCCTTTAGGGTCACTATGAGTCAGAATCTCCACAATGGCAATGGGTTTGTTTTTTTGGCTTTTTTTTTTTTTTTGGTGGCGCAAGTGGTTTGCACTCGACTATTATCAAAAAGTTTGCAAGTTTGAATCCACCCAGCAGTGCCAAGGAAGACAGGCCTGGTGATCTGCTTCAGTAAGTATTACAGCCAAGAAAATCCTATAGGGCAGTTTTACTCTTAACTCCTGGGGTCACCATGAGTCAAAATTGATTTGGCAGCAACAGTTTTCTTATATATATATATATATATATACACACACACATATTTTTTATCTCAGCGCTGTTTGGTATCGCGAGCTAAACTATCAGATTTGATAAAATTAAATTAATCTGATTGTCCAGGATACAAGTTTTAAGTGATGTTTCATAAAGATTCTCATTTTAAGTAATAATGACTATTAAATATTGGAATCCTATTTTCAAATAAAAATTAACCACCTTCATCAGATTCCCCCTTCATCAGTGTAGCTCCTATTTTTCCTTTAAAACTTATCTAACAATAAACTCAGCTCAAAATTTTCCCAGCTTTCATTAAATACTTCCCCTCAGGACTGCCAGGAGCATTCTATACTCATAATTTTTCCACTGTATGTAACTGCTGATTTCATGTGACTGCTCCTTTACCAAACAGTAAACAATTTCAGGGTAGTGCCTTGCCTAGTGCCAGCCAATTTATAGGCTGCTGATGTAGGGTTTGTTTTTTTTTTGTTAAAGTTTACTTAAATTAATAAAGAACAAATTAATCAACCAATTATTTGAATGGGAAGTGACTGATATCTATTCATCTCTTTACTCTGATTGGCTTCTTAGTCCTAGTGCTGCAAAGAGGGAAAGTTGGAATGAGACCTTCTTATGAAGTCAAAATGGGATCTCCCCATGAAGTCACAGTGAGACCTCACCGTGAAGATAGAGAGGAGAGCTGGGCTCCAAGAAAAGTCACACACACCCACAAAGTTGTTGTCAAGTTGGTTCCAACTTATGGTGACCCCATGTGTTGCAGAGTAGAACTAGGCTCCGTAGGGTTAATAAAGCTGTGATCTTTCTGAAGCAGATCACCAGGCCTGTCTTCCTAGATGCCTCTGGGTGGGTTCGAACTGCCAGCTGGTTAGTAATAAAGTGCTTTACCATTTGCACCACCCAGGGATTACCTAAAAGAGTCACTATATTAGCCAGTGAGTCACTCCTTTATAGAGACAATGGCCATAAGTACACCATGAGATATTTGGGAGATTTGTAATGTGCCCATGTCTTTTATTATTGGTTCCTATTTCCATTATTCCCCCCCAGTGGCAGTATTCAGCAACACCCTCATATAAGAAGGTTCTTCTTCCTTCAAGTTCAGGCTCAAGTTCCAGCTCCCCCATCCAGTCCTCCCTGATGCTGCAGTGACAGCAATTCCTTCCACCTCTGAACTCCTTTACCACAAAATGATCCTACCAGCCATTTTGCTTCTCACACTGACTGATTTCTAATATATTTCTCCTCGTTAACAGAGTTCGAGATCTCTGAGGGTAGATGGAAAACATTTTTACAGCCCCAAAGTACCTAGTGAAACACCTTGCATATCGTATGCCCTTAATAAACATGTTAATAAATGCATGTACACATTTGTGAGTATATATAAGTACATACTACTTGAATACTCATTTCTAAACCTTTCTCCCAAAACAAAATCAGGAGAAGAAGAATACAAGGAATTTTGAGTGGAGAGGATGGGGTGATCCTAACTCAAAAATTTCCCCAAACAGCTTCAACCTGTCTTCCTTCTATTCTACTTTAACAGCCAGAAACAACATTCTGAAACTTTTCCTTCCTCTCCTTCAGAAAAGGCAAGCACAATCAATTGGTATTTACCAGGACATTTCTGTGCTTCCTCCCATTAAATTTGGACCATTTCTAGTTTCTTAAGAAAGTTTAAAACGCTGCCCATCAAGTTCATCCCAAAATCATCATCAGTAATCAAGAGAAACACTTGGAGATAAGCATGCATCCAACCCCCCTCCAACATACACATGCAAACCCTTGACTAAAACTAAGAGATGGGTACATAAACCCATGTACATGTATGTACATGTACACATGTATACACACACACACATAGCTATACATTCTGTCTCGCTGACTTGGGAGGACCCTCCCTGACAGACTGCGGATGGAACTTAAGGATTCTTAGAGCACAGTAGGCTTCTAATGCTAGCTGCTGTCAAGTGCTGGTCCAGACAGGCAGAGGGGCCATGTGGCCAGATTGCAGGGTAATTAAGAATGTAAAACGGAGCCCTGAGTGCCACTGGGCACTTAGAAGCATGTGCAAAATTCTCCCAGCAGGTGCTCAGGTGGGCATGAGGCCAACAGCCTTCTACCTCCTGCCTCTTTTGGCATGTGAGGTTGAGCCTGCCTGGGGAACATAAATGTAAGAGTGGCGGTGGCAAGAAAAATCTCACGTTAGGCAACCAACATGTTTGGTTTCCATATTGTTTAAGATCAGTTGCATGCTCTTGTCTTCTTAATCCATTAGCTCTCCTTAACAGCCTGTTGGGATAGTTCCTTCCTGACCCTGCCAGAATGTCTGCATAAACAGTTGCGAGGGAGTTGTTCCCAGCAGCAGTAGCCCTCTGATTTCTCCTCATTTGACCTACACCTGCTGCTGTGTCAGGCAACTTGCTATTCCAGTTGGGGCATTTCCTCCTGATCTCTTTTACCATCTAATACTCCTGTCTCTCTCAATTTCTGATTGCACTCCAGTGTCACATGAACCTTCCTAGCATCAGATAATAGCAAAACTTCAAAGTAAATTATTTTACCACCCCTTAATGTCCTCACCTTCTCATTTTAACTCAGAAACAGCCTCAGTGAGAATTAATAAATAATCACTGATGGGAGAATTACAGACCCTGTCATAACTGGATAACAGTTTTTGGAAGGAGACCCTCTTAGAGCTGCTTGACTGTAGGATTGATGGTTATGTTTTTAGCTTTTATTCCAGTGTCACCTCCCTAGAATTGCCTTGGTCCTCAGTTTCCCCCTGAGAGAGGTACCAACAGGTATGAGGTTACTATAACTTCGGTGCCTACACAGGCAAATAAATGAGCAAGATGTTCTCTTATTCTTGATGGTCTTTGCAAAGAACTATCTAAAAGGAGCATGAGGGACTCAAGAGCCTTAGCTTAGCAGATGAGCCCTTTTAGTATCTAGTTCCTGTTTACCTCTTAGCTTCAACTTCAGTTGTACACATTATACCTCAACCATGCAAACTCCTTGCAATTAAGTACCAGTCTCAGTTGTGCCTCTACAGCTTTCTATTTGCTGTTTCTAACCTAGCATGCTTTTGCCCTGTCTCTTTCTATTTAGATGGCTTCATCTTAGAGCCCTTAGAACACCTTTTGCACAAATTTCTCATAGCAATCAACTTTAGGTACACAAGGACAACTGAGCATACAGTGTTTTAAGACTTTTCTTTGGGCAAGGCAAGGAGATTACCATAACTCTGAGTGTGGAAAGAAATAAAAAAAAAAAACAGCTCCATAGAAAGAGCAAAGGAAATATGACAGCCCTGTTCCTTCAAAGCTCCCGGCTCATTCCAGTTCAGACCTTCACTTTTCTGCCTTCATGTCCTATGGTGCAAGGTGGCGGCACCCTCATTCTAGACAGCAGAAGGGAGAAGGGAACAGAAAAGAACGGAGAGAAGAGGATATGGACCAGCCACCTTTGGGAAAAATCTCTAGAAGCTGCCACACTTCTCTTCTTCCATCTAAATGTCCAGTTACATGTTCACACCAAGCTACAAAGGAGGTCACATACACAGCTAAAATTCTGTTACAGTAGAATAAGAGGATAATGGACATTAGAGGCAACCAGCAATCCCTACTACAATATTATCCCAGTTTTAAGATCACCTCACCAGTCAATTGTGACAGATTATGCCAGGACATTCTATAGTTATAGACAAGCATTAGAAAACACACATTTACCTAACCAATCAGCAGGTATTTATTGACAGCCCAATGTTAATTTTTATGAGATTTACAAAAGTCTAAGACAAAATCCTTTCATGCATGTAATTGAAGCTAATTTTATGAAGGAAACTTGTGCCCAAGGATCCATAATGAGTCAACAAAAGAGTTAACAAATATAAGGCCAACTTCCAACATGTATCTCTTTGTTGAACTGCGGACTTGTACACCTGCCTGCACAACAAATCCTCCCGGGTTCCCACAGATACTCAACATGTACCACACTGAACTAACTCATCCTCTCCCAAAGCCACTTCTCCTCTAGAACTCCCTATCTTCAGCTACTGGTAACACCATCAGGATGTCCAAATCAGAATCTGGACGTCATCTTTGACTCGTTCAACTTCATCCCCCACATCCAATAAACCACCAAGTTCTATCAATTCTATCTGCTTTCACACGTTTTCACTATCACTGGCATTGCATCGCTTCAAGCAACCATCATGTCCCATTTGGTTGTTCTTGCTGCTCTGGTCCTGTCTTCTTAACAGATGATACCTGTTTACATCTTAGCTTCAACTTCAGTTGTACACATTATACTTCAACAGGAACTAGATACTAAAAGGTATTATCTGGCAAAATTTAACAAGAAAACTAGAAGTATACTTTGATGATTGCTTTTTTATAAGTAAAAGTATAAAAGGAACATAGAAGATGACAAAATTACTTCTAGCTTTGAGGGATATGGACTTTTGAGAAATACTTTGAGGAAGAGATAAAATACTTTCAAATATTGGCCAGAAAGTTGTACCAAGCAGAAGAAAATTCATAAGCAAAGGTACAGCATGTTCCAAAAACAGAGTAGTCTACACTGAGTGGTGCATTCTTTCAGTTGTTATATTTCAGGGTTTGGGAGGAAACAGTCTAGAAGGTAGGTAGAAGTCAGATTGTAGGCGACTTTGGAGGTTGAACTAAGGAGTTTGGAATTTTTCCTGAATGAATAGGCAACACAAAGGGTTTTTAAGCAAGGGTGTGAATTGATCAGATCTGTGTCTAAGACAACTGACAGTATTTGGTCATTAGCCTAGACAAAGGATAGACTGGAGAGATGATGAAGGTATGAGTTAAGGCATTGTCAATAGGAAGTAGAAAAGAAATGACAAATTTGGACAGACTTTTTTTCATAGAATTGAGAGGACTTGGAAGAGAAACCTAGAGACTCTCAAGTTCATGGCTTGGTTGACTGAGAATGGTAATGTCATGAACTAAAATAAAGACACATGTTTAGTGTTAGATACCTGTAGAATATCTAGGTGGAAATATTCAAGAGGTATGGAGGGAGAAGTGAGTTGAAAATAAAGAACACTCGTGATAGTTGAGATCAGAGTCTAGATCAAACCAGGAACATGCATAGGCCAAGAAAAAGAGCCAAAAGAGGAGCCGTGGGGAGTGCAACACTTAAGGGACATATGGAGGGAGAGAGAAGTCAGAAAGACGGGAGGAAAACAGAAAATAGTGTAACAGAAGTCAAGCAGAACAGTTTCAAAAATATGGAAGCCAAAAAGTCAATAATAAAATTAAAACAAACAAACAAGAGAGAATTTAAAAGAGACCATTGAAGTTGGTCTCCAGAAGAAAAGTTTTAGTGGAGGAGTAGAAATAGAAACCAGATTGTAGAAGGCTTGAGAGTGAGGGAAATCTAGGGGTAGGAATATAGAACATAGGCCATTTCTAGAAGCCTGGCTATAAAGAGAGGAAGGAACTAGAACGTAGTTGCTATCCCATCCAGGTTCCCATACCCATAGGGTAAGTAACTGTCGGATGGAGAACTCTACTGTATACCTTATATCAGAATGACAAGCTATCAGGAACTGCTAACATTTTATCAGACAGCTCTCCTTTATGTCCCCACCGAAGGGTGTAAGTTTTTCTGTCACAGGATTTATATATGGTTCTGGTTCACAAACTTGTCCTCCATACTATACCGTAAACCCCTCAACCTCTGGAATCATATCTGATTCATCTTTATACTCCCAGCCTTGTATGTGTTTTATAAATGTACAGAGAAATAAGGAAGAAACAAAGGAAAGAAGGGAAGGAGGGAACAAGAAAGAGAGGGAGGGAGAGAGGAAGTAAGGAAGGAAGAAATGGAGAGAGGGTGGGAAGGAGTTTAACACTGAGCATTTACTCTGAGCAGATGCTGCACCAAATATTTTTCTTGAATTAATCTTTACATCAAACCTATGAGGTAGACACTATTATTGTCTCCATTTTACAGCTAAAGAAACTGAGGCACTAACAGAATAACTGCTCTGCCCAAGACCACGTAGTTAGCAGACAGCTGAGTGTGTATCTGAACCCAGGCATTTGGAATCAAAGCCAATATTCTTAACTGCACAGAAATCAATGGTAATATTTTTAAAAAATATTTTAAAAACCTGTATGAGAAGATATGCTGAAAATAGTTGGAAATATTAATTTTATCAAAGAAAAAATAGCATAAACCAACAACAGTTATATTTGATCTGCTGGATCACATTTCAGTTGCCTTACATGGTGCAAAGCAGGACGTATGATCAGCCCTGAGCTCCTGTAGTGTTGCGTTATGTTCAGCTGTCAGGTTTGTTGGTTTCTTAAATCAACCAGTCACAGTTCATCACCTAAAATATTTTTCACTGTCAGGTTCTAGAATATAAAATTAGTCTTTATTGCTTTGACTATTAGTGATTCACAATGAATAAGAAAGACCGTAAAAGATTTGATGCATTTGAATTATGGTGTTAGCAGAAGAACAAGCAAATCTGTCTTGGAGGAAGTACAGCTAGAATGCTCCTTAGAAGTGAGGATTGCAAGACTTTGTCTCACATACTTTGGGCATGTTATCAGGAGGGACCAGTCCCTGGAGAAGGACATCATGCTTGGTAAAGCAGAGAGAGGGTCAGCGAAAAAGAGGAAGACCCGCAACGAGATGGATGGACACAGTGGCTGCAACGATGGGCTCAAACATAGCAACGATTGTGAGGATGGCACAGGACAGGGCAGTGTTTTGTTCTGTTGTACACAGGGTCGCTATGAATTGGAGCCAACTCAATGGCACCTCACGACAACAACATTCCTGATTCTGAAGGCCAAGGAATGGTCATGTAGCAAAAGCAGTAGATCCTGGACCAGAAGGCCTCTCTAGATGAGATAAATTTTTTGCTGATGGCTTTCAGTTGAGCAGTGACCTAAAGGAATTGTCAGGGCCCTGGGAAGTTTCCTTAGACCTGGGAAGGTCTGGTATAAAGATGCTGTTCATGTGGCTTTTCACCCTTAGCACTTTTTCCTGACGGCTGGGCAATGTCCCTCTATTTGAGCTCATAGACACGAGGAAAGACTTTGACAAGCCTGAGCCCTTTGTTGCTGAAAACTTCGCAATATTCAAGCTACTTCATGGGAATTCATCAAATAATGTCTTTCCCATGAATCACCCAAGAAGGAAATAAATTCAAGTTGGTGGCTTCCTCAAGTGAGACCTGTTTTAAGTGGAAGGAAATCTACCAGCCCCCTTCATAAAATAAAACTTGGATCGGCCATGGTTTGGGACGTAAGGTTGGGTTAGACCATACCTCAGCTTCTCTTCTGGGAATATTTCACTTATTTTCACTACCCCACCACCCACTTCTCAGAGGGCTTCTGTGCATATGATGGTAGCAGTGGGATTCATCAGAAATCTCAAGGTGAAGGTGCATTTTGGAGGACAGGATTGAGAGTGTGAAGTTGAGCTGCCCTCATCAAGTGAATATAAGGGCCATCTTTACTGAGAGCCATTTGCCAAGCAAGGAGCCCTGGTGGTGCAGTGGTTAAGTACTTGCTGCTAACAGAAAGATCAGTTGCTTGAACCCACCAGCTGCTCCACGGAAGGAAGATATGACATTCTGCTTCTGTAAAGATTACATTCTTGGAAGCCCTGTGGGACAGTTCTACTCTGTCCTATAGGGTCCCTATGAGTCGGAAGTGACTCGATGGCAATGGGTTGGTTTGCCAAGCATCGCGTCTAACGCTTTAGATGTGTTAGTTCACTGAATCATTTTAATTATTTCAATGCT
Organism: Loxodonta africana; assembly: GCF_030014295.1. Taxonomy (NCBI): domain Eukaryota; kingdom Metazoa; phylum Chordata; class Mammalia; order Proboscidea; family Elephantidae; genus Loxodonta; species Loxodonta africana. The sequence goes on from NC_087356.1 coordinate 74,977,359, forward strand.
TCTTTGACTTTGATCCTATTACTACCCCCTCCTGTTTGCATATAAGAAAGGAGCCCTGGTGGCACAGTGGTTAAAGTGCTTGGCTGCTAACTGAAAGGTGGGTGGTTCGAACCCACCAGCCATTCAATGGGAGAAAGATGTGGCAGCTTGCTCCCATAAAGATTAAAAACCCAAAAACTCATTGCTATGGCGTTGATTCTGACTCACAGCAATCCTCTAGGACAGAATAGAACTGCCCCATAAGGATTTTCAAGGCTGTAATGGGTTTTTTTTTTAAATCTTTAAGGAAGCAGACTGCTACATCTTTATCCAGTGGAGTGGCTGTTGGGTTCAAACAACCACTCTTTTGGCTAGTAGCCAAGCACTTAACCACTGAACCACCAGAGCTCCTCCCTTAAAGATTAAAGCTTGGAAACCCTATGGGGTAGTTCTATCCTGTCCTATAGGGTCGTGACGAGTTGGAATCAGCTCAACGGCAATGGGGTTTTGGTTTTTTGCGTATAAGTAACTATAGCTTAGAAACATTAACTGCCTTGCCTCAAATCACACAATTAATAATCTACAGAGCCAGGATTTGAATCCACATCTATCTGACCCTAAAATCCACTCTCATAGCCTCTATGTTTTACCGCCAATGGCTAAGGCAACATCAATTCGACTTTGAGGTTTTACAGAGAAGGTGCCATTAAAGTCTGCTTCTAGTGATGAGGATGAGTTCAATAGATGAAGAAAGGAGGGAATCCAGACCATAAGGGAGTACCAGCATTAAAAGCATGAAAGTGTACAATATATTTCAGGAGTAAATGTGACTCATGCGTGGTGGGTTAGAAGGGGTCTTAAAGGCAAGGAAATGTGATATGCAAAATGCCTTCATTTTCTAGCAAAGTTCTAGATTCAGGCTTTATATGTATGTTTCTACAGTAGTAGTTGTTCTTAGCTACCCTACAGTTGGCCTCTAACTCATGGCGACCCCACACACAAGAGGATCAGATCATTATGATCCATAGTGTTTTCATTGGCTGATTTTAGGGAGTAGATCTCCAGGCCTTTCTTCCTAGTCTCTTAGTCTGGAAGCTCCACTGAAACCTGTCCAGTACCAAAGCAACACACAAGCCTCCACTGACAGATGGATGGTGGCTGTGCGTGAGGGGTGCTGGCCAGTAATCAAACCCAGGTCTCCCACGTGGCAAGTGAGAATTTTACCACTGAACCACCATTGCCCCCTTCTATAGTAGAAAGACATACAAAAAGGTGGGATGGCTACAGTCTCCTGCCCGGCAATTTGATATTGGCGTATTCATGGCAGTGAATCCTTCCAGTTTAGTCAATATACTTAGCTAGGGTGTACTGGGAGATTCCATTAGCACAGGAACTCAAGAGATAATGAACATTTTTCTTCCTTGTCATTAAGCACTGCCTCTTAATTAAGTTGATCAAAAGAGAATACCAAGAAGGCCTCTTCCAGGAAAGTTCTTACTTCTGCTTCTATTTCCTCACATCCACCCTACTCCCCCACCCCCAACATGCCACTGAGTAATAGGCTGTGCAGAGAGGTAAGTCAGACCAGGGACCGTGGAGCTGGTTCCCTTTCTGTAAATGTGTGTGCCTGGGAGGAACGTGGCCAAACACACTAGCAGGCGGGAAGTGGGTGCTGGCAGCATGAATCACAGATACAGTCATGCCTAGCTTCATGGTTACTGCAGCCGTTCCTGTAATCTCGCATAAAGAGAGGAGTTCATATGTTAGTTATTAGGGGATATCACTGTTGTCACCCCAGATTCCAGGCTGTGTATTGTTCTTACCAATAAAGACTCTTATTGAACCCTGTACATTTTGAGACAATTCAGGTAATGTTAACTTAAGTGATGCAAAAGACCTTATGTAGCCAACGGCCAGCATTGCTGGCATATCTTAATATAAATAAAAGGAAGAGAAGCGAGTAAAGACCTTGTAGCCTCTTATAACTTCTCTACTGCTTTGTTCCTGGTCCCAAAGTAAGGCAATCTCAAAATGCTATCACTTCTTTCTTTCTTCTCCTGCCTGTATTTGTCCCTTTCTCTTTATTTCCACTGCACAGTTGACACGGACCTATTCACCCTTACAGTTTCAGCTCATACTTCACCCCTCCTCTAAGCACTTCCCTGACCTTACCACCTCCCCTCCCACACTGTGCTGTCATAATTATGCTCATCCTTTCCTATGCTTCAACAGCACCATGTCAGCATACTCATTGTAAGACTCTTTGCATCGTACTGTAATCACTTATTTACTCTTCTGTCTCCCTGTCATGAACTGAATTATCTCCCCCCAAAACATGTGTATCAATTTGGCTAGGCCATGGTTCCAGTATTGTGTGATTGTCCACCATTTTGTCATCTGATGTGACTTTCCTATGTGTTGTAAATCCTATATCTATGATGTTAATGAAATGGGATTAGTGGCAGTTACGTTAATAAGGCAGGACCTTATATTACCAGGAAACAACACTGGGAGCAGAGTGTGTCCTTTGGACCCAAGGTTCGTGCACTGAGAAGCTCCTAGATCAGGGGAAGATTGATGACAAGGACCTTCTTCTAGAGCTGACAGAGAGAAAAACTTCCCCCGGAGCTGATGCTTTGATTTTGGACATCTAGCCTACTAGACTGTGAGAGAACAAACTTGTTTGTTGAAGCCATCCACTTGTGGTATTTTGGTTATAGCAGCTGTCTTAAGCTAAGTTCTCTAAAGCAAAACCAGTAAAGTGTATAAATATATATAGAAAGGGATTTATATCAAGGAAACAGCTCACACGATTGTAGAGGCTGGAATGTCCCAAGTCCATGGGTCAGGATAGAGGCCTCTCCCGATTCATGCAGCCGCAGAAGCTGGCAAACCCAAGATTGGCAGGTCAGAGAGCAGGGCTCCTGCTTACAGGCTGTGAAGGTCAATGAATTCCAAGATCGGCAGGCAAGACTGGAAGGTTTCTCCTGATTCATGTAGTTGCAGAGGCTGGCAAACCCAAGATCGGCAGGTCAAGGAGCAGAACTCTTGCTTGCAGGCTGTGAAGATTGATGAATTCCAAGATCAACAGGTAAGCTGCTAGCTCAAGTTCCACAAACTGGAGGTCAGGCGACAACAGACAGCTGCCGGATCCAGAACAAGCCTAAAGCCTTGGCAAGGCAAGCAGAAAGGAAGTAGGCAGCAAAGGGCAGAGAGACGAAGGCTGAGGGGGTGGTGAGGCACCACAGGCCCTGCTCCCGCTGGTACCACTCAGCAGCTTCCATTATGGGGGTGATCATATATCAAAGTTCAACAGGGAAATGATCACAACTTTATACAACTGCCAAAACACTGAAAATCATGGCCCAGCCAAGTTGACACACAATCTTAAGCATCACAGTCCACCCCTTGACAACTTGACACCCGTACACATCTCCCCAAACTGTACATAATCTCTGAATAAAGACAATTACAAAGTCGTACTTGCACTTAACATGATACAACTAACACGCATACAACCGAAAACACACTAGCCCCATTTACATCTCATACCACCAAGAAAGCAGTGCCAGGAGCAGACCGTGTCCTTTGGGCCTGGGGTCCCTGGGCGGAGAAGCTTCCATTCCAGGGGAATATTGATGAGAAGGCCAACAGAGAGAGAAAGCCTTCCACTGTAGTTAACCTCCCGAATTTGGACATTTAGCCTACTTTACTGTGAAGAAATAAACGTCTCTTTGTTAAAGCCATCCACCTGTGGCATTTATGTTATAGCAGCACTAGATGACTAAGACAGCAGCCCTAGATAACTAAGACACTTCCCATCTACAGTGAAAGTTACTCAAGGGCAAAGACTTTCTTTTTCATTGTATCAAATTAGTTATCTATGGCTGCATAACAAGCCACCCCAAAGTTTAGTGGCTGAATACAACAAAATTTATTATTGTTGTTATTGCTCATGGTTCTGGCGTTTAACAGGGCTCAGCTAGGCAGTTCTCACTTCGGGTTTCTCCACTGTGTCAGGTCAGAGCTGGGGCTGGATCATCTCAAAGACTTCCTCACTCATTTCTATGGTTCCTGGGCTGGGAGAACTCAAACATTTGGTGCCTGGAACAGCTGGGACTGTTTGGCCATCTCTCTATCTCTGTCTCTATATGTTTCTATATACCTGTATCTATCTCTATGTGATCACTCCTCCTGGCCCAGGGTAGCTGGACTCCTTACGTGGCCACTCAGAACTCCAAAGGCAAGAGTCCCCAAAGAGAGTGAGCCAGGCAGAAACTGTATTGTCTTTCATTATTATTGGCTTTCATCATTTAGTAACATCACAGAACGTCACTTTTGCCAAGGTCACAGGCCCACCCATATTCAAGGGGAGGGCATATAACCAATCTCAACCCCATGGTTCTCACACTGTAAGATGTACATGTGGAATGGGATATATCAGTGCATCCATCTTTGGGTATATTAGTGCCACAGTTATAAACCCAGTGTTTGGCAACATTAATGGTATCTCTTATAAATGGCCAAATGAATGAATTAAAAATGATTTTCCCCCGTGGACCTTATCTTAGGCTCAGCTATTGAGAAAGCTTCTGTTCTTTCTTTCTTACCTTTAGCCTTTCCTACATCCAATTTATCCTTTACCCTATTTTCAAATCTATCAGCCAAAACCCCTGGTTTTTTCACGTCACATTCTCAGAAACTTTCAGTGGCTCCCAGTTGCTTATGGTGGTGGTTCCCAGCTTGTGATGCTGTGGGATTACTGTAAATATAACCTAAATATATGTATCCACAGGTGTATCTCAGCTCACCTAAAAACTAAAAGAAAAAGATGACCAGCACATGTATGTGCTACTATCTTTCAAACGTGCAACTTCTTTCATTTATAAAAGTTTCCTGGGTTCTGGGTAAATGTGATGAATTAAAATCTTACATTTACCTCTGCTCCTCATGAAGTTACACAAAAATACTGAAAAAGAAGACACGACCTCCAACTTTGGAGCTGGAAAGCCAATGGAGAGCAGTAACTGACTCAGATGATTTGTAAAGTTGAAGCTGCTTCGTACCACAGAACTCCATTAAGGCTCAGGAATTGTGTGGTGCTATAGATTGCTTTATGGGGCAGTTCTACTCAGTCCTATAGGGTTGCTATGGGTCAGAATTGACTCGACGGCACTGGGCTTGGTTTTTTTGGATAGATTGCTTTTATATGGCCTTTCTCACCACGGTCTTGTAACTCCCACCAAATGCTTGAATGGGACTATGCAAATAAGGGTGTTTGTGGCCCACAAAGGGGATTGGACAGCTTGCTAATAATGCAAATAAGACGCATGGCATCCTTGTGGGGTGAGACCATGCAAATAAGGTAAATGGACCCTAATGAGGGGATTGGTCTATTCTACCATCCCACTAGGCTTAAAGTGAGCTATTCTAGAGGTGAAAAGTGAGAACCTCACAACCATCAAGAAACAAGATCCAGTAGTGGAGCACATCTTTTGGACCTGGATTCCCTGCACTGAGAAACTCCTAGACCCAAGAGACAGAAAGAGAGAGCTATAACACCAAAGATGGCATGAGACAATGAGAAGCAGTGGCAGAAACAGTGGCAGTGAAACGGTGGCAGTAGAACCAGGAGACTGGCTCAAAATGGGGCTTTGGGCTTTCCAGCCCACAGAGTGAGGCAGCTATAGTGGGAATGCTGACCCAGAGTAACAGCTCAGAGCCTTTGAGTAGGAGGCTTCTTGGCTGAGTGGGGTGCCTCCGCATACTTGTTGGCAGAAGTAGGCTTGCTGACCCATGGAGTGAAAGAGCTGAATGCCTTCAGGTAGGAGGCTTCCTGACAAAGTGGGGTGCCTCTGGACACTTAGCAGCAGAGCTAAAGAGCTTTGTAACACTTGCTCAAGCAGGGCAGAGGCTAGGCTGAAGGGCTCTGGGGTCCAGGGGCTGAGGGAGAGGCCTGTCTGAAGGCATGGTAGAAAAGCTGTCCTGACTGAAGAACTATATCCTGAATTATTCCTGATCCTGAATTGTAACCTGTTACTTCCCTAATAAACTCCACAATCATGAGTATTGTCTGTGAGTTCTGCGTGGCCCTTGAAAGAATAATCGAATCCAGTAGAGAAGCAGAGAATGCCATGGGAGGGATGGCTGGTGTCGGAATTTGTAAAAAGCTTGGAAAGAGGAGGTATGTCTGACCTTCACGTCATAGGAATCAGTCTTGGGCTGATGATCTTGATTCTTTTCTCCCCTTGTGAAGTTAGATGAGGAGGTCTGACATCACGCTGCCATTTTTACAAATTGGAAATGCCAAGTGCCTCTGAAATTGTGAAGAAGATGGGGTTAAAAAAGAAAATGAGTTTAAGATAATGGCAATGGAATCATTTGGAAAAGTATAGTGAGAATGGTAGCGCAACTTGAAGAATGCAATCAATGTCACTAAATTGTGCATGTAAAAATTGTCAAAATGATGTATCTTTGGTTGCATAGACTTTCACCAAAATACACTAATATAATAATAATAAAAAGGTCTATAAAAGAAGAAGTAACTCTCTCTTACCCACCCTGGCTGAAGACTGGAGGTTTATTCTCTTGAAGAAGATGATCCAGAGGGACTCTGGACATGGAACAAAAGGCAAGTGGAGGATGGGAATGTATTATTGAAAGCGGAGGGATATAAATAAAAATTTCCACGTGGAACAGTGAGATTCTTGGGACCTCTTTCCCATCAGGTTTAGTGAAGGTTAACAGCCAGGATTAGGCTTCTACCTCTCCGCACACCAGTCAAGAAACTGGAGGACCTCTCTAGACAAAAATATTGCCAATCCAAGAAAAAAATACCTAGAAATTCTGACCATTGGGGTTTTTCATAATGGATTAATGTACAATGACACTCAACAGTAGAAAAACCTCACCTATATAACAAAAGCTTCCAGTAGGTTTTTTCATGCCGATCTCCTAAACAGAAAGAAACAGTCAAGGATCATCAGATATTAGAGGAAAACCCCCAACTGAAAAGTAAGAGACCAAAACAAACTAGTGAGAAAAAGCAACTCAGAGAAAATAGCAGGATTCCAGGATCTACAGAAGTAGAAGGGAAAGGAGAAGGAGGAAGAAGAGAAGGAGAAAGGGGAGAAAGAGGACAAACAAAAGTATAATTAAGACTCGCAGAAAGATAAAAGAAGATATAGTAGCAGAGATAAAATATTCTGTATGAGAATTAGAAGATAAGGCTGAGGACATTTCTTGGAAGGTAGAACCAAACGATAATGAGAAAATAGAATATTAGAGGATCTGTGAACATCTAGCATCTGAATAATAATAGTTCCAGGAAGAGAAAACTAAGAACACAGAAGAGATAAACTAATCAAAGAAATGGTTCAAGAAAAACTTCTAGACCTGAGTAGTACGAGTTTCCAGATGGAAATAGTTCTAACTAACCAGCAAAGTGGATGGCCATAGTCAGAGAGAACATCTTAACAAGCTTCTAGGAAACTACAAAGGAAGGCCAGTCCGAATGGCATAGAACTTCCCACAGCAACACTGGAAGCTAGAAGACATCAGAAAAAATACCTTCAAAATTCTGAGAGAAAATTATTTCCAATCTAAAATTCTATGCTTAACAGAGTCAAGGTAGATTAGAGATGTTTCCAGACATGCAGGTCTCAAAAATGTAGCTCCTCTGCACTCAATCTTAGGCAGTTACTGAAGAGTATGTTTCACCAAAATGAGGAAATCAACCAAGAAATGGGAAAACAACAGGATCCAGGAAATGGGAAATCCAACCCAGAAAAGAGGCGAAAGGAATTCCCAGAGGACTGATGGAAAATGTCTGAGAGACAACTGTGTAGCAGGTTTAGAAATCATCCAGAACAGATTGGAGCAGGGACCCAGAGGGGTCCAGGAGTGTGTCTCCAGAAAAACATAAAATGGAGAGAACACCTGATATGCTGGAACCAAAGTCCTGAGAGAAAATTTAGTCATTTAGTGAAGTCTGAAGGTAAGTTAGTGGCGGTTGTTGTTAGGTGTCACTGAGTCAATTCCAACTCATGGCAACCCATGTGACAGAGCAGAACTTCCCCACAGGATCTTCAGCAGCTGCGTGGGTTCAAACCACCAACTTTTTGGTTAGCAGCCAAGTGGAGGACTGAGCAGCATTTTGTTCTGTTGTACATGAGGTCACCATGAGCTGGGGGTCAACTTGATGGCAGATAACAATAACTCACTATTGATCAATAATACCTGATACTTTCTACAATTGTCCTCATCTTTCCCCTCCCAACCTAGAATTCACCTCACCTCTCTTCTCTAAATCTTACCCATCTTCTAAAGTCACTCAAATTTTTACCACCTCCATAAAGCCTTTCTTGATCATCCTCCACACAGGAATCTTGCTCTTCTGAAAATTCCCACAGCAGTTACTGTCTGTACCCAGTTAGCTAATGAGGCTCTTTGTACCTCCGTTTTCAAAGTATTATGGCTTATGTAACTGGCTTACAAGGTCCTTGAGGACAGATTTCTCCCACAGTGGCTCATGCAGTGCTGCAGAGCTATCTACATGATAAGAACATTAACATTTTTTTTTTTAACAAATTAGTTAATTAATAATTAAGTTACTCCACCTTCTGTCTCTTTCAAGCTAGGCTTTTGTTGTTTCTTCCACTGAGTAACAGGGGTTGGTTGTAACTTTTCCTTTATCTCCTCTGCCTGTGGTTGCTGGGCTTTGGCTACCTGCCCCCTCCATGCTCAAAACTGGGAGCCCAGAATGTGAGGAATGTCTAGATGCAGATGGAGTAACCAACCCATGGTACCTTGTTAGTGTTGATTTTGTTTTGGAAGATCTGTTCCTACCAAGGTCAAATGGGACAAAAAATGGCAGTTAGAGGCTACACATCCAAATCAATTCTTAGCTCCACTTAATGGAAAGGAGAGAAAAGGTAACATGGCTATCTAACTCTTTATAAGTGGTTCTGGGGATACCAAGAAAAATCATACAGAGCATTTTCAAACATGGTCAGCCCACAGGCATTCTCCTGCAAAGGGTGGGTCTATCAGCATCACCTACATCTTCCAAGGGCATCTGCTTTTCTCCTTGGGAACGCTGGCAATCCTCCCACTTCCCATATCTCCTGACCCAGAGACCCCCAGCATCTACCTGCTGTCAACACCCTCCATCTTCTACCCTGCTTCTCAGATTTATTCCTGGAAAGACCAGGAAGGTAATGAGAATGACATTTTCTCTCAAAGAAAAATCAGTAATAAAATGTCTGTTATGTGGCTTAAAGCTCTCATTTCTAGATAACAGTTCACTAAGCTACAGAACCTTGGAATTGGGAGAGATCCTAGACATCACCTAGCCCAATCTCTATTCTACTTCTGCTTGGATGCTACCATAAAAAGAAAGGGGCTCCTTCAGCAAGTCACTGACCCGAGAATGAGGAGACATGTGGCAGGAGAGCTCTGCTGGCAGAGGGGTGATTGAAGACATTCTGCCTAGAATGCAGTGGATCTTTACATTCTAAGGTCAAAAGCCCTCAGGAGAATCTGAAGAAGATCATCTTTAGCTCATCTCTTCAGAAAAGAGCATATAAACAGATATTTTGCACATAACTTTAATAGGTTCAAAGACTCCTGAAACCTACCCATGGATCCCAAGTTACGAATTCCTGCTTTTATGTTGTTTTTGAGCACCAAGCAAATGGTACTGACCCATGAACTAAAACAACAATTAAAATAAGTTTGGCCTTGGGAAAAAAAAAACAAGTGGGTGTTGCCAACATCCACCTGGACCAAGAATGTTCCACGGACACTGAGAGAAAAAAAAGAACAGTGAAAAAAACGGGGGCAGCCTTGCGATTTATTTTGTGGAGCTGAATATTCCCTTGACATGCTTGTTATTATATTGGCAAATTCTAGTATTTTGGAGGTTAATGATTCTATGAGCCCACACCACGCGTCACACCTTTCAAATGCTTCATTTTTCTTTTGTTTGGAGGTTTTCCCAGTGACTTTTAATTAAGCGTATTCTCTATTGGTGAGGCTATGACAATAAAGGGAAAGGGTTTTGTGCATTCTTGCTCACAAAACCTACAGTATGCATTTGTTGGTCGCCTGATGGATCGGTGGAGCACTTAAGGTTGTAGCTGCAAAGTAAAATCGATAGCTAAGTGATGCCTACGAGAAAAGCTTGGGAGGGTGGCTCATCCAGCTCCCACGTGATGTAGCCCATGGTATATTTGAATCCTTGAAGCTTCACGGGTGTGGGGCTCTTGCTCCTGGAGCATATGCAACCTGAAGAACTCCATGGATAATAAGTTAGCCCCTCCTTTATGTAACAAAGTTGATAGAGAGCTGGATGTTTGGGGAATGGTTTGGTGTGGGGGTCATTAGCAGGGTAGGGTGTCCATGTGTCGCTTCTTACAAGCATTGAAAAGAACTTTTCTACTACGCAAGGTGAGACAAGACAAGAAGCCGATCTCTTTTCTCAATATTAGCTCCTCGGTCTGAAAGAAACTAATCCATTCTTCTGCTTCCAGGCAACACAGCATTCAAATAGGTTTGTTTTTGTTCTTCTTTTCTCAACATTTCCAAAGAAGGATATTCCAGCCTCTCTTACCCTTGCATTCCAGAGTCTCACAGTGCCTATACTCAGGAAATACTTCCTCAGGTTTAACTTAAATCCCTCTCTCTGCAATGTGAGATCATTGCTGTCCTCCAAGGGCATAAAGAACAGCTGCTGGGCACCATGCCAGTCACACTATTCCACACCCCCATTGTTCAGGGGAGGAAATGGCTCTGGGCATTAGCTGATTGGCCTCCCACCGCCCAGCAGGAGCCCAGGCCGTACCCCTGGCTCCTGGAGGAGTCATTCTGCTGCCATACCAGGTACTTATTGAGGCTCTGTTGAAATTGACCAGATTTTACCAGTTAATACACTTCTACGGGACCATAAAATTATTACAAGTGCTTTATCACTCTCTAAAAACAAAAGTCTATGAGAGGGGCTTTAAAAGATGATAAAAAAGACTGTCTGGAGGAAATACAGCCAGAATGCTCCTTAGAAGCGAGGATGAGGAAACTTCATCTCGCTCACTTTGGACATGTTATCAGGAAGAACCAGTCCCTGAAGAGGGACATCATGCTAGGTAAAGTAGTACCTATATTGTCGTTGTTAGGTGCCATCGAGTCTGTTCCAACTCATAGCAACCCTATGTACAACAGAATGAAATGTTGCCCCGTCTTGCACCATTCTCACAATCATTGCCATGTCTGAGCCCATTGTTGCAGCCACTGTGTCAGTTCATCTCGTTGAGAGTTTTTCTCTTTTTTTCTGACCCTCTATCAAGCATGATGTCCTGGCAGGACTGGTCCCTTCCGATACCATGCGCAAAGTAACTGAGATGAAGCCTTGCCATCCTCGCTTCTAAGGAGCATCCTGCCTGTACTTCTTCCAAGACAGATTTGTTTATTCTTCTGGCAGTGCATGGTATATTCAATATCCTTTTCCAACGCCATAATTCAGATGCATCAGTTCTTCAGTCTTCCTTATTCATTGTCCAGATTTTGCATGTATATGTTGTTGTTTTAGGTGCTGTTGTGTCAGTTCCAACTCACAGTGATCCTGTGTGCAACAGAACAAAACACTGCCCAGTCCTGTGCCATCCTCACAATCATGATGCTTGAGCCCATTGCTGCAGCCACTGTCTCATTCCATCTCATTGAGGGTCTTCTTTTTCGTTGAACCTCTACTTCACCAAGCATAATGTCCTTCTCCACGGACCGACCCTTCCTGATAACATGTTCAAAGTATGTGAGACATAGTCCAGCCATCCTTGCTTCTAAGTAGCATTCTGGCTGTATTTCTTCCAAGATGGATTTGTTCATTCTTTTGGCACTCCATAGTATATTCAATATTCTTTGCTAACACCATAATTCAAAGGCTTCCGTTCTTCTTCAGTCTTCCTTATTCATTGTCCAATTGTCCAGCTTTCTCATGCATATGAGATGATTGAAAACACCATGGCTTGGATCAGGCACCCATTAGTCTTCAAGGTGACATCTTCGCTTTTTAACACTTTTAGGAGGTCTTTTGCAGCAGATTTGCCCAATGCAATGTATCATTTGATCTCTCGACTGCTGCTTCCATAGGTGTCAATTGTGGATCCAAGTAAAATGAAATCCTTGACATCTTCAACCTTTTCTCTGTTTATCATGATGTTGCTCATAGGTCCAGTTGTGAGGATTTTTGTTTTCTTTATGTTGTGGTGTAATCCACACCGAAGGCTGTGGTCTTTGATCTTCATTAGTAAGTGCTTCAAGTCCTCTTCACTTTCAGCAAGCAGGGTTGTGTCATCTGCATAACGCAGGTTGTGCAATCTTCCTCCAATCCTGATGCCCCGTTCTTCTTCATATAGTCCAGCTTCTCAGATTATTTGCTCAGCACACAGATTGAATAAGCATGGTGAAATAGTACAACCCTGAAGCACACCTTTCCTGACTTTAAGCCACGCAGTATATCCTTGTTCTGTTTGAACGACTGCCTCTTGATCTATGTAGAGTTTCCTCATGGGCACAATTAAGTGTTCTGGGACTCCCATTCTTCACAATGCTATCCGTAATTTCCAAGTATATGAGGTGATTGAAAATACCATGGCTTGGGTCAGGCACATCTTAGTCCTCAAAGTGACATCTTTGTTTTTTAACAATTTAAAGTAGAGGATCAGTGAAAAAGAGGAATACTCTCAATGAGATGGATTGACACAGTGGATGCAGCAATGGGATCAAACATACCATCTATTGTGAGGATGGTGTAGGACTGGTCAGCTATTCATTTTGTTATATATGTGAGGTCTCTTTTAGTCAGAGCTGACTCAATGGCACCTAACAACAACAACGTATTCATTAGTGCTTTACTTATCATATCTGCATCTATAAGTTCCATTACAGGTATTAAAACCATCATTTTAAAGATGAATAGATGGGTTCAGCAAGATTGGCTCAACCAAAGTTTGCACAGATAAGAAGAGCGGAAGCCACAACGTGGCCCTCAAATCATGAATATCAGGTTCAGTGCTCTTTCCATTATACCAGAGTTGTTTCCTAGGGAGTAATAAAGCTTTCAACCACAGGTCCATGTATTTCCTGTCTTCGTGATTCTTGTCTACTGAGAGAGGCCGATACACAAGGAAATGGGCATAAAGAGTCATCCAAAACTATGAACAAATGTAAAGGACTGTGAAATGGGTTGCAGGGAGTGTGGGAGTACAGTGGGAAGCTTTGTGGTGGAGGCAGTATTGCCAGGGTGGCCAAGGAGAGTCTTTGGGGCTACCGGACCAGAGTCCTACCTAGCCCTGGGTCTACCACATGCTAGTTGACATCGGTCAAGTTAACTCACCTCTGACCTTAAGTTTCATTATGATTGAAATGAGAATAATAATACCTTTTTTACAAGGTTATTTTGAGGAGTAAATGAGATAACGAATATAAAGTGCTTAGCACAGGACCTGACAGGAAAAGCTAAATAAATGTTTGAATAGTAACTATTCATTTATTCATATTACTATGGCGTGAATAGAGCAAAGAAAATGAATGAAGTTAAATTAGGAAAGGTTTCACAGAGAAGTAAAAGTGCAATTGGAACTTGAAAGCAGGATTATGATTTGTGGAAGAAGACAAGAGAGCGTATAATTTCTTTGCCCTCTTCTCCCACTGAATTCCCTGGGTGGTGCAAATGGTTAATGTTCTTGGCTGCTATCCGAAAGGTTGGCAGTTCGAGTCCACCCACAGGTGCCTCAGAAGAAAGCTTTGGTGATCAACTTCCAAAAAATCAGCCACTGAAAACGCTATGGAGCCCACTTCTACTCTGACACACAGGGGGTCGCCATAATTGGAGTTGACTCAACAGCATCTTTTTTCTTTTTCTTTTATCTTATCTCCCCGCTAGCATAGATACGTTAATCTTTGAATGTGAGTGCACAAACCATCTGTCTCCATGGACTTACAGGATTTTAAGTCACACTGCGGAACAGTAAAATAGCAGTATGTCATAGGAGAAGCTGTGGGCAGATAGCTTACAGGACACACGGGAAGATGCCAACGTTAAAGCAAACTCTACCTTAGAGTGAAGAATAGCCTCAGTGTAACTCCATTAAAAATTGAGTGTACCGTAAGGTTGAGCTATTCTTAGTGTGAGTAACTTCTTAAAAGCTTACATCTAATAATGTGGCTTGCTTGCCATAGATCCGCTGATTCTGATATAGATGAGAGAGATGGCCTTTCTAAGACTCTACAAATTATTGGAAATAGGGAAATGGCAATTCTTGGAACTTTCCTATTGATTGGTTGAGTAAATCATCTGCTAAATGGATATCTAATTTGAAAGGTATACATCTAACTGAATTAATAAGAGAACTGATTAAGCAATATGCTAGAAGTAACCAAAATATGCTCTAATTGATTGGAGACTTAAAAACAGGCTCCAGCAAGTAAGGAGTCGGAGAGGGAAATTACTGGATGTCCATAGGGATTGTGGAGACACTGCTTTAGACATCTGGCCAATTCTGTGTGGATTTGTGGAGTACAAACCACACTACCACAACTATTTCCAGAGGCATGTAAATCAGGATGCATTTTTTTGGTCGGTGTGTGACTAGCCATTGAAATCACCCCAACTGAAGGATTGTGGGGAGTCCATGCTGTGTGTTGGTGCTGCCAACTCACGATGTGGGTTTCTGTGGCTAGTGAGATGAAGCCAGGCAGTTTCACAGTCCGAGCTGCCCTGCATGTTGCTCTTGTGTGGACTGGCAATCTGAGAACAGAAAGGGAAGCATCAGGTCTGGGGAACCCAAGTGCTTAAATTAGATACGTGAGGGGAAAGTAGAGAGGGAGAAAGAAAATCCCGTTCATTTAAAGTCTGTTTTATGTGCCAGCCACTTTATATACATTGTTTTATTTTTTTCTCACAACAATTCTGCTAGGTAAAAATTATTAAAGAAGCCCGGATAGCACAATCATTAAGCACTTGGCTGCTAACCGAAAAGTCAGTGGTTTGAACCCACCAGCCACTCTGAGGGAGAAAAGATTTGCTCCAAGAAAAATTTCAGCCCAGGAACCCCTACAGGGCAGTTCTACTCTGTCCTGTAAGGTCACTAGGAGTCAGAGTCAATTCAAGGACAGACGACAACAACAATTATTAAGCTCATTTTCCAAAGAAACCACTGAGATTCAGAAATGCTAAGCACCAATCTAGCAGCAGGGCTAGCATTTGAACCCAAGTCTGACTGACTCCAAAGTCTATGAAATCCACCCTTTTTCTACCTCACAAGGTTGCCTTAGGGCAACGAATTATAATTTCTTATAATTTCATTGAGACAGTAAGCTGTCTGTATTAAACTAGAATGAACTAAGGCTACAAAATTGGGTTCAGATAATGAAATGCATGAAATCACTGAGTGCCATGCTAAGATGTTTTGGTTAGTCATCGTAGTACTCAACCACTACTCCACCAGTGTTTCCTATTCCATAGGTAATGGGAAGCCAAAGAAGGTTTTAGAATGGGGACAGAGGGATAATTAGAATTTTCCTTCCTACTCCAAGAGTGAAATGCAAAATAGAAGGGATTAGGGGGAGTCCCAATAGAAAAGTAAATAGAAAGGAGGGAATAGGTCCCAGCCCTGGCAAGTTAGTAATAAAAGCTTGAACTAGAGTGGTAATTCAAAGACCAGAAAAGAAGTTATGAATGAGCATATTTTCCATAAATGGACATAACAGTATTTCCCATCTCATGCAGTCTTTCAGAACCTTGCCAATCCTTCATCAAGAAGTAGAGTCTATATCTCCTCCCCTTGAGCCTAGGCAAGCCCTTGTGACTGTTTCAACTAATAGAGCATGACAAAAGTGATGCTTTGTGACTTCCAAGTCTAGGCCATTAAAAAAAAGATATAATTTCCAACTGGTTATTTCTCTCAGGTTTCTTGCCCTTGGAAGCCAACTTAATGTTGTGATAAAGACTAGGCCACACAAAGAGGTCCACATGAAGAGGAACTGAGGCACCAACCCTCAACCCCAGCTGAGCTCCCAGCCAACAGAGAGCACCAGCTTATCAGTCATGTGAGTGAGTCATGTTGGAAGTAGATCCTGATTCAGGCCTCAGTTGAACTGCTCCTGGTGTTGCCACATGGAGCAAAAAAAAGCCTTCCCCACCAAAACCTACTCAAATTTCAAATTTATGGGTAAATTAAATAATTGCTATTTTTTTAATTTGCCGAGTTTTGGGGTGGTTTGTTATGTAGCAATATATAACCAGACCAAAAAAGGGTCAATGGAAGAGAGATTCACTGGTCTATCAACCAACACACATACTGATGAATCCTGGTCAAATGGTAACAAAGGCCAGCTTACTTGACTGTGTCTCCATTGCTCTGAGGGGTGAAAATTTTAGGGCTGGGAATATGTGTGCATCTATTTATAGCCAAATAGTAAAGTACTGATTATAGCATTTCGACAGTATACGCCCTAATGAATGGGTGGAGATGCAACTAATCATCCATAATGATGAATGACCCAAAAGACCTGCATTATGAGTCTACTACATTTTAGGAAAGACATTATACCTTTTTCCTGGTTTTCAACAGTTGATTCTTAGATATGAATCTAAGCAGCACCAAAAGTACAAGCAACAAAAGACAAAAAAAACATAAATCGGACTTCATCAAAATTAAACACTTTTGAGCATCAAAGGACTTTATGAAAAAAGTAAAGAGACAACCTACGGAATGGAAGAAAACATTTGGAAATCATATATCTGATAAGGGTTTAATACCCAGGATATATAAAGAACTCCTGCAATTCAACAACAAAAGATAAACAACCCAATCAAAAAATAGTGAAAGGATTTGAATAGGCATTTCACCAAAGAAAATATACAAATGGCCAATAACCACATTCTAAATATTAGTCATTAGTCATTGTTATTGTTATTGTTGTTAGTTGCTGTTGAGTTGGCTGTGACTCATGGAGACCCTAGGTACCACAGAACAAAATGTCGTCCAGTCCTGCGTCATCTTCATAAACATTGCTATGCTCGAGTCCATTGTTACTGACAGTATACATTTTGAGTGCCTTCCAAACTAGGGGGCTCCTCTTCAGGCACTATATTGGACAATATCCTGTTATCCACAGGATTTATTTTGACTAATGGTTAGAAGTAGATTGTTAGGTCTTTCTTCCTAGCCTGTCTTAGTCTGGAAGCTCTGCTGAAACCTCTCCACCATGGGGACCCTGCTGGTATTTGAAATAATGGTGGCATAGCTTCCAGTGTCATAGTAATACACAAGCCACCACAGTATGGCAAATGCAAATCAATGTCACAATGAAGTACTACTTCAGCCTTATTTGGATGGTTATTATCAAAAAACAGAAAACGAGTCTTAGCAAAGATGTGCAGAAATTAGAACCCTTATCCATTGTTGATGAGATTGTAAAATGGTTCAGCTCTCTGGAAAACAGTGTGGCAGTTCCTCAGAAAGTTAGATATAGAATTACCATAACCCAGCAATTTCACTCCTAGGTATATACTCAAAAGTCTTGAAAGCAGAAACACAAAAAGATACTTGTACACCAACATTCATTACAGCGCTATTCACAATACAGTAAAGGTGGAAACAGCATAAATGTCCACCAAAAGATGAATGGATAAAGAAAATAATGGATAAACATACATGCAATGGAATATTACTCAGCCATAAAGAGAAATGAAGTTCTCATACATGCTACAAAATGGATGAAGCTTGAAAATATGCTGAGTGAAATAAGTCAGAAAAGAATAGATATTGGATGATCCCACTTAAATGAACTATTTAGGACAGGCAAATGCATAGGGACCAAGGTTTATTAGCAGTAGACAGAGGCAAGTGGGAGAGGAGAATAGGGAATTTATTGTTTAAGGGACACTGAGTGTCTGTTGATCGTGCTGACAATGTTTGGAAACAGAGAGTGGTAACGGTTGCATAACATGGTGAACATAATTAAATTCATTAAATTGTATACCTAAAAGTGGTTGAAATGGCAAATGTTTGGTTATGTATTATTTTACCACGTTAAAAAAAAAGATGTTAGACCATTTGTATTCCCTTCCTTACCTAATCTTCATAAAACTTCTACAGAGTAAATGTTCTTATCCCATTTCACGGGATCAGAAAAAGGTCTAGAAAATTGACAAAAGCGCCAAACCAATGAATGATAGACAAGATGCAAACTCAAGTCTGATTCCAGTGCTCATTTTCTTTCTATACATCATCTTCCATCTTTGCAAAAGATGATTTCTCTTTGGTTTTGGCACCCGCGTTGATGATTAATGTTTTTTTTGATTGTTTGGAGTGGATTCTTCTTCTTTCAACAGCAGCATATTTACCTTGCTTGGCTACTACTTAAAAAACAAAAAGAGTTAATATTCCTGAAGCATACTTGACTCATTGGTGTTGAAGGCAGATGGTCCACAAGTATGCTGTGAGACACAGGGAACCAAATGTAAAAGCAAAACTTGTCCCAGATTATGGAGTGCTATTTTTTTATGGCGCTATAGGAGCCTCTGGGGGCAAATGGTTAATGCACTCAGGTGTTAACTGAAAGGTTGGTGGTTTGAGTCCATCCACAGGCACCTTGGAAGAAAGGCCTGGTGATCTACTTTTGAAAAACCAACCATTGAAAACCCTATGGGGCACAGGTCTACTCTGACACACGGGGTTGCCATGAGATGGAATTGACTCCATAGCAACTATTTTTTTCTAATGGTGCTATCCATATGCATGCAATGTAGTACATGTCATAAACAGAAGTTGTTTTCTTCTGTAGTAAGTTGATTATCACTATTATTAAAGGTGCTCTTTCAATCGAAGCCAAGATTTCACCCCATGCATGAGTGTCTTGAAAGCTGACGTGAAAAACAGAGTTAGTTGTACAAAACATGCAGATGTCTGCTCTAACCAGTCAGCTTTAGAATTCTTGCTTGCAATTGTTTGAAAGGGAAGAATTCCCTCTAGAGTTTTTTGGATGGGGAGCTTGTATGGAAGACAAGAGGTGAGGGTCTCTCTCTGAGTATCAGAAGGTTCAGTGATTGGGGGAAGTAGGAGTCCAGGCTCCTCTATTCTGCCCTGGCACTGCCCCTGTACTCCTTGACCTTGCTCCAATCCTTAACCCCTTGTCTTTCCTTATTGGTTCCTAGGGGATAGTAACATAATGCCTACTGAATGCAAGTCGGTATTCCAGAAAAAGTCATCCACACTTGCAAACCCAAATGCCCTTCATTATTAACAACACTCTCTGTTTCCTTTTTGCCCCCAATAGCAATGCATTTATTTCCTCAGCATGCCATTTTCAAAACCTTTGACATTTCACCACGGCTCATCATTGCCTTCATCGTGGATCATGCCAATTTGTCAGTTTTAATCTGTCTAAAAATCTGCTTCTGCCAGCGTAAACCTTTTTATTTCTTATATGTTGATAGAAAGATTTCACACATTGATTTTTGTGTAGCTCTGATTTCATGCAAGCTAAGCAAACAGTGACAGGTTGGTACTTGGGGTAATGAATGCTCAATCAGATTAATACAAATCAATGGCATTGGCAAGTTTCGGATGAGGCACAGGGGGTGGGGTCTGGACAGCACAAGCTGCCAGAACAAGACAGATGGTCAGAACCTGACACTCTTACCTCTTTATCTTGATGGGCTCATTAGCAGATTTCTCTCCTTTGGGTCTCATTTGAGTTTCTTGGCTTTAAATGGCACCCCATAGATTGCCTACCATCCTGGAAAACAACTGACATACCCTTCTGATGGCCTGGCACAGAGAATATTCTATTTAGCAGACCTTGGTGCTGGGACTTAAGTAAGTGGATGCTGGAGCTGCAGTTTATCCAATAGGACCACTGGGATCCAAAGAGTTAATATATCTCTGTTAAGAACCTACTTTTCTAAAACCTACCATTTATTGAATGCCACATCCTGTACTGGGCACGTTATTTTCTAAATTCTCACAAGAATTCAAAGAAGGTTCTGTCAGTGTTGTTGCTGCTATTGCTGTTTTCTAGATAAGAAAGAGAGGATTAAATAATTTGTCCAAGGGGCACAGCTGGTAAGTGGAAGAGGCAAAATTCAACTCCAGGACTATAGCACTCCATAGCCCTGCGGTTAATCACGGCTGTAAACCCACATTGGCTTAAACACCAGTCTCATATGCAAGGGCAGATGGCTAAGCCTTCAGGCGAGTTTTTAGATTTTAAACTGCTTCTTACACATTCTTCCTTTCTTCCAGTAGGCCATTTTCCCTCCCTTTTTTGAAACACAGCACGTATTCTGAGTTCTTTCCCCTCTCAGGCTGGCAGTAGAGTGAGGGACAGTCTCCTTGGCTCCCTTTACTCCTACTTTTGCCCTAAACGAGCACCAGGAAAACAGACAATAGATAACCAAAAGCTTTCAGAAATCTTTCAGGGATTTTATAGTCATTGATCCAGCAAATAGAGATCCTGGCTTCCTTTTATGTTTTTATTATTGTTTTTTTAGTGATTTACTTTCTAGAGGGTGTCTAGAGTTCTCTCTGAATGTACTTGACTACTTACTTTAGAGCTGAGGGAGATTCAGTTTGGAAGAGCTGCTAAATGTGAGATGATAAGGCCTGGTCAACCAGGGGCTTCAAACTTCAGCTTTGCAGATGCCTCCCATAGTCACAGAAATCTCCTTGGCCCCAGCTCCCAATGTCCTGTCCTCTTCCTGCATCCTGGTGGCTTGCCAGAGGTACGTTCACCAGCCAGACCCCAACACTGCCTGTACCTTCCATTAATGTGATCCTTGATGGTCTGAAGAACTGGTCAACACCCTCTTCATTCTACTCAGTCTCTGAGCTTTTCTACCTTGTTTCACTCTTTCCCTTCCGTCTTCTCACTACTTGAAATATATTTCTCTACCTTGAATCTTTGGCATTAATTTCCTTGTTCTCCAAACTCTATTGTTTCTCTTCTATCTTCTTTTTCCGCCACTGCCTAAGATGGAAACTTACTTTTCAGTCCTTGTTGTGAGTTGCCATCAAGTTGATTTCAACTCATGGGGATCCCATGTGTGTAGAGTAGAACAGCTCTATAGTGTTTTTGGAAGCAGATCACCAGCTCTGTGTTTTGAGGTGCCTTTGGGTGGGTTCGAACTACCAACTTTTTCACTAGTAGTCATGCATTGTCTTACATATCTAGTGCTGCTGTAACAAAAATACCACAGAATACCAAGTGGACTCTTTAACAAAGAGAAGTTTACTCTCTCACAGTCTAGTAGGCTAGAAGTCCAAATTCAGGGCGTCAGCTCCAGGGGAAGACTTTCTCTGTTGGCTCTGGAGGAAGGTTCTTGTCATCGATCTTCCCCTGGGCTAGGAGCTTCTCCAAAGGACACTCTGATCCAGGCACTGCTTTCTTGGTGGTATGAAGTCCCCAACTCTCTGCTTGCTTCCCTTTCCTTTTATCTCTTGTAAGATAAAAGGTGGTGTAGGACACACCCCAGGGAAACTCCTTTTACATTTGATCAGGGATGTGACCTGAGCAAGTGTGTTACATCCCACCCTAATCCTCTTTCACCACAGGCAGGGATTATGATTTATAACACATAGGAAAATCACAAAATGGAGGACAACCACATGTGGCCTAACCAAGTTTAAACATATTTTTGAAGGGCAAAATTCAATACATTATTACAAGCACCTAACCATTTGTGCCACCCAGCGACTCTTTCTTAGTCCTTACCTTCTGCTTTTCAGCCTTTACATTAACTACCCTCAAGAACTTATCCAGACTCATGGTTTCAATTACCATTGTAATTATTGCTTACAAATCTCCCTGCCTCAGCATAACCTCTCTATTTAAATCCAAATAACTTCCTATGGGAAATTTCCACTAGGAGATTCTACCATTATTTCTAACTTACCATGCCTAAATTTCTGTCAATAGAATCACCATCCTTCCAGGCTTGTTGACGTCAACTTGAACACTTTCTCTTCTATTAAATCTATCCATTCTCTCATTCAATAAACATTTGCCAAGTGCCTGTTTTATATCACGTCAGGTGAGTCATCAAAGATAATGGCATATGAGATGAACCAAATTTTGGAGATCCTCTGTCAACCAACAACATCCCCTAGATGACCTTTTCTCTCGTGGTTTTCAACACCACTAAGCACTTTATTCAAGTTCCTCTCCAATCTTTCACACTAATGTGTTCTTCCTCACCTCCATGCCTTTGTTTTTGTTGTTCTTCCTGCCTGGAATAACTTTCCCCAATCTTGCACCTAAAATCAACATTTTCTTCAAGTCCCACATCATTCAAAGTCTTGACATAATCTTTTTTCCCTCCTCTAAATTTCTATAGGATTTTGTGATTCAATAGTCCCTCCTTCCCACTGTGATCATAGGAAGAAAGAAGGAATGTCAGAGAATCTTTTAATAACAGAAAAGTCTTAGAACTCTTTAGTGGAGTTGTCATAAGAAAGGACATATTTTCTGGGCAAGGATAAAATTCATTCATTCTTTTACTTTTTCATTTATTTCTACACTCTGTGCAAAAGGCATGTGCTCCCAGATAACATGAGGCCAATGCTGAGCTGGCTTCTATGCTCACCATGGGACCCTGAAGTGACTTGACCCTGCAGCTCTGTGGCCTGCTGCAGGATATGGAACACCTGTTCACAGTGAAGGAGCTGTGCCATGCAAGACCCATCCTGCTGCCTACCCAACTTCATGATGAACTACTTCTGGAGGGTCCATCCCAACAGGGTTACTGATAACCCCAACACCTTCACAGCCAATATTCTTCAATGTTTTGAGGAGAAGGAGATGTCAACAATCCACCTTTTCTTTAACATCCTTTCAATGGACAATCACAAGGAAGTCCTGGGAGTTGACCTCCACGTGTTCAAACTATTTGCACAAGACCACAACTGTGAGAAAGCCTGCCTTTATCCATGAGGTCCATGGATAAAAGTCCATCAGGACTTGTGCCCATGCTAGAATCAGAGTGAGGGAGCCCACTTTCAGTCAAGGATCTTTCTCTGGACTCTGAAGTCTGCCCTAGATAATGAGTGACTAGGTCCTCTTGGGAAACACCTCAGTCCAGAGCTTTCTGGGACCGATCACAAAGCCACTGAATTACAGCTACCACAGGGTGCAATGGAAGGAGATCAGATGAGAACAGGAACTTCCTACTGGTCCTCTAGCAATAATAAGGGCAAGTCCCCCTCCCATCCCAAGAGGCTACCTGGTCCTTCCCATCACGCTGCATTAACCCCAGAGATGGAGAGTCTGACCCACTCAGGACTGTTTGAAGACATCAATGCAACTACCTGAGGCCATGGCTGCCAGAAGTATTTCCTACAAGGACTTCTGGGAACATTAAGTAGATGAATAGGTTCATCTCATTCCAAGGCTACCAGGTCAAAAACTGCAAGGTCAGTCAATGTCTCTACTATCTGGGCCACACAGCAGCACCTAACCTGTGACAACAGCCTGGCACACAGCTCCACTCAGATGGGACATGGAGAAGGGGGGGATGAGGAGGAGGGAGGCAATACCCATTAAAGAGCCTAGAGTTCAGGGTTCTCATTGTGATGGGGCATTTAACTCCCAATGTGACATTGGGATTTCAAGGATTTTCTCTAAGCCTCAGTTTATCTATATGTAAAGTGGAGTTGACTTTACCTCACAGGATGTTCAAGGGTCTTAAGAAGGCATTGAGAGAAGGGATCTCTTAGAGGTTTTCAGGAGAGGTAGTTCCCAAGCCCAGGCCTGGACTTGCTCTCTTGGGACCTGTCATAGGAGGCCTGGCAGTAGTGGGAGGGTGAATGAGTAGTGGTAGAGTAGATGGAAGAGATCTGATCTCTAGATCTAAGATCTAGATCCTCCAGCTGTCCACTGTTGTGCCTTTTCTCAGCCTTCTTATGCCTTAAAATACCAAACCAGTTACATCAAGTCTACTCTGACTCATGGCGACCTCATGTGTGCCAGAGTAGAATTATGCTCCACGGGGTTTTCCATGGAAGTAAATCACCAGGGCTTTCTTCTGAAGTGGACGCTTTAAGTACCTCTTTGGGTAAAGGTGTTTTTCTTGGCTATTTTATTTTTCATTCCTACCTATTATTCATTCCTATTATTGTTCTGTAGGGTTGCTATGAGTCGGAATCGACACGATGGCACTGGGTTTGATTTTTTTTGTTGTTGTTATTGTTCTAGCCCCTATGAAGTTTAAAATGATTTTCTTTTCCTGGCCAGGCTTGATCCTCCAACCTTTCTGTTAGAAACTGAGCACATTAACCATTTGTACCACCCAGGGTGACAGAGAGGACCAGGCTCATCCCCACAGGGCTCATACAGCTGAGGCTGGATGTGGAAAGATACAGCCTTTTCATGGTTATTATCCCTGTCCTTGACATTCTTGCTGAACTCCAGGTGAGACTTTCAGGACTCTAATTGAGTCAGAAATAGAGTTCTTCCTCTGTGTAACTAAATGATGGGAAGATAATGATGTCTTCCTTTAGATTTAAACTTAAGAAATGAATGACTCCTGCTAGCAACGCTCTGCATGTATGATATCATCAATAAACTATTTATTTGAAATTTTTAAAAGAGATGAGATCTAAATATTCATCTGTACAGAAGCACCTGATGGATGTTCCACCCTTCCACTCAACACAGGCAAAGCTATGGAGTCATGGAAAATGATGTTCATCTATAACCACTGACATAAAAAGATGTTTACAATATATTGTTGAGTGAAAATATGGATTATAAAAGTCTTTACAATATGATCCCACCTTTTGTTTAAAAAACTTTTGCAGCCAAAAAAGCACTGGAAGGAAATGCCAAAATAACATTGATTATCTCTTAGTGAGATCGTGTATGGCTTTTATTTTCTGTTTACTGAGCTGGTTTTTTACATTTTCTGCAATGAACATTTATTAATTTTATGTAAGAGCAAAAATTAAAGTTATTTTTAAAACAAACAGGTGCGCTGTCTGCTTTTTTTTTGTACAACATGGAAAGCCAGCCATAACAGGTATGTGGGGTGGTAGGAAGAACAAGAAAAGCTGGGGAGGAGCATCTCTGGGACCACCCCTGCGAGGATATCAAGTGGTTCCTGCCTTATAGGAATGAGGTTCTGGATAACTTCTCAGGGTTCCTCCCAACTCAGCGTTCTAAGATCTCCTGATTTAATTCAAGGAAAATTTACTGGTGTCTCTCTTGTGCCATGAGCCCTTCGTTAATTATGTGACCTTGAGAAAATGTCTTCTCCTCTTTGATTTTCAGATTTCTGATCTTTAAAGAGGAAGTAGTATTCTTCTATCAAAGGGTTATTTGAAGAATTAAATAAAATGATAAAATAATACAAATTGGAGAGAAAGAAGTCATTTGTTAGAGTTTTGATATAACAAGTAAGCCAAAATTTATTACACTGAAGAGGTTTCATAATTTTATAGTGCCTCCTTATGGTCTTTGTTCTGATCACATAGAGCTGTATCATACTCAGATTCTCCATGTAATCTGCGTGTGGTCACTGAGGAATGAAAGATGTGCTTAACCCACGTTTCCTAGGGACCTCAGGTAATGGAGAAGTCAGGGTATCCTGCACAGAGGTGAAAAAAGGAAGAGGCATGTTCTACTGAGCCTGTCTCGCAGCCACAAAGTAGATGAGACTGTGTTGGGGGCAGGAGAGGCTGGGAAGGGGGATGATTGCTTGGCCATCATAGAGATTTCTACCTTGTAGAAAATTTGTTGTTTCTACATCTTTGCAAAACAAAATTCTGAGCTACTTTATCAGAATAGCTTTTCTGTGTATTTCAAACTGTTTTTTTTTTGTTGTTGTTGTTGTTTTTATGTTCCAGCAGTTACAACTGGAGCACTCAGACCTACCTGCACCCCCCTCCCTTTATAAAATGTTCATTAAAAAAAAAAAAAAAGCTGCTGTTGAATCAACTCCAACTGATGGAGATCCCATGTGTGTCCGAGTAGAACAGTGTTCAATGGAGTTTTCAAGGGCTGATTATTCCAAAGTAGATCATGAGGCCTTTCTTCCAAGGTGCCTTGGATGGATGTGAACCTCCAACCTTTTGGTTAGCAGCTGAGCGTGTTAACCACTTGTACTACTTGGGGAACCCAAATGCTCTATAGAATAGAAAAATGTAATGACCTTGAGACAGGATCAAACAAGAGTTGACACCCTAATATACAACCTGACACCCTTTTGTTCTTCAGGGTCTTATCTCCCCGAATATTCTGTAACGAAAAAAACCAAACCCATTGCCATCCTGTTGGGCCCGACTCATAACGACCCTATAGGACAAGGTAGAACTGCCCCATAGAGCTTCCGAGGAGCGCCTGGTGAATTTGAACTGCCAGCCTTTTGGCTAGCAGCCGTGGCACTTAACCACTATGCAACCAGGGTTTCCAAATATTCTGTAAGCACCGTGAAATCAACAGTCATGACTTTACCACCATTTCTGGGAATTCTTAGCACAGTACTGGCCTCAGTAAAAGTTATTTAGAGGACTCACTAATATTCTTCTCTCATCAAAATTATTCCATTATTTATATTAATGTTGTACAATTAGCAACCAACCATAGTAAATCAAAATAATTGGCTTTCACTGGCTAAATAGATTTGTTAACACAGTGAATAATTCACCAGTAAATGAATCAGCCTAATCCATTTAAGTATAGGCCACAGATGAAACATAATGCTTCCATCATTTTAAGATATTGATATGAACAAGAGGTAACTTTTTTTAAAAGGCCATGAATGAAGGCACTGGATGATGGACTAGTTAATGTGAAGGGAAACCAATCAATCTAGCATTGTGCCAACTGTGATAAGAAATAAAAGCATGCTTGTCCTGTCCTCAAGGAGCTTTGAATTAAATTGAGAAGTTAAGACATGCATGGCAATTAGAAAACGTCTTAGGCTGGGTTCTCTAGAGAAGCAAAACTAGTGTGGAGTATAGATATATATACATATATGAACATATACATACATATATATATATGCATGTATGTACAGAGAAAGAATGGAGCCCTGGTGGCGTAGTGGTTAAGAGCTTGGCTGCTGACTAAAAGGCTGGCGGTTCAAATCCACCAGCCACTCCTTGGAAACCGTATGAGGGAGTTCTACTGTGCCCTGTAGGTTCACTATGAGTTGGAACCAACTCGACATCACCTAACAACAACAACGAGAGAGATTTATCTCAAGGGAATTGTTCACACAGTTGAAGAGACCAGCAAGTCCCAAGCCCGTGGGTTAGCAGTCAAGCTGGAGGCTTCTCCTGACTCACGTAGCTGCAGGTGCTAAGGAACCCAAGATCGGCATTCAGATGGCAGGCTGCTGGCTCACAGGCTGTGGAAGATGATGAATTCCAAGATCAACAGGCAAGCTGCTAGCTGAAGTCCCAAGAACCAGAGGTCAAACAAGCCAGATAGAGGAGCCAGAGGCAGAAACTTGCTGGAACATTTAATTGTCTACTGTAGGCAGGCCACACCCCCAAAGAAACTCCTCTTTCAACTGATTGGCAGCTCATAGCAGATCTCATCATGGAATTGATTACATCATTAGATAACTGATAAATTACAGAATTACACACCTACCTACTGCCAAACCACTGAGAATCATGGTCCAGCCAAACCGACGCACAACCCTAATCATCACAGTCCATTCCTTGTCAACTAGACACCTATACATATCTCCTTAAACCATACATAATCTCAAAATAAAGACAACTATAAAGACACACTTGCACATAATGTGATACAACTAACAGACATACAACCAAAAATGCACTAGCCCAGTTTATGTCTTATATTTTATAAGTGAAGAAAACAAAAATATTTGGTGCAACATACAAGGAAGAAATACTCATAACAACTACAATCCTCATTTCTGCAACTGGTCAAATAGTCATTGCCGGTATTTAGAACTACGTTCTTCCACCACCCATTCTGTATTCCCTTTACCCTCAGCAAGCACCTCAGCTGGTCAAGGTTCTTTACCTGATGGGGTGACTGAAACTTTCATTCCTGAAGGGTCTGGGTCATTAATAGTCATGTTGGAATTAGGTTGCTGTAGTTTTCCTTCGACTTTAATCACAGGGCATGATAGTACCAAGAGACGCCCTAAGGGATCTCCTGAACAGACATACTCTTCTTTACCTCTATTATGTAACATCAATCCGATATCCTCTTGGTAATCAGAATCAATCCCACCAGCCAATATAGTAACTCCCTTCTTTGCCTGTTGATCCAGAGGCATGAGTAACACAAAGTGGCAGGGTGGCATTCTAAACTTCCAGTTCAATTGAATCAGTGATGTGTCTCCAGGTGGGAGCATTCCTTCCTTTAGAACTAAGATGTCTAGACCTGCAGAGCATAGGGTTGTGGAGACAGGAAGCAGAAATGTTGTGAGCGGATCACTAGGGGTAATAGTGAGTGGTGCCACTAGCATTTCCACCCCTTGATTCCTGGACTCATGAATTCTGGTTATGGGAGAAGCAGCACCACTTTTTGGACTCCGGTTTAGAGCATATACAGCCTCCTGGATAATATTGCCCCAACCAAGCAAGATATTGCCACCTAGCTGGCACCATAATTGTGTCTTAAGAAGGCCATTCCATCATTCTATCTAGCCAACTGCTTCAGGATGAGGGGGAACATGGTAAGACCAGCGAATTCCATGAGCATGGGCCCATTGCTGCACTTCGTTTGCTGTGAAGTGAGTTCCTTGATCCAAGGTGATGCTATGTGGGATGCTATGACAGTAGATAAGGCATTCTGTAAGTCCATGGATGGTAGTTTTGGCAGAAGCATTGCATGCAAAAAAGGCAAATCCGTATCCAGAGTACATGTCTATTCTAGTAAGAACAAAACATTGCCCTTTCCATGATGGAAGTGGTCTAATGTAATCAACCTGACTCCAGGTTGCTGGCTGATCACCTCAAGGAATGGTGGCATATCAGGGACTCAGTGTTGGTCTCTGCTGCTGGCAGATTGGGCACTTAGCAATGGCTGCAGCCAAGTAGACCTTGGTGAGTAAAAGTCCATACTGCTGAGCCCATGCATAACCTCCATCCCTGCCACCATGGCCACTTTGTTTATAAGCCCATTGGTCAATGACAGGAGTGGCTGGGGAAAGAGAACTGATCCTCAGAACATGTCATCCTATCCACTTGATTGTTAAAATCCTCCTCTGCTGAAGTCATCCTTTGGTGGGCATTCACATGAGATACAAATATCATCATTTCTTTGGCGCATTCAGAGAGGTCTATCCACATACTTCTTCCCTATACTTCTTTGTCTCCAATTTCCAATCATGGTCCTTCCAAGTCCCTGATCATCCAGCAAACCATCGGCCACAACCCATGAATTAGTATACAATCACACATCTGGCTGTTTCTCCTTTCAACCAAAGTAAACAACCAGGTGCACTGCTTGAAGTACTGTCCACTGGGAGGATTTCCCCTCACCACTGTCTGTCAGAGAGGTCCCAGAAAGGTGTTTTAGTACCCTCTGTCCACTTTCGAGTGGTGTCTGCATATCACACAGAAACATCTGTAAACCTGGCATGAGTTTTCTCTTCCTCAGTCAACTGATTATAAGGCATGAGGTCATAGGTGCAGACTGGGAGAGGGCAGACAATATGACAGGTGTCGAGACCATAGGCATTTTGTCTACTTCCTCATGCAACTTGTTTGGGGCTTCAGGTCCTGCTCTGGCCCTCTCTTTTATATACAACTTCAATCTAATGATGGAGTGCTGCTGTGCACATTTGACTTTATGACGCTGTGGGTCAGACAATACCCAGTTCATAATGGGCAGCTCAGGTCACATGATGACTTGGTGGCCATGGTTAAATGTTCAGGCTCTATTAAGGCCCAGTAATAAGCCAAAAACTGTTTCTCAAGAGGAGAGTAACAGTCTGCAGAGGATGGCAGGACTTTGCTTCAAAATCCTAAAGGTCTGCACTGCGATTCACCAATAGGGGCCTGCCAAAGACTCCAAACAGCATCTGTATCTGCCACGGATACTTCAGACGACACTGGGTCAGCCAGATCATATCACCCAAATGGCAGGTTGGCTTCATGGCAGCCTGAACCTATTGCAGAGCCTTCGCTTGCTCTGGGTCCCACTCAAAACTAGCAGCTTTTCAAATCACTTGATAAATAGACTGGAGTAACACACCCAAATGAAGGATATGGTACCTCCAAAATCCAAAGAGTCCTACAAGGCATTATGCCTCCTTTTCAGTTGTGGGATAAGCCAGATGCAATAACTTATCTTTCACTTTAGAAGGAATATCTCAACATACCCCACAGCACTGAGCCCCTAGAAATTTTACTGAGCTGGGAGGCATCTGATTTTTGTTGAATTAATTTCCTAGGCTCTAGCATGCAAATATTTTACCAATACATCCAGAGTCTTGACACTTCTTCTTTTCTAGGCCCAATTAGCATAATGTCATCAATGTAAAGAACTAGTGTGGGGCCTTGTGGAAGAAAAAGGTGTTCAAAGTCCCTGCAGACTAAAATATGGCATAAGGCTAGAGATTTGATATAGCTCTGAGGTAGGTAACTGAGGTGTATTGCTGGCCTTGCCAGCTGAACCAAACTACTGCTGGTGGGCTTTCAAAACAGGCATGAAAAAAAATCATTAGCCAGATCAGTGGCTGTATACCAGGTACCAGGAGACGCATTAATTTGCTCAAGCAATGAAACTGCATTTGGAACAGCAGCTGCAATTGGAGTCACTACCCGTTTAAGTTTTCAATAATCTACTGTAATTCTCCAATTTATTTTTTGCACAGGCCAAATAGAAGAGTTGGATGGGAATGTGGTTGTCATCATGACCCCCATCCTTCAAGTGCTTGATGGTAGCACTAATCTCTACAATCTCTCCAGGAATGTGGTATTGCTTTTGGTTTACTATTTTCCTAGGTAAGAGCAGTTTTAATGGCCTCTACTTGGCTGTTCCTACCATAATAGCCATCACTCCACTTGTCCGGGATCCAATGTGGGGGTTCTGCCAGTTGCTGAGTACACCTATTGCACTTCTGCATTCTGGAACTGGAGAAATCACTACCGGCTGGCTTTGGGGACCCACTGGACTCAATGTTTGTCAAACTTATGTTAAGACTTCATTAATAACGTGACCTCCATATGCACCCACTCTGACTGGTGGGCCACAGTGATGTTTTGAGTGTCTTGGGATTAGTGTCAGTTCAGAGCCAGTATCCAGTAATTCCCCAAAAGTCTGATTATTTCTTTGTTCTCAATGAACAGTCACTCTCGTAAAAGGTCATAGGTCCTTTGGGAAAGGCTAGGAGAAAGATTAACGGTACACAGTTTTGGCAGTGTACTGGGGCACTTCCTCAAGGGAATCTGGTCTTCCCTTTATTCAAGGGGTTGTTGGTCTGTAAACTGGCTCATGTCTGGGAATTGATTGATGGGCCATGACTCTCTATTCCGGTGATTTGAGTTAGACTGCCATTCACTTGACCTAGAAATTCTCCACCTGTACAGATCAAGTAAATATTTGGTAGATTTCCCGTCTATTTCACTAGTAGGGACACCGTGACTAAGTAGCCAACACCATAATTCCATACAGGTCAGGCTATTCTGATTACTGCCTTGACTCCACTGTCCATTACAGTAACCACACTCATCTTGACTTTGTTGATTGAGTGCTGCCACTTGGCCCCTACCACCATGAGGTCCAATCAGCCCCATTGTAAGGTGTCTTAATTCAGTTAGGCCAGTTTTCATGGTCAAGTCTGACTTACATAAAATAGCAATTATGCCAGTCTTCAAGGATGCTTGAGCTCCCTTCATAAACTTGTTCCTCTCCGTTGTGTTAAATGATATGTCGTCTGGGCGCTCCATAGCTCTTGGTTGCCTACAAGCACAATATGAATTAACAGTATCACTGGCTTTCAAAATGCTAATGTAACCTAGTCTGTCTCAACAAAAGTAATAACAGGAAAGAAAAAGACCATCTCTAGGCTGTTCTGGTCCAGCTATATGTCAAGTTCTATCAATAGTGGGTAACAAATTTTATGACCAATGTTGATCATAAGCAAGATGAAAACTATGTTGTATGAGTCATAACTGCAAAGGCTAGAGGTGCTTAGTTGGGAAAGAGAAGGTGTAGTGTGTGTGTAGTAGATAAGAATTCTTAGCACACACATACACATATATGAAAAGGTGTCATGAGAAAGAAGGACTTGATGCATTCTGTATAACTTCAGAGAGTAAAAATAGTTGGACAGCTCTGAGGTAATGCTCACAGCACCCTGGGAGGAAAAATTAAGTAAATATCTGAGTTGTCCAACAATGGAACAGACTGCCTTTGGGGGTGGTGACTTACCCTTTCTCTGAAGATATTAAGCAGTGGTAGAATTAGCATTATTACGGAGAGATTCCTGCCATCAATCTTGAAGTATCCTATGGTCCCTTCCAACTATAAAATTATGAAATAAAGTGAAAGAATTATCAAACTAAATAAATTTTACTCTTGATTAGTGTATTCATGTTTATGTGTACATATGAGTAAATGGGTATATAAAAATAACTATATTTTTAAAAATTGTATCCTGGAAACTTTCTGTTAAAAATGTATCTTGACCTAAAAAAAAATGATCTGTTTACTTCTTCATGAGGTAGTGGAGAAAAACTGAGTTTGAATTCCAGTTGTACCTTGTACCAGCAGTACGACCTTGAAAAATAGGGTTAAACTCTCTGAGTTTTATTATTACTTTTTTATAAATGAAGAAACAGCACAAACTCAAAGGAGCATTGTAAAGATTAAGTGACTTATGCTGTCATACTGCCTGGCACATATTAGGTACTCAATATATAAAAAAAGATATACGTATATATAGTAATTATTAATGTTATTATACTGGCTTTTTCCATCCCCTTCTAAGTACCCACCTCCTTTTCTCCTTTTTTTCCTCAGTATCTCTTCTATCTTTATCTTTCAAGACACTGTCAGCTTATCTCTGTGTCAATATACCTCTGTTTCATCTCTCTTATGATTCTATAAGTGGTATTTAAGGAGGATTAGGCTGCCAGGGATGTGCAGCATACAGAATGTAAACACAAGAGAGAAAAGTAAAACAAGAGAGGGAGAAAGAAATGGAACAGGTCAGCTCTTCCCCCCATTCCTTATCCACCCCCAAAAGAAGAACAAAAATGAGAAGGAAGGCCAGTTGAGGAAAAGATACTGTCAAAAGAACAAGAATGCAAGCGTTGGATCAAAGCAGGATCTCACACTGGGAAGGCTCAGAAGGAAGTGAGAAGCAAGAGACAAACTGCCTGGCCCTGAGTGAGTGGAATGCAGAAGATAGATGGTTTGAGAAAAGATAACTAACGAGTCTCCAATAACTTTAATTTTCTGGGTGAGCTTTGCCTAAGCTTCAGCTAAATGGAAATATAAATAGCTGAGAAAGAAGCGAGTGGATAGGAACTGACATAATGGACTATGTTGACTTCCTGAGAGATATAAGGGACCTCCTTAAAAGCATAATATTTTACATGACCATTTGTCAGACTTCATCTGGGTAAATGATCTCCTTTAGGGGAGGTAAGTGGATTGTCTAATCTTTAGTGTTTTGTTTAAAATGTACCCTGGATTGTGCTAGAAATCAGTTGTCTTTACTGAGCAGACAGGGAGGAGGTAAGGACACAAGCATCCACACTCCCTGTTCATTTCTCCTGACCTGAAGTGCCCAACTGAGGATCCAAGGCTCTACACCCCACACTTGTACCTCTAACCAATCACCTTCTCCACCAGGGCCCTTTTCTGAAGAAACTAAACCATTTGCATATTCGTGCCCTCACAGGATCAATAAGCAACAGGGTGATAAATAGAGAAAAGATTGAAGTTGTCAAGGATTTCATTTTACTTGGATCCACAATCAACACCCACAGAACCAGCAGTCAAGAAATCAAAAAACACATTGCATTGGTCAAATCTGCTGCAAAAGCCCTCTTTAACATGTCAAAAAGTGTTAAAAAGCAAAGATGTCACTTTAAGGACTAAGGTGCGCCTGACCCAACCCATGGTGTTTTCACTCACCTCATATGCATGTGAAAGCTGGACAACGAATAAGGAAGACCAAAGAAGACTTGACACATTTGAATTACGGTGTTGGCAAAGAATATTGAATATACCATGAGCTACCAAAAGAATGAACAAATCTGTCTTGGAAGAAGTACAGACAGAATGCTCCTTAGATGCAAGGATTGTGAAATTTTGTCTCATATGCTTGGGACATGTTATCAGGAGAGACCAGTCCCCAAACTGGACGGTGTTTCATTCTGTTTTACGTACAGTTGCTATGAGTTGTAACAGACTGGACGGTGCCTAACAACAACAACAGCTCTCACAGGAAGTCCCTGAGTGATGCAAACAATTAATGTGATGGGTTGCTAACAAAAGGTTGAAGGCTCAAGTCCATGGAGAGGTGCCTCAGAAGAAAGGTCTGGCAATCTACTTCTGAAAAATCAGCCACTGAAAACCCTATGGAGCATACATGTGGTTGCCATGAGTTGGAGTTGACTTGATGACAGCTGGCTTTTGGTTGGCCTTGATATGGTGGGACTACTCTACAGCCCATTTATCCAGTGGATACTGCCTCCTATTAAAAACTAGCTCTCTATCTGGATTGTCTACCCATTGATATGCCCTCAGCTCCATGAACTTTGACTCTGTCACCTCTGTGCTTAGTGCTGGGAGCTTTCTTTTCTGTTCCAGCCCACAGTGATTTTCCCCTTTCTTCTTATTGTCTACATCACTAGTTCTTTAACTGACATGGAGCTCATTAAAAAACTCAGATGCAAAGGCCCAAACTCAGATGTACTGAATCAGAATTTCCAAGAATAGAGCCTGATAATCTGTCCTTTGATAAGTTCACAGCTGATTCTGATGAAAAGACATTATTTGAGAACCACTTAACTCTGTGTGATTTGTTTAGAATTTGATATAAATTGTCATATATTTGTGTTAATTTTTCATGATGATCTCCTTCAAGACTGGTACCCTCACTTATAGTTCTTGATATTTCCCTTTCCTGGCATAGTAAAAAGAGCTCAGAAAGTGTCTTCTGTAGGTGATACTATGATAACATAGGTTTTGTCAATTTTATAGGCTGAGTTGAGGAAGTACTTGTTTTATATGACTCCATCTTAGTAAAGTCACAAAGCCTGCCAATCTTTAATCACTCAGCCCTTAAAGATTTGCCCTAGAGATTGGAAATTTGGGCAATTCCCATCCAGCTTTCTCTCAGCCTGTCCATGCTCCCAACATCCCATACAATGATTTCAGTGTTTTCTGACTTCAAATAGCAACTTATTCCTGATACTTCTGATACCACCTCAGTGAAACAATTTCATGGGCTCAAAATCACCTCATGACAAAAGTTCTCATCTAAGTCCTCCATTATTGCCTGACACTTTATCTCCTAAGAGAAATCTAGAACAGAAGAAGACAACATGACTATTGAGTCTATATAAAAGATCCGAGAGCATATAAAAAGCTTCCTTTGGTTAGAAGCATGCCAGATATTTCCAATGACATGACCAAAGTGGGTGATCACGTAAACCCATGAAGAAAGAGGACACAATGTGTTGGAAAATAATTGATTCTGATGTCATCTTCATATGCATTTTCATTACATGGATGAGGGTTAAACGACTTCAAGGTAATTTGGCAATATAACAGCAGTCTCAGAGTCTGAGCTGACAACGTTAAACATGTTTTTCAGTGAGAACATAAGATGATTGGTTGTGCAGAAAATGTTTTCTGCCTCTAAGAAGAAGACATAGAACTGTGACTCACAGTTTCTTTCAGGCTGTGGCTCCAATGTAAATAAGAACCATTCCATTCAAGTCCATCTGCACCCAATGAAAAGCAAAGCTACAAAAATGCAAGAGTTGGTTTTCTCTTCTTGCTTGCCATCTAATTATTATTTTCAGCAGACAGATGGGCTGGTGGCTATTTGCTATAAAAATAGTTTCAATATAGTTTCAAATCCCCACCAGTTGTCCTGAGAGCTCATTTCTAGGATGTAGGTGAACATACATTCATGAAAAATTACCAGTTCTAAATCCTTGCCAGCTCTAAGATTCAACTTGAGCTTTTCCTCCTCTTAGGACTGAGTCCAGCACCAACACTGGCAAATATGAGCACACGCCTCCATTTCATTCTTACTTCCAAACCCTCAGTGAAAGGCATGCCAATATCCTTGCTCTTTTCTGCAGTTTGCCATTTCTTTCTCCAGTTCTGAAGGCACCCATTTCCCCACATCTGTCTCTCTCTAAATTCTACCTAGTCTTCAAAGTTTCACTCAGGTAAAATCTACTCTACAGAGCTTTTTCCAACAATTCATCCTCAAACTGATCATACAACCTTCTTTGAAATGCCACAGTACTGAGTCAAATATTCAGGCTGGCCTCTGATTTTCAGGCGTTGGTATTTGTGTTACATCTCTACAGATAAACCACAAATGTATCTAGATTTTGTTATCAAATAGACCTGGCTTTGGTTTCCATTTGCCGCTTATGACTTTGAGCAAGTTACTTCTCTGTGCCTTAGTTTCCCCTCTATAAAATATGGATAATGAAACACTTAACTCACATAGTTAGAGTGAGTATTAAGGTAATCGTTCATTAAATGTTATCTATTGGTAATGTTTTAATAACACAGAGGTGTCTAGCTCAAGTCACAGTAGTATGACTTCACAGTCCATAATTAAGCCTGCATTCTGATCTAGTTTTGTACTTCCTATAACTTTAGCAAAGCTCACAGTAGAAGAAAATACATACACACATACAAAACACACACACACAAATGCATTTATTCCTATATAATATAGGTACTCATATATATTTTTCTTTCATTGTTGTTATTAGGTGCTGTCGAGTTGATTCTGATTCACACAGACCCTATGTACAACAAAACGAAACACTGCCCAGTCCTGAGCCATCCTCACAATCATTGCTATGTTTGATTGAGACTATTGTTGTAACCACTGTGTCAATCCATCACCTTGAGGGTCTTCCTCTTTTTCTATGACTTTCTACCTTACCAAGCATGATGTCCTTCTCTAGTACTGGTCCCTCCTGATAACACGTTCAGAGAACATGAGATGAAGTCTCACCATCCTCACTTTGAAGGAGCACTCTGGCTGTACTTCTTCCAAGACAGACCATGATATTTTTCCATGGTTTATTCAATGTTCTTCACCAAAACCGTAATTCAAAGGCATCAGCTCTTCTTTGATCTTCATTATTCATTGTCCTAATTTCACATACATATGAGGTGATTGAAAATACCATGACTTGGGTCAGGCGCACCTTTGTACTCAAAGTAACGTTTTTGTTTTTTCAACACTTTAAAGAGATCTTTTGCAGCAGATTTGCCCAATGCAATATGTTGTTTGATTTCTAGACTGCTGCTTCCATGGGCATTGATTGTGGATCCAAGTAAAATGAAATCCTTGACAACTTCAATCTTTTCTCCATTTATCATGCTGTTGATATTTGTCCAGTTGTGAGAATTTTTGTTTTTGTTACAGTAAGGTGTAATGTGTAACGAAGGCTATAATCTTTGATCTTCATGAGTAAGAGCTTCAAGTCCTCTTTGCTTTCAGCAAGCAAGATTGCATTATCTGCATGTCAGAGGTTGCTAATGAGTCTTCCACCAATCCTGATGTTGCATTCTTCTTCATATAGTCCAGCTTCTTGGATTATCTGCTCAGCACAAAAATTGAGTAAGTATGGTGAAAGGATACAACCCTGACACACACCTTTCCTGATTTAAACCACGCAATATCCCCTTGTTCTGCTCAAATGGCTGCCTCTTGGACTATGTACAGGTTCCACATGAGAATAATTAAGTGTTCTGGAATTCCCATTCTTCACAATGTTATTCATAATTCGTTATGATCCACACAGTCAAATGCCTTTCCATAATCAATATAACACAGGTAAACAACTTTCTGGTATTCTCTGTTTTCAGCCAAGATCCATCTGACATCAGCAATGATATCCCTCATTACACATCCTCTTCTGAATCTGGCTTGAATTTCTGGCTTCCCTGTTGACATAATGCTGCAACCACTTTCTAATTATCTTTAGCAAAATTTTACTTGCATGTGATATTAATGATATTGTTCAATAATTTCCACATTCCATTGGATCACCTTTCTTTGGAATGGGCACAAATATGGATCTCTCTCAGTTGGCTGGCCAGGTAGTTGCTTTTCAAATTTCTTAGCATAGACAAGTGAGCACCTCCAACACTGCATCTGTTTGTTGAAACATCTCAATCGATATTCTGTCAATTCCTGGAGCCTTGTTTTTCACCAGTCAGTGTGGCTTGGACTTCTTCCTTCAGTACCAACAGTTCTGGGTCATATGCTACCTCCTGAAATGCTTTAATATAGGCTAATTCTTTTCGGTATAGTGTCTCTGTATATTCCTTCCATCTTCTTTTGACACTTCCTGCATTGTTTAATATTTTTCCCAAAGAATCCTTCAACATTGCAACTGGAGGCTTGAATTTTTTCTGCAGTTCTTTCAGCTTGAGAAATGCAAAGCGTGTTCTTACCTTTTTGTTTTCTAACTCCAGGTCATATTTTGGCTCTCGTGGACTTGTTTGATTTTCTTCAGCTTTAACTTACCTTTGCGTATGAGCAACTGATGGTCTGTTTCATAGTCTGACCCCGGCCTTATTCTGACTGATGATATTGAGGTTTTCTATTGCCACTTGCCACAGAAGTAGTCGATTTGATTCCTGTGTATTCTATCTAGACAGGTCCATCTGGATAGTTGCCATTTACGTTGGTGAAAAAAGGCATTTGCAATGAATAAGTCGTTAGCCTTCCAAAATTCTATCATGTGATCTCCAGCATCATTTCTATTGACAAGACCAAATTTTCCGACTACTGATCCTTCTTTGTTTTCAGCTTTCACTTTCCAATCAGCCTTAATTATCAATGCATCTTGAGTGCATGTTCAATCAATTTCAGACTGCAAAAGCTGGTAAAAATCTTTAATTTCTTCATGTTTAGCATTAGTGGTTGGTGCATAAATTTGAATAATAGCTGTATTAACTGGTTTTCCTTTTAGGGGTATAGATATTATCCTATCACTGACAGCATTGCACTTCAGGACAGATCTTGAAATGTTCTTTTTGATGATGAATGTGGACCCATTCCTCTTCAATTTGTCATTCCCGGCATAGTAGACCCTATGATTGTCTAATTCAAAATGGCCAATTTCAGCTCACTAATGCCTACCATACAGATATTTATGCATTCCATTTCATTTCTGACAACTTTCAATATTCCTAGATTCATACTTCGTACATTTCACGTTCTGATTATTAATGGATGTTTGCAGCTGTTTCTTCTCATTTTGAGTCCTGCCACATCAGCAAATGAAGGTCCCAAAAGCTTGACTCCCTCCATATCAGTAAGGTCATCTCTACTCTGAGAAGGCAGCTCTTCCCCAGTCATATTTTGAGTGCATTCCAACCTGAGGGGCTCACCTTCTGGCACTATTTTAGACAATGGTCCATTGCTATTCATAAGGTTTTCACTGGCCAATTTTTCCAAAAGTAGGCCACCAGGTTCTTTTTCCTAGTCTGTCTTAGTCTGGAAGATGAGCTGAAACTCATCCATTATAAGTGACCCTGCTGGTGTTTGAAATATCGGTGGCTTCCAGTATCACAGCAACACAAGCCATCACAATAAGACAAACTGTTGGATTCGTGGGGGTACATCTGCCTACCTTCTAATATTAAATATTTTAAATGGAAAATCAATTTGTCAAATAAAATGAATCAGCTACTTAGAAATGTGGTCACATCACTTTGGTAGTTCCTGCACCTAGTGAAAGTGTCAGTATGGAGATTTATTACTTACCCATTTTACATGGAGCTTTGGAAAAAAATCTTTTGTTGTTCAGCTCTAGTTTTATTTGTAGTCAGCCTAAGAGATGTGCTTTGAGGAGTAGAAGGCTCTGCCCCAAACCCCTCCTCGTTGTCTGTAGAGGTGTTTTACATCATTGCTACTGGAGAGTTGCTCATGAGGCATAAGGCTGCACATGCCTTCATTAGTGAGAATCTGGCACTGGTCAGAATCCCACAGACTGAATGTTCTCCATATTAATGGTTAATGCCCTAAAATAGACCAATGAGTGAGTCTCTGGCTGTCAGAGTAGAGGCCAGACAACAGGGCTCTGAAGGCCTGGAATGGAAAGCAGGTTAGTTTAGCTGGAAGAAGAGAGGCTAAGAGTAGATGGAAAAGAAAATTTCAGCATACCAAGTGCTGCCAAGGGAGGGCAGGTGGGCACAAGTGCTGACGGTAGGCAGCATGTGAGCCTGGGCAGCTCCTGTTTGGAGGGCCTTCTGCAGTGAGAGTGTCCAAGGCAGCCCGCTGCAGACACCCACTTCTCTCTCTGCATACTCTGGAATGCAATAACCTCGGGCTGCTTCCCCCTCACTGTGGCTCTTGCCTTTTTTCCTCTCATTATCAAAGCCCAATTTCCAGAAACTGGTTCTGATCTGATTCATGGACTGCACTTAAGCCATGTATTTGAAGTAATTAATGGGTCTTCGGAGAAAGGCCACTACTGTGACCAGAAGTGCTGTGTTTGAATATCTATTCAGTGGCTGTCTCAGCACACTTACCCATGCTTTGTTCAGTCCCCTGACATTCTGAAGAAGAATGGACCCAGCAAGCTTTCTCAGGGTAGAGGGTCGGGCTTGAACAGAGCCAGGACTTACCAGAATCGTGCTCCAGGGATTTTGTTATTCTGTTTTGATTCTGATTTTGCTTTGAAACTATTGCAATTCCATCCCTACATTTCCAAGGTGTCCAAATACCACCCAAATACCTCTTGCAAGGGTGATCTAGAGATCTGAGTTCAAGACCACCTGCACCGATGACTTACTTCTGTATCGATTGCTTTTCAACGACAGCACTCTAAATTACCTATCTTGCAAATCTGTTTTTTCTTTTGTAAAATGGGAGAATTTTAGGTGGTTAAGGTATACAGCAAGCACCAGGCTAGAGTCTGAAAATTTGCATTCTAATCCCTGCACTTCCTGGATAGCCCTCTGCCTTTTGGTCCCTTTGTCTAAACCTCAGCTTCCTTGTCTGTAACATAAAAGAAAAAAAAAAAAACCAGTGCTGTTGAGTCGATTCCACAGTGGGGGTGAAATTCATCATCTATAAAGTCCCTACCCCAGAATTCTGGGGTACTGTAGGAAAAACCCTCAGGGAAATAAAACAGATTGTGTATGTGTGTTTGTGTGCATCCCCTTAACTCTGCAAATGGTAAATGGGGAAAGCAGGGCATTCACTAAAGCAGGGCAATCATTCTTGCTTGGGTTTCTTTAACTCTGGGCAGCACTCAACGCTACAGAGCCTCTACCCACACACGAAAGATGTGTAATGTTAGCTTAATTTAACAGTGAAAATATATATGTGAAGTGGGGTTAAACACCTCCAGAGAGGCTACTTGGAGGAGGTAGGCCCTGTTGCACATGCCAGAAAAAGAAAAGAAATCTACCCCGTTTGACCCTCTGGCTGTACTGAAATGCCAGGGCCTGGAACAGTCACCCTGAGAATGGAGCCACACAACGGGCTGCATTCACTGTTTCTGAGCTGATAGTTGTCTCACATGCCTTGGCACTAAAATACAAGGCACATGCCAGCCCCTGAATTCTAGTCACCCTGACACAGCATCTGCTGCAGATTAAATAAAATTTTACCAGGTAAAACTCAAATGTGATAAACTTTCCAATACCAAGAAGATTTGGAAAAGTACACTAAAATGAAAAGAAAAAAAAAAAGACCTCACCCAAACAAGGGCGTCATTGAAGTTTACAAAGTGGCTCCTTTAATCAAGGACGGGCTCCTTAAATTACATTCATTTCTCTTACCCCTTTCAGGGCAGTTCAGGGTGAATAATATATTTGTTTCTGGCTGAAGAGGTGCCAAGTTTAAGGCAGTTTTTGGTTAAATAAAACTAGTCCATGCTATCAGCCAGAAATTCTGTCTACTTTTAGCAACCAAGAGAAACTGGTTTAACTTCGATCTTGAAGAATAATAATAGTGCCTACAAATCCACCGACCCCCACAGCAACAGGTTTATGGGTTTTACTAGTCCATAGCAACTTTTCATTTCAAAGCATATCCAGAGCAATTGAGACATAAGAGTAAATTATAATTAGATTTACTTTTCTGTTCCTTGAGCCTTCTATCTAACCGATACCATGGCCCTCACTGTTGTTCAATGTAGCCTATGTATGTCTGCCAGACGAATTCTTCTAGAAATGACCTTGTTTCTGTACCCTACTCAAGAATTTTTCACGGCGTTCCATAATCTATGGAGTCCCTGGGTGGTGCCAATCGTTACGTTTTCAGTACTAATTAAAAGATTGGTGCAGAGGCACTGCAAAAGAAAGACCTGTTGATCTACTTCTGAAAAATCAG
Organism: Loxodonta africana; assembly: GCF_030014295.1. Taxonomy (NCBI): domain Eukaryota; kingdom Metazoa; phylum Chordata; class Mammalia; order Proboscidea; family Elephantidae; genus Loxodonta; species Loxodonta africana. Next base: position 75,019,900 of record NC_087356.1, read on the forward strand.
CCATTGAAAACCCTGTGGAGCACAGTTCTACTCTAACAAACATGGAGTCATCATGAGTTGGGGTCAGTTAAAGGGCAACTGGTTTGGTATTGGATTTTTTCCCCTTTATCTACCAGAAAAAAATTCTCACTTTTGATACGGATGATCAGAACCTTAACAATTAATTACTTTATTTCCTCTGATCCCATCTACCCCTTCTGCTAAGCTCAACCCCTTTTACTCTCAATATGGACACTGGGCACCAAACAGACTAGCCTCTTCCATATCTCACAGGATCACAGACTTTCCTACTTGTGTGCTTTTGTTTCTGCTGGTTTTTACTTTATTTATCCAGTTTCCTGCTCTCTCCTCAATTCCCAGCAGAGAACCAAGCATGTAGAAAGTACATAATAAGTATCTGCTGAGGGAAAAAAAAAAAAAAGAATGAATGAATAAAGAAATGAACAGCAGTGTGAAGACCTTTCCATTCCTTCCACCTGTCTATAATGTAATTATTCCTACAAGGCTACTTCAGGTGCTGCCTGCTCCATGAATTCTTCAGCATCACCACCTCACATTCACCTCTCCTTTCCTCGAAAATTATGCTGATTAAATTGACTTGATCAAATGATCTGTTCTTTTCCTGATTCAAATGACGAGTTCCTGGTCTGCTCTCTCTTTGCCATCATTGCACTTAGGTTCTGGGTTCAGAGGGCAGGGGCTAGAGCCAGGGTGTCTTGGCCTATTCCCAGATATGGAATTTCCCAGCTCTGTAACTTTGGACAAGTTACTGAACTTCTCTATTTTCTTCGTTTCCTAAACATCATAGAGTTGCTGTGAAGGTTAAATAAAATTAATACATGTAAGATGCTTTGAACATTGTCAGGCACATAGAAAATGCCAAATTAGTATTGACTATTTTTTTTTTCTTTTATTATGCTCCTGGAGGTCTGGTGGTGCAGTGGTTAAGAGCTTGGTTGCTAACCAAAAGACTGGCAGTTTGACTCCACCAGCCACTCCTTCCATGTCCTATAGGGTCGTTATGAGTTGTAATCAACTAGACAGCAACAAGTTTGGGTTTTGTTTGTTTGTTTAGTTTTATTACTATGCTCCAGCCACACTGGACTTCCTCCATTTTCTGGGACATACCACTCTCCTTTTTAACTCAGAAATTTTACATGTTATTCCTTTTTAACCACTTGACATTGAGTCTGTTCTGACTCGTGGTGACCCCATGTGTGTCCGAGAAGAACTGAGTTACTTAGAGTTTTCAGTAGATGATTTTTTGAAAGTAGATCACCAGGTCTTTCTTCTGAGGTGCCTCTGGGTAGACTCAAACCACCAACCTTTCAGTTAGCAGCTGAACACCAACCAGGGACTCCTTCCCTATCTGAATCTTTTCCTTGTTCATTCTTATCCTTCAGGTCTCATGTTAAATGACACTTTTCCAGGGAAGCCTTCCCTAATCTGTCCATGTTCTAGGTTAGGTGTCTCCTGATATGTTCCCATAGCTCTCTGCCTGTCAACATGACACTCATCACACTTGTGACTTCTTGTTCAATGATCATCTTTCAGGTCAGGCCATACACTCCAAGGTAAATAGGGGATGTATTTGTCTCACTTATCCTTGAATATCCGATATCTAGCACAGAGATTATAAATAAATATTCATTGGGTAAATGAATCAATGGATTTTAAAGAGCAAATTGGAGAAAGTTCATGGAAATGATAGTCCAGACTTTGGGACAAGGTTACATCTGACGATGAAATCATAAGACTCAAAATAGAGTATATTAGATTATCTCCCTGGAGACCAGGCAGCAAATGGGTAGTTAGGGAGGTGGAGAAACACCCAAGCCCAGGCAAGGTTCACCAGTACTTACTGGTATTTGGCATTAGCTCTGTAAGACAGGGAAGCTGAAAGTTCAGCAATGGTTGGATAACATGTATTTCTATCACTTTGGATCAATCACCATGGCACATATCCCAAAACTTTCTTCTCCAAAAGGAGCTTGGGATCCAAGTTCCCAGATAACTGAAGCAATGCTTCCTTTTTGTGCATGTCTGAAGAACAATGATTCTCCCATGATGTTGCTTTTTTCCAAGGCTTCGAACTGGTTCATTCCAGTCTGACTGCTGCTGAGAATTTACATTTTCACCCCAGATATACTGAATCAGAATTGGCATGTTAACAAGATTCCCAGGTGATTCTTGTTCATTTCCACTCCAGATATACTGAATCAGATTCTACATGTTAACAAGAGTCTTGGCTGAAGGGGGAGGAAAGTAGTTTAGCAACGCATGCCAAAAATGACTAAATTTGAAAATACGTGTTCATTGCTAGCAAATGTCCCCTTTCCGCAATCTACTTTTAGAATAATAAATAGCCCAGCATTTAATATTAAGTAAGTAACTTTCTCTGTGCTATGATCACCCGCAGCACAGTTTCTAAAACACACACATTTCTAAACCTCCTAATTTATCAGAGGAAGTTAAACCTCATGGCACTGTAGACAGCTCTACCAAGCTTGTCTTAAAGGAGTTAAAGGGCTGTGTTGATTGGAGCAAGTCTGGAGCACTAAAATAAAAACAATGCATTCTTAATGAGTCGAGGCCGTTCTGTTGTAGAGGGAGAAAAATTATTGAAGTAAAGTTGGGCCCACTAAGAGATTGGTGGCTTCCTCCAGAATTATAACCTCAAAACTTACCACATCAACTGTCTATAGTCTCTTATTTGGATAGAGCAGGATGGTACCTACACCTACATTTTGGTTTTGACTCCTCAAACTTGGCCAGGTGGAACAGGTGCTGAGGATTGCAGAGTGGTGGCCATGAGAGGAACAGGGAGGAAGGGTGCAGGAGAGTCCTGGTGGCAGGTTTTACGACCAGATCCACACAGAGAAGAGAAAAAAACCTTCCTCTCATTTCTACACAGTGGGAAGAACAGGATAAAAGATCTGCAAATTCATTCATCATGACAGCCTTTGTGAAGAATCTCGGTGTTTGATCTTGAGAAGATTTCATAATTCTTCTGATAGCTTTGAGAAGAGAATGGGCAAAAAGTTAACTTCCTTTTGATTCTCTTATCAAGAGTAAATAAAGTTCAATTTTACATGTTCTCTTTTAGCAAGCCCCCCTTCCTGGGACCCAGAGATCAAGCTTGTGATTGAGGGAATTCAATAAACATAAGGAAATGTGACCCAATTGGGAACAAAGATCCTAATGTGCTCCTCTCCAAAGGGAACTTGACTCCCCCCTGAAACTGTCAGAATCCTCGGCCAGAGAGATATCCTTACCTCTGCAGGCAGCACAGGGCGATCTGGAGAGCCTGGCCTGACCCTAGCATTGTAGTGCGCTTCCTTTTCAAAGAAACTTACCTGGGCAGGAAGACAAAAAGAAAGATAACACAACTGATGGAGGGGCAGAGTCAGGATAACTGCTTTCCAAACAGGGTTCTGCTAGTGTCTTTCTAGGTGATCTTCCCTACATTCTTTCCTGTCCTAGGCCCAGGTCTCCATTCTGTTCAATGGGGATAACAATTTCATCCTTACGCTGTTCACTTATTCGTATCAATGCTGATATTTCAGCTGCCATCAAGCAGGTACATGAGGTTTCTGGCCTTCAGTCCAGTTATTAGAAAAGACAGGCTAGCTGGTGTTTCCACTCATTGGTTACTAAAAAAAGGAATTGAATTTTTTATTCAAATAGCTAACAAACTTTAAAAAATCAAAATAAATATTTCCAACAAGTGTTTTAAAAATCTTTTCAATTTTATAACATGTGCATGCATTGTTGTTGTTAGGTGGCGTGGAGTTGTTTCTGACTCATAGTGACCCTTTGTACAACAGAATGAAGCATTGTCCTGTTCTGCACCATCCTCACAATCGATGTTACATGTGAGCACATTATTATAGCCACTGTGTCAATTCATCTCATTGAGGGTCTTCCTCCTTTTTGCTGACCCTCTACTTTACCAATCACGATGTCTTCTCCAGGGACTGGTCCCTCTTGATAACATGTCCAAAGTATGTGAGACGAAGTCTTGCCATCTTTGCTTCTAAAGAGCATACTGGCTGTACCTCTTCCAAGACAGATTTGTTCCTTCTTCTGGCAGTCCATAATATAGTCAATATTCTTCACCAACACCACAATTCAAAGGCATCAATTCTTCGGGAAAGATAACACACAATACAGCTGAGGTCAGCACAACTGGACTAAATCAAAAGCGAAGAAGTTTCTGGAATAAACTGAATGCTTCGAAGGCCAGCGTAGCAGGGGCAGAGGTTTGGGGCCCATGGTTTCAGGGGACATCTAAGTCAATTGGCATAATAAAATCTATTAAGAAAATATTCTGCATCCCACCTTAGAGAGAGGTGTCTGGGGTCTTAAACGCTAGCAAGGAGCCATCTAAGATGCATCAATTGGTCTCAACCCACCTGGATCAAAGGAGAATGAAGAACACCAAGGACACAAGGTAATTATGAGCCCAGGAGACAGAAAAGGCCACATAAACCAGAGACTGCATCAGCCTGAGACCAGAAGAGCTAGATGGTGCCCAGCTGCAACTGATGACTGCCCTGACAGGGAGTACAACAGAGAACCCCTGAGGGAGCAGAACAGTGGGATGCAGACCCCAAATTCTCATAAGACCAGACTTAATGGTCTGACTGAGACTAGAAGGACCCCGATGGTCATGGCTCCCAGACCTTCGTTTGGCCCAGAATAGGAACCACTCCCAAAGTCAACTCTTCAGACAGGGATTGGACTGCACAATGGGTTGGAGAGGTATGTTGGTGAGGAGTGAGCTTCTTGGATCAGGTGGACACTTGAGACTACATTGGCATCTCCTCCCTGGAGGGGAGATGAAAGGGTAGAGGTGGTTAGAAGCTGGTGAAATGGACAGGAAAAGAGAGAGTAGAGGGAGTGAGCAGGCTGTATCATTAGGCAGAGAACAATTGGGAGTATAGCAAGGTGTATATAAGTTTTTGTGTGAGAGACTGACTTGATTTGTAAACTTTCACTTAAAGCACAATAAAAATTAAAAAAAAAAAAGGCATCGATTCTTCTTAAGTCTTCCTTATTCATCGTCCAGCTTTCACATGCATATGAGGCAAATGAAAATACTATGGCTTGGGTCAGGTGCACCTTAGTCCTTAAAGTGACATCTTTGCTTTGCAACACTTTAAAGAGGCCTTTTACAGCAGATTTGCCCAATGCAATATCTCATCTAATTTCTTGATTGCTGCTTCCCTGGGCTTTAATTGTGGATCCAAGTGAAATGAAATCCTTGACAACGTCAACATTATCTCCATTTATCATGTTACTTACTGGTCCAGTTTGAGGATTTTTGTTTTCTTTATGTTGAGGTGTAATCCATACTGACAGCCGTATTCTTCAATCTTAATCAGTAAGTACCTCAAGTCCTCTCCACTTTCAGCAAGCAAGGTTGTGTCATCTAAATATGGCAGGTTGTTAATGAGTCTTCCTCCAATCCTGATGCCTTGTTCCTCTTCACACAGTCCAGCTCCCAGGATCATTTGCTCAGCATACAGATTGAGTAAGTATGGTAAAAATACACCATACAGTATTCTCTTGTTCTGTTCGAAGGACTGCCTCTTGGTCTATGTACAGGGTCCTCATGAGCAAAATTAAGTGTTCTAGAATTTCCATTCTTTGCAATGTTATCCATAATTTGTTATGATCTACATATGTGCATGCATTATGCTGAAGTCGAGTCACCTCCAACTCATGGTACAACAGAAGGAAGTGTTGGCTGGGCCTGTGTCATCCTCACAATCACTGGCATGTTCTAGTCCATCCTTGCAGATATTGTGTCAATCTGTCTCACCAAGGTCTCCCTTACCCTTGCTGGCCCTTTACTTCACCAAACATTATGTCCTCTTCCAGCAGTTAATCTCTCCCAATGACAGGTCCAAAGCAAGTAAGTTGGACAATGTTCTGTTGTGATCCATAAAGTCTTCACTGACTGATTTTTTGGAAGTAAATCGCCAAGCTTTTCTTCCTAGTCTGTCTTTTTCTGAAAAGCTCTGCTGAAACCTGTCTGCCATGGGTGACCCTGCTGGTATTTGAAACATCTGTGGCATAGCTTCCAGCATCACAGTGACATGCAAGCCACCACAGTACAACAAACCGACAGACGAGTGCTGGGTGCATGTATTACCTACCCAAAAATAATTATTTATGCTTTGAAAATGTGAGCAAGAGTTTGGGAAACTTTCCACTCATTCTTAATGTATCATTTTACCTTAAGGCTTAACTTTCTGTGTCTATTTTGACTAGACTGATCCTTCTATAATTTATCAGCATTTTCTTAATTTATAATCAGTAAACTTCTCCAAGTGGTTTGCACAACTCAGGGGCTTCTACTGCCCACTCTTCTCCAGACTGGGTGTTTACCTCTTAGCAAAATAGTCTCTTCTTACATTTTGCCCACTAATAGAAAGGCTTGCTTTCATATTTTTAACTTTTGGGCTCACACTGCCTGCTTCCTCACATAATGTGTTCAATTCCATTAAATTCAACCAACAATTATTGAACCCCAAAATGTGCCAGGCACTTTGCAAGAGCAGCCCCTGCCTCCAAGGAGTTTACATTCTAGGGAAGGAAGATATTTATCACAGAGCTTTTTTCTAGCTGGAAGGGCTTTTAGAGATCAAAAACCAAAAAACCAAACCCAGTGCCTTCAAGTTGATTCCAACTCATAGCGACCCTATAGGACAGAGTAGAACTGCCCCATAGAGTTTCCAAGGAGCGTCTGGCAGATTCGAACTACCAACCCTTTGATTGCAGCTGTAGCACTTAACCACTACGCCACCAGGGTTTAGAGATCATTCACTGTAAATCCTTTCATTTTCAGATGCTAAAACTAAAATCCAACAAGGTAAAGTGATTTACTTAAGTTCCAACTTACAACGGCTGAGTAAGGACTGGAGTTCATGTCCTCTGATTTATAGGGTTTGTTTCACTTGTTTGTTTTAGTGGGAGGATGAAAAGAGAAAAAAACAAAGCAAACCTGTTCTACTGCTGCTTTATGGAGTAAGGAGAGAAATGTGAGAAGCCAGTCTCTGTTTCATGGATCTGATAATTAGGACGGATCACTAAGAAGTACTTTCATTATATGTGAGCTTTTTGAACCAATATATTACCCCTTAAAAATTTATATTTTACATTTAGGAATTTTGTGAATATTTGGCCCAGCCAAATATTGACTCTTCTAATTGCACTACGTCCTACCTTCTAACCTTCTTCAATGATAGAATTCTAACTTTCCATGCGGGAGACCTGGGTCCAATTCCTGGCCAATGCACCTCATGTACAGCCACCATTCATCTGCCAGAGGAGGCTTGAGTGTGGCTATGATGCTGAACAGGTTTCAGTGCAGCTTCCAGACTGAGAGACTAGGAAGGAAGGCCTGGTGATCTACTTCTGAAAATCAGTCAATGAAAACCCTATGGATCACAACAGTCTGATCCACAACCAATCATGGGGATAGTGAAGGCCCAGGTAGTGTTGTGTTCTGTTGTGTATGGGGTCACCATGAGTTGGGGGCCAACTCAAAAGCAGCCAACAACAACAACCCTTTCATTTGTTCAGTCAAAGTTAAGTGTAGCTCTAAGCTAGGGATACAGACAGACCCAATTTTGGCCACCTTTGTCGCTTGTATGTGCTTTCCTCTTATCTGCATGCCGTTTCCAGTGTGGTCTTGGGGGAAGCCTAGCTAGTTGGCGACCATACCACATATTAAGCACACCGAGGGCAGAGCCCTTTCTTCTATTTCCCTAAGTTGCCTTCTACTACATCTAGCACATCACGTGGGGCCCAATCCTTAAAGATGTAGGCTTTTAACCAGGCTGAAACTTTAAAGCACAATCACCCGCCAGCCTTGGCCTGTCTCAAGGGGCTACTTCTGCTGACCCCTTTCATGTCTTCCTGTTTGTAAGTACCCCACCCCAGCAGCCCATGAGCGATCTCAGAATATATTAAACACCCTCTAGGGACTTGTTTAAAAACCTTTTGTGTACATAAATTCAGAGCAAATAATAGCCTATTCCATAAAAGTCATAAGGCCTTAGAGATTGTCTCATCCAATTACAGACAACTAAATCTCACAGAAGTTAAGTAAATTGCCCAAATGTATATAGCTAATTGGTGACAGAACTAAGTTTAGAACTCAAGTTTCTTGAAAAGCAGTACAGTGCATTTTCCAATACAGTATATTTCAATTCAAATTTGGTTAATGAATATTTACTGAGTGCTTAGTGGGCAAAATGCTAGTTGCTGCGGGGGATACAAAAATGAGTAAGATGCAGTTCTCATCCCCCAGGGGCTCGCAGCCTAGGAGAGGAAAGAGATGCTGCTATAATTCAAGGGAGCTATAGAAAAACTGCAATATTAGAGACATAAGCAGTTAAAGGTTGGAAGAGATGAAAAAGAGAGTTGTTTGGCTCTAGAAACTTAGGAAGCCCAGTGAAGAAGGTTTGGTTTGAGCCAATGCTCAAAGGATGAATAAAATTTTGATAGGAGGCCATGGTGATAGAGGACTTTCTGTAAGTAGGGGCCACAGACATAGAGGCAGGTGAGTTTCTGAACTCTTTGCCGTTTTCTCTCATTAATTAGAGAAAGTGGCATCTGAATCTCTGGTGACTTGATGCAAGGTTCAGCACTCTGGGCTGGGCTTGGAATTCTAGCCTCTGACCCATCATACTCTGTGATATCAAACATACACCGTGGGCTTGAGTGATTGGTCAAAAATCTAGATTGTCTGTGTTTGTATTCTATCCCCATCTAGCAACGTAAATTTGTGCAAGGTTTTAACCTCTTCTGCCTCAGTTTTCTCAACTTTAAAATGGGGTTATAACAATACCTACCTCCTAAACTTGTTATGAAGCTGTCCTGCCAGCACGGTGGTAAAAGTGCTCGACTGCTTATCAAAAGGTCGGCGGTTTGAACCCAGCAGCTTCTCTACAGGAGAAAAATATGGCAGTCTGCTTCCGTAAAGTGGAAATTCAATGCAGTAGTTCTATTCTGTCCTAGAGTTTCGCTATGAGTCTAAGTCAACTCGATGGCAATGGAACAGGAAGCTTGTTGTGAGGATCAAAATAGTTAATATATGCAAAGTGCTTAAAGCAACACCTGGGACGTGGTAAGTGCTAGACAAGTCCAGCTTGCCCAAACGCAGTAGGCCCTTTCATATCAGAGATCTGCTCTCCGAGCCAAGGAAAGCCAGAGAAAAGTTCCCATTCTGTTACTCAAACAAGAAAAGGGGGAGAAAAGCCTTGATACTGAATTCTGTGATGAAATCATGAAAAAAATGCTTGGGGCCCAGAGGTTCCTGTGCCATTGTCCCACTGCCCTGACCCGCCTCTGCTAGCAGAACCCAGCCAGGTAAAGTAGACCCCGTGATGCTCCTCACCTTGGGGTGGTGGGTTTGGCCTTACCCGGAATTACAGTCTGCTCTTGGTAAATGCACTGAATCACATGGGAGCTTGATTTTCACAGCTCAGAATAGATCCTGGCCTCGCTGTGGGCACCCCTGTGCTAATGGTTTCATGTATTCCAGATTGCATCACTACCAGGAATCGATTTTTCAGCTCTTTAAAAACAGTCTATTTTGGTCATCTTTCCCCCACTCTTAGAGATGTATTTATTTCCCAGAATGTGTACTGACTCTTAGAAAAAATAAATTCTGATTACTGAAATGGAAGCAATCTGTTGTCCAGTTGTCAGGAAAGCTGGGATGTTTTCCTTGGGAAATTCTTTTGTAGGTCAAAGTAAAGGGAGTTAATTTCTTTCTTGTGGAGTCCCAAAGTGAAGCAAACAGTGATATTTGAGAACTTTAGCAAAAGCTGCCATGTCATAGTATTCAACGGTTTAAAGCTGCATCGTCCAATAGGGTGGCCAGCAGCCAGATTCGGCTACTGAGTACTTGAAATGTAGCTGATGTAACTGAGGAACCGAATTTTTTTAAAAAATCACTTAATTCTTATTGATTTAAATTTAAAAACTGGTAACTCAATTAAGCTACTGAAACACTTTTTTAAGTTTTGGAAAAATTTTGGATATGAATCCACTTTTTTGGCTATATTATGCAATCTAAGCACATACCAAGTATTTCTGATTAAAATTTCATATGCAAATGAAGATGTGCTGTAAGTGTAAAATGCACTAGTATTCAAAGACTTAGCATGAAAAAAAGAATGTAAAATATTTCATTTAGAATTTTTCCTATGATTGTTGTTGTTGGCTGTCATGTGACCAGACCTTATGTCTGGTCCTGCGTCATCCTCATACTTGCCATCGTGTTTAAGCTCATCCTTGTGGCTGTTGCACCAATCCATCTCACAGCGAGCAGGGCTCCTTTGCTGGCCCTCTACTTCACCAAACATGATGTCTGTCTCTAGCAATTGACCCCTCCCGAAGGTGTGTCCAAAGCAAGTGAGGCAGACAGTGTTCTGTTGCGCTCCATATGGTATTCATTGGCTGATTTTTCAGAAGTGCATAGCCAGGTCTTTCTTCCTAGTCTGTCGTAGTCTGGAAGCTCCACTGAAACCTGTCTACCATGGGTGACCCTGATAGCATAACTTCCAGCATCATAAACACGCAAACTACCACAGTATCAAAAACTGTCAGATGGGTGGTGGTTCATATGATTACATGTGGAAAAGAATATTTTGGATATGTTGGTTTAAATATATCATTAAAATTAAGTTTACTGGTTTCTTTTTATTGTTATCTAATGTGACTATTGGATAAATATAAATTACATATGTGGATTACATTAGATTTCTATTGCACAGCACTGTTATAGAGCAATTTCAAATATATCAACTCATTTGCTCCTTACAACAACCCCATGAGGTGGTGAAAACAGGTATTATTATTCTTCTTGACTTAATGACATGGAAACAGTTGTGGCTCATTAAACATCAGAATGAGAGCCAGGGTCCGCCTCCAGGGCTTCTGACTGAAATCCAGAGCTCTAGCAGTGCCCCAGGTTGGCTTGAAACTGAAGATGAAACTTTAGGCAAGGCCTCTTGGACTTTCAAACAGAACCTGCTAATTCTGTACATTAGCAGCTAAAAGGAGGCTGTTGTTGCTAGTTGCCTTCAAGTCAGCTCCAACTCCTGACGACCCCATGTGTGCAGAGCAAGTCTACTCCATAGGGTTTTCAAGGCTGCGACCTTTTGAAAGCAGATTGCCAAGCTTGTCTTCTGAGGCACCTCTGAGTAGGTTTCAACTACCAACCTTTCGGGTAGCAGTAGAACACAACCTCTGCACCACCCAGGAGGTTAACAAGCCTTAAAGGAGCAACATAATCCAAGCAAAAGCCACAGGGGCATGTACACACAGAGACACCTGCAACACATGTACTGCATATATTATGCCTTCATGTCTATTTGGGGATCCTTCAGAAAGCATTTCCATGCTACAAACAGTGTGTCCACTTGTCCCGCAGAGGAATCTGCACAGTTAGGTTTGCCCAGTAATTGAAAGGCCAACAGGAAACTGTCTAAGAAGAGTAATTAAAATGTAGGCTAAACACAACTGCAAGAGGAAAACTATAGAGAATGAAAGGAAAGCCAAGAAATGTCCAATTCACTGAGAGAAAATAAATAAATAAATAAAGCTTTGCAGAAGGTGATAAAAGTAGGTCTGAAATAGTGGAAAAAGACATGTTCAATTATTACTTCATGCATGCATTATGGCAAATCGTCCCTTCTTTCCCAAATTAATATAAACAGTCAATGTCATCCCAATCAAAACACCACCAGGAGTCTTCACAAAACTTGGCAAGTGGATTCTGAAATTAATATGGAAGAGTAAATAAGCAAGAATAGCCAAAATAGCTTTCAAATACAGCAGGGGTCAGCAGACAGTAGCCTGTGGACCAAACCTGGCCTGCAGCCTATTTTTGTACAACCCTCAAACTGACATTGTTTTTTTACATTTAAAATGTTTGATAAAAAGAAAATGTGACAATGTTCAAAAAAGAATATGTGACAGAAACTGTTAGTGGCCCCCAAGTTTTATGTCCTAAAATATTTACTATTTGACCATCTACTGAATAAAAGTTTGACAAACCCTAATGTAGATGAATAAGAAGGAACTTACACTAATAAATATAAAAATATATTATAAAGCTAATGTAATTTAAGTTGTATGGTATTGATGCAAGAAAAGACATATAGATCAATAGAATATTTCAGCAACAAAATCTATACATGTGAATTTGTTACATATTGAAGGTGTCATTTTCAAATCAATAGGGAAGGAATAGACAATTTAATAAACGTTTTGGAGAAATACATTAGCCAAGTATAAAAAAGGACAGAAACGCCACTCAAAGTAGTCACAAAAATAAATGCTATAATATATAAAGAACTTTTATAACAATAATAAGAAATCAAACAACTCAAAATATCAGAAGATTTGAATAGATATTTCACCAAAAAACGATATGCAAAATGCCTAGTAATCATATAACAAGATGCTCAATATTATTAGTCATTAGGAAAAATGCAAATTAAAACAACAAGATACTTTTTCATACCCATTCATGTAGTTAGCTGCCATCAAGTCAGCTTCATATTCATGGTGATCACATGTGTTGCAGAGTAGAACTGCCCTCATAGGGTTTTCTTGGCTGTAATCTTTACAGAAGTAGTTCACGGAGCCACTGGGTAGGTTTGAATCACCAACCTTTAGAATAGCAGCGAATCATAAACCACTTGTACCACCCACGCTCCTTCTCACACCCACTAGAATGGCGACAACGGAAATGATAGACAATAAAAAGCGTTAGTGAGGAAGTGGAGACACTGGAACCCTGATACATTGCTGGTGGGAAAATAAAATAGTACATATACTATGTACGGTCAACAGTTTGGCAGTTTCTTAAAAAGTTAATCTAAACTTACCATACGACAAAGCAATTGTACTCCTAGTTATCTACTCAAGAGGAATGAAAATATATGTCCACACAAAGACTCTTAAGGAAATATTCATAGCAGCAGTAATCATAATGGCCCAAAATGGAAACAATCCAGAAGTCTATCAACTGGTAAATGGATAAACAAAATGCGGTATAAAGATGTAATGTTATACTATTTAGCAATAAAGAGGAAAAAAATACTGATACATGCTATGTGTATGAATCTCAAAAACATGCTAAATGACAGAAGCAAGATGCAAGAGACCACATAATGTATGATCCTATTAATCATACAATCAGAAAATGATGAAACAACCAGAAAATAATGATAATAATCAAGAAAAGACAAATATATAGAGACAGAAAGCAGATTACCGGTCTTCAGGGACTAACGTTAGGAACAAGAATTGACTGCACATGGGGTGATGGAAATATTTTAAAGCCGGATTCTGGTAATAGTTTCACAACTCCGTAATTTTGCTGAAAATCTTTGAATTTAACACTCAAAATGAGTTATTTTTATGGTACCTCAGAAGCCGTGTGGCACAATAGCTAAGCTCTCAACTGCTAACCAGAAGGTTGGCAATTCGAACCTTCCAAGCAGCTCTGTGGGAGAAAGACCTGGTGACCTGCTCTAGTAAAGATTACAGCCTAGGAAACCCTATGCGGCAATTCTACTCTGTCACCTTGGGTCGCTATGAGTTGTAAATTGACAGGAAACATCCTGACAATAATGAAGTATACCACAATAAAGCTTTAAAAAATATTATATGATTTAAACCATTTAATATAAATAAATTAATTGAAATATAAATAACAGATCTTAAACATATCAGAAGAAAATAAAATAGAATGTAATCTGGCTTTATAGCGAAGAAGTTTTCGAAAATGAGACAATAAAAATTAATGTTACAAGAACAAATAGAATAAACTGTTAAAAGACATGAATCAAATTAAAAGAAAATATTTAAAAGCTTATAGTAGATAATGAATTAGTGCTCAAAAAATATAAAAACTACTATAAAATAGTAATTTCCAAAAGGCAAACAACCCCATAAAAATAGGTGTATCATCTATACTGGCAGTTTTCAGAAAAGACAATCTCTTAACAAACAAACAAAAAATGAATAAATGGGTAAACAATGAGTAGGTCCCGTTTTTTAATAGTCTTTTATAGAAATGTCTGCCCTCTCTAACTAATCTATATAACCCCACTGAAAATAGGAATTATTTTTCATTCTTCTTTGTTATTCCACTCAGGATCTATCTCAGATCTAACACTTGGTAGCTGTTTAACAAATCACAAATTGAACTGGATTGAAATTAATTGCATTCAGTTGAGTTGAGACAGAGAAAAGAGCATAGAACTAAAACTAAAAACCTGAGTTCTAGTGGCAAATCTGCTACCTTTCTGAACCACGCAACTCACTTTGCTCTAAGCTTCTGTCTCCTCATTTATAAAAAGAGATTCAGTAGATCCAATTCGACTGATGTCTACTGAATGTGTACTGTGTTCACAGCTCTCTCAAGTGTTGAGGCATTAAAAAGTGAATGAAGTATAATGGCTACCCATGATTTTAAAAGTGCCAGGCGGAGGGAAGGGGTGGAGGTCCTTCTAGGTGTAACAATTCACAATCAACTGTGTGCTGTTAAAATAGTCCTACCCCAAACTCCAAACGAGGAACGTGGAGCCAACACAACACAAGACGATAGAAAGGACTCAGGGTGTGAAGACATCCAGAAAGTAAAATTTTAATTTGCAAAAAGAGTAGAACAAAGAAACAACTTAGTATTTTGAAAACTTGCAAGTAAAGAGAAAGAGTCATGCATTTATCCAGGTATTCCAATACAAAGTGTACCACCGGGTAACCAAGCAGGGATGGTGGAAAGTTTCTCTTTATCAGATTAATCCAGCCAGTAAATGAGGCAGAAATAATGACGTTGAAATATCACCTTTTCACAGCCTCGATGGCACTGGGTTAATGAACTGAAGGATCTGGACTTGGAGCACCAAGCACTGCTAACTTCGCAAAGAGACAGACGTTCTGTACCTCCTAATGAAAGAACACCACCTATAAAATAGCCTTGCAAAAGAAAGTGAGCCAAACTCTCATGAAACCTCTAGATCCAACTACTAATTTAGAGGAAGTAAAAGACCTCTTTAAAATTTTAAAAAGCAAAGATGTCACTTTGATGACTAAGGTACACCTGACCCAAGCCGTGATATTTTCAATTGCCTCACAGGCATGCGAAAGCTTAACAATGAAAAAGGAAGACCTAAGAAGAATTGACTCATTTGAATTATGGTGTTGGTGAAGGGTATTTAATTTACCATGCACTGCCAGAAAAACGAACTAATATGTCTTGGGAGAAGTACAGCCCGAATGCTCCTTAGAGGGAGGATGGCGAGACTTCGTCTCACTTCAGACACATTATCAATCCCTGGAGAAGGACATAATGCTTGGCAAAACAGAGAGAGGGTCATCGAAAAATAGGAAGACCCTTCACAAGATGGATTGACACAGTAGCTGCAACAATGAGCTCAAACATAGCGACAATTGTGGGGATCGCACAGGATCAGATAATGTTTCCTTCTGTAGTACATGTAGGCTCTCTGTGAGTCAGAGACAATTCCAGGACACCTAACAAAAGAACATGCGACATTACACGACAGGGGAGCAGTCAGCAAAATCCAGACTGGAAAACTCTACAGAATGAACAATCCAAATTCTGCAAAAATACACATATATTTCAAGGGGAAACCAGAGATGGAGAGTTAGTATGGAAATTAAAAGAAACTTAGAAGGCAGATCAACAATTATAACTTATGAACCTTATTTGAATCTTGATTTTATATAAACTATGAAAAAATGAAGACATCTAGGAAAAAATTGGAAATTTGAGCATTAAATATTTGATGATTTTAAGTAAATACTATTGAATTTTTGAGCTACGATAGTGGAACTGTGGTTCTATTAAAAAAAAATAAAAAGACTCCTTATCTTTTAAAGGTACAAAGTAAAAATAGTTATGAGTAAAATGTGGCTGAGATTTGCTTCAGATAATACAGTATTTTAAACTCTAGCACAATACTAAATTAGAGTTAGTTTTACAAAGGTAAGAAGAAATGAGAACACAGCAAACCATAGACCAGTGGCCTTTGATACAGGTTCAATTTTCTTCTAAAAATTTTGCTGCTAGAGATTTCTGCTTTTGGCTATGATGGAGTAAGTAGTGTCAAACTAGCTGTTCCCTTTAAATTGTAACTGTTCCCTTTTTCTCTGGCTACCCCTTAACCCCTTATTCTGTTTGTATTTTCTCCATCCCACTTTCACATCAAATATACCTTAATTTTATCTTTTTAAATGTATATATATATATTTTTAATTTTGTTGTGGTAAAATATATAACAAAACATTTGCCAGTTAACCATATTATGTGTACCATTCAGAGACAGTTCCTAGATATGACACTCCCTTCTTTGTCCCTCAATCACACCTAAAATAGCAACTGCCATTTATCTAGCAACTGCACATAAGTTGTGTGATAGATATTATAAAGTCATGATATTATTTAACCCCAACAATAACCATATAAGATTGATAGTATCTTCCTGTATTGGGGATAAGAAAACAGAGGTTCGAACGCCCAATTTGCCTGAGGCCACAGAGCTGGACTTTGGCATAGCTGGGAGCCCAAGATTCCACCTTCTTGCTTGTTAATATTTATCTCCCAATAGAGGCTGCATCTCCCAGTTTCCTTTGCAGCTGGGTGTAACCATGTGACACATTTTTGGCCAATGGGGTGTTAGCATGCTACCAAAATGTTCTTAAAGGGAAGGACTGCCCACTTCTTCTCCCCCTTGCTTCCTCCTGCTGTCTAGAATGAGCATGTGACAGCTGGGGCTAAAGTAGATACCTTGGATCATGAGGTAGAAGCCAGAAGCTGTGGGAGGAAATAGGAGGAACCCAGGACTCTATTGACTTCGGAAGCTAGAAGAGCAGCCTTGAGCTACATACCCAGGCTTATTTTTTATGAGGAAAAATAAATAAATTTCTGTCTTGTTTAAGCCATTGTTATCATGAGTTATCATGAGTCACTGGGTCCTAACACATAGACTCCAAAACCTGCACTTTTTACTTTTACTTGTGTGTTGTCTCAAACAAAATAAAGCTACATTGCAGCACAGGCCACAGAATACCTCATTGTTTGTGGTCTTCCCACTATTCTATAAGCAATTTGAGAGCAGGGAACAATTCAAATTAACCATTATCCCCAAGTACTTGCACAGTGCCTATTGCACAGAAGAAAGTCAACCAATGTTACAAATTAATTAATGCATAAGTGAGTGAATCAATAGTTTAAATAATCCAGGACAGCTCTTTAACCCATCCTGGTTCCACTACTCATCTTCCCCTTAACACGAAGTAAACTCTGAAGAATGCAAATTCACTTGATATTGACCATAAAAACCAATAAACCAAACCTATTGCCATAGAGTCGATTCCAACTCATAGCAACCCTATAGGACAGGGTAGAACTGCACCATACAGGTTCCAGGGAGCACTTGATGGATTCAAGCTGTCGGCCTTTAGGTTAGCCTGGGAAGACAAACCTGCCTCCAACAACAACAAAAATGTGTTTGAACTCAATGCTTTTGGATTTTCAAACTTCCTCCCATTAGCCTCAGCTGCAAGAGGCATCTACTTAAGAGTTACTTCAAGATTTCCTGCCTTGATGTGGTGTTGACATGAACCCCTAGGACAGTTCCCAGGGTCCTCGAAGGCTCACTAGTCGTCCCAGAATCTGGGTTGGAAAGAAAAGATGCTTCTACCCCCTGTTAAGCTAAACAGGAAATCACCCCAATTGTGTATGTGTATATGTAAGGGAGGAAAGGAGAATGAAATAACCTTTTCCCAAATCCCCAAGGGGGATCATTAGTTGCCATCAACTTGACTCCGACTCATGGTGACCCCATGTGCGTCAGAATAAGGTTTTCCATGGCTGATTTTTTAGAAGTAGATCTCCAGGCCTTTTTTCTGAATTGCCTCTGAGTGGACTCAAACCACAAAACTTTTGATTAGCCATTGAGCCTGTTAACAATTTACACCATCCAGGGACTTCACCAAAGGGGAATGACTACCTACAAAAGTGCCTCTGGGTTTGGTGCCCCCAGGGAGGTGACTCAGTGGAGGTGCACCATATTTTGTGGGAAAAGGAGAGTTTTGTAAGCTCTGGAGCATAGAGCTAGAGCTCACGACTTTCCTACTGAGGATTCTATTCTGTGTGAGCTCTTTAAAAGACTAGATAATAGTTTTTTTTTTTTTTTTTTAAAGAACAGATGTGGATATACACTCACATCTGGAAAGAAAGGGCACAGGAATTAAGGCTGTATAAAAAAAAAAAAAAAAAATTTTTTTTTTTTTTTTGTATTACAGCTATTGGCTTTACCTTCTCATTTTGCATAATCTTTTTTTCAATGGTGAGGAGTGTAATTTCCCTTCAGTTCATAGAACAGTACTTGGAGAGGACAGAGAGGAAGTCTCTGCATTTTGTGAAAGAGAAAATTACCTGCACCCCTTTTGTTCCCTTAGGCAGGATTTGGATGGATTACTCATACTTAAAAAAGAAGGCAGCTTTTAGCCTCAAAAAGAAAAAGAAAACTCCTTGCATTAACACAGTGCATTGACATGTTACTAAATCTAAGGAATTTTGAAGGATAAATTCCCAGACTTTATCCAAAACATGAAACAAATTCTTCAAACACAAGCTGCCAAGCTCATCAACTTGTTCCGATCCCTCCAACTTTGGTCTCGCCAAACTGCTCTCTTGGCTCCTTGATTGGCTCCTTAACCCTCCCGGGCTGATTGGGGTGCTGGGCAGAGGGTGTGTGGAGGAGGCTGCTCAGCAAGCTCTGAGCATTGGCCTCTCTCAGGAGATCAGACTTCTGGAATCGATTTGGGTCCAGAATTGCATTACCCAAGGAATGTGGAGTATGCACGGGCCTTGATGGCTTGTGAACCACACTTCCTGAAGCTGGCCTTGAGCCAGCACTGAGGCCATCAGCATCTTAAAAATGAATTCTTTATGAGACAAAGAACGATCCATCCAATTTCTGAAATCACCGAAGTGGGAAGCTTGTCTGTAAGTAACCTAAAACTCGATGGACATTTAGACTCCTTTGTATTTCTAGTATATGGGAGAATCAAACGTCACCCCAAAATGTCTTTTCCTTTCTACAGGCAGGCATTTCAAGGTGTCGAGTAGCCCGGGTTGTATCTTGCTGAAACTTAGCCGCTCTAGTCAGGAGTCTGTTTCTCTGTCAAAAACGTTGCCCAGTAACTGCTCAAAAGACAAGACTCAATGTGATAAAGAAACCTGAAGAGAAGTGATGATTCCATCTCTCCAGGAACTTAAAGTCTAGTGGGCAAGATGAGACTAATATCTGTGAAAGATGCCTAAAAATCCAAATAAAGCAATTGTTCAGAAGGATGGTTTTGTAGGAAAGGGCAAGTTTGGAGTCATGACCAGAAACAGGAAGAGCACCCCAGCTGTTGGGGAAAGGTGAGGACGAAGCTTCAGCAGCAGGAGACAGCAAAGTTGACTGCAGGTGTGCCTGGCTGGGGTGGAGAATCAGCCTGAGCAGACTACAAGAGAAGCACGAGGTGGGGCTGGGCGGAAGGCAAGCCATGTGGACGGCTTACTTTTGCTTTATTTTACAAGAACATTATATTTATTTTGTGGTTATTTTCTTACTCCCTATGGAGGCAAGAAATTTTTCTCTGGATATCATTGAAATTGTCTTATTTCATTGTTATCTTTTGTCAGGAACACTTCTTTCAAAATCAAAGTTACATCCACTGAAAACATGTCACTGTCCCTTAAAAGTCACTTCTGGTTTTCAGATTCTGCATTACCATAAAAGTCATCAAGCTAAGTTAAAAAAAAAAAAAAAAAAAAGTTGCCATCAAGTTGATTCCCACTTGTGGTGACCTTATGTGCCCATGTATGTCAGAGTAGAACTGTGCTTCATTGGCTTTTCAATGGCTAATTTTTTCGGAACTAGATCATCATGACTTTCTTATACGATACCTCTGGGTGGACGCAAAGTTCCAACCTTTTGGTTAGTAGCCAGGTGCAGTAATTTTTTGCACTACCCAGGGACTCCTCCACGCTAAGAACAAAAACCAAAACCAAAACTGTTGCCGTTGAGTCAATTCCAATGCATAGGGACCCTATAGAACAGAGTAGAACTGCCCCCATAGGGTTTCTAATGAGCAGGTGGTGGTTTCGAACTGCCAGCCTTTTGGTTAGCAGCCATAGCTCTTAACCACTGAACCACCAGGGCTCCACCATGCTAAGTAGTCCTCTTCATCCAAGAAGGGAGGTGTGTCTTCTGAATCAGGTAATTCATGCGTAATTCCGTTGGAGATTAGGTTAGACTTTCTGAGTAATTCAGAACCGCACTGCAGGCAAGTCTCAACAACTTTATGCCTTCGTGAGTAAACCTTGGCACCTTGGCTTATAAGGATAATGTCACTTTACCATCAATACCCATTTTCTGCTTATGAAGAGACCCAAGACAATTTAACTGAAAGATGAATATCTTATTTTCCTTCAAGTCTGAATTATACACCTATTTAGCCAATTTCTCCTGATAGCAATGATAAAAAAATAACATTCTCAAAGTACATTATTGAGACTCTAATGAGGTCAATGTTACCCAGTGAACTCCTAATTTTGATCCAAAGAACTACATTTCACCAAGTCTGTGGAGACCCAGAGCATGAGGATCACCCCAAATGAATGAATCTTTTTTGATTTTTTCTTTGTTAATTTTCTGCTATCTAAAATAATCCAGGGAGGTAAAGAGCTTCTTCAAAAGCAAATCTGGCAAATCCAGACATATATTGAGCCTATTTCTAAACAGATTTTAATCCACAAAATTAATTTATCTCAAATATAAATTCTTTGAAGATGTAGATAGTGTCTATCATTGTTTCCTTATAAACAAAGGAGTGACTGAATGAATGAGTGGCTTCTTAAAAGAAGCTCTTGATTGTGATGGGTCAATCAATATAAAAGAGCTGGTGATGGTAGCCAAATAAAACTGGTTAAAAAATTCAGTATATCTTAAGGTGGCATTAACAAAATTACTGAAGAAAATAGCCCACTTGTTCAGAAATCAAAATCGTTGTAATTGTTATAGTCATAGACTACCACAAACCCATTCAACTAATTTTTCATTGAACAGTACATTCCAGGTCTTTTGAAAGGCCACAAACATTTCACAGCATGTCTCCTCAGCCAGGAAGCTCCCTTAAAGACAATCTGATCCAGTTTATGTGTTTAGAAGGAAGAAACAAAGACCCTGGATGTACGACGGCTTGCCCGAATTCACACACCCATTTATGATAGAACATGGAGGGTCTCCTGATTCCAGTCCAGCTTGTAACTTCCCACTACCATCTGTCTGTCACTTTGTCATGCTGTGGTGGCTTGCATGTTGCTATGATGCTAGAAGCTATGACACAGGTATTTCAAATATCAGCAGAGCCACCTATGGTGGACAGGTTTCAGGGGAGCTTCCAGACCAAGGCAGACTAGGAAAAAAAGCCTAGTGATCTACTTCCAAAATTTAGTCAAGGGAAATCCTATGGATCACAACAGAACATTGTCTAATGTAGTGCTGGAAAAAGAGCCCCCTAGGATAGAAAGCACTCAAAATACACAGTGGCCACAACAATGGACTCCTGAGCATACCAATGCTTGTAAACATAGAGCAGGACTGGGCGACATTTCATTCTGTTGTACATGGGGTTGCCGTGAGTCAAAGCCAATTCAATGGCAACCAGCAACAACGACAATGCTCCTTCTGCCACATCATGGTTCCATGCTATAAGCCCATGGGAAAGCAAAACAGGCAGGCCAAGGAAAGCTGACAAGCCCAAGATGCTGGAACCAGACGTGCTGTTTAGGAAGGGTGGAGCTGGCTACAAGTATCAGTAGCAATCCAACAGAGACCAAACAATGTTATGCTAGGGTGCCAAACATCAGGAGACCCCCTTCAGGTGAAGTAAAATGCAGGAAATAGGAACACAATGTTTTCTCAGTAAAAGCACTGAGAGGGTACATGGTTAATAAACAAAGAAACTTCAACTGCTGCAAGGATCTGTATGAACACAGCGGTGTCCAAGGAATCTGAGTTTCTTCTGCAGTTGGCTGAGAGAGGGATGAAGTGGCCAGTGAGATCTTCATAGCAAGCAATGCTAAGTGAGACACCATCCACGCCAGAGCAAAAATAAAACTGGGGACCACGAAGAAATGACAGGCTGCTCAGATCCGAGCAGAACGAAAGGGCAGAGAATTGCCAGAAGCTGTTTTAAAAGAAAAATATCTTAACCCTAATGTCAAGGGTAGAAAATCACAAAGAAGAGAAAAGCAATTGTGTTAAGATTTATCTTAACATGTTACTGTGGCAGATAAAGGCAAGGCGGTGAAGAGCGCTGTGTAGAAAAAGATTAAACAATTTTCATAGCATGAAAAAAATGGAGCTGAACTGGAATGTAGGGAACAGGTTTTAAATCTTAGGCCAGAGTTTGGGAGAGAGAATGTCTGAATACCCCACAGGGAGGAATTACAGAGCTGTGCGGCATTCCAAGGGGTGGGGTCGGCCGGGACAGCGGGACAAGAAAGGCTGTTGGCCGTGGCCGTTCCACCCAAACTTCTGGATGAAAATATTAAAATTCAGATTGTGTCTATCGGCATAGCAGCAAAACAATAACCCAAAAGAGAAACATGAGGCCTTGTCAGAAAGTGAGGAAACCCTGGTGACGTAGTGGTTAAGTGCTACAGCTGCTAACCAAAGGGTCAGCAGTTCGAATGCGCCAGGCGCACCTTGGAAACTTTACAGGGCAGTTCTGCTCTGTCCTACAGGGTCGCTATGAGTCGGAATCGACTCGACGGCACTGGCTTCGGTTTTTGGTTTTTTCAGAAGGTGAGACAAACTAAATCAGGAGGATGGGCTCTTAGCTTCCTCTACACAGTGGTGGAATTGGCAAGAGCCAAAAACTGTAGTGGTTATGGTGCCAGATGGATTGGTTTTGCTGAAATGGCTCAGTCACAGTTGGGTTGCCACGTGTGTAGATGCAGCTTTGGTTAATTATCTAGATGTTTGGGCTACATGAGGTCAAATATTTGAAGAATTAGAAGAATCTGAATAATTGACAAGAGTATTATTTTTCTTTGAGTTTCTGCCCAAATGCTTTGGCATCATGATCTTTAGCGTCAAGGAAGAAAAGTATGAAGAATGTAAAAATATAGTCAAAAAGTAAAGAAGTCATTTGTTCTGTTTTTAATGTGATGATATGCTATGAGCCAAAGTTATGGTTATCTGTTACATGTAAAAGAAAGTACGGCACTTAGGTGAGAATCTCCTTGCTGTTGCCTCAGAGCAAACTCATTTATCTTTATTCATAGGATTTGAAGTCAAATTGAGCTAGCTTCAAACCATGGTGCTCTTGTGTGTCCAGAGGTAATTAACTTCTCTAAACTTCAGTGTGCACAATCTTTAAAATGAGGTGAAAACAGCACAACTCTATAAGGTTATTGTGGACATTAACTGAGATTACATACGTAAAGCGTGTACTATAGTGTCTGGGACAAAGTAGGTGCTCGGTAACTGTTAGCTGTGATGGAAACAGCTTTGGAGAAGGGGACTTAAGACATCTGTTTTCTTTTTCACTCTGGAGTATTACCCAGTAAACCAGTTGCCATTGAGTAGATTCCAACTCATGGCAATGCCATGTGTGTCAGAGTAGAACTGTGCTCCACAGGGTTTTCAATGGCTGATTTTTCAGAAGTAGTTGGCCTGGCCTTTCTTCTGAGCCACCTCAGGGTAGACTGGACCCTCCAACCTTTTGGTTAACATCTGAGTGTGTTAACCTTTTGCATCACCCAGGGATTCCCTTGGAGATTATAAAGATGTTTCCATCTTACAGAGCATTGAACTACATAAGCTCTAAGGGCTATTAGAATTCTAAATTTCCAGGTATTGTCTTATTTAAATTATAATTAAATATCTCATCCTTTCTTATTGGTTGTGCCCAAACATCTTTAATTTGCTTAGGAAGGACACCCAACAAGTGCTGAACCAAGTGTGGGGCTGTTCCAGACACTACAGTCAAGGAAAAAAGACTGGTGAACAGTGGTCGCTGCATACAGATGCACTGGTCAACAAGTGCATGAATCAAGACCTCTCAACTCCTCACAGTCTACATTTACACAAAAAAAGTGGCTACCATGTCGAGTAAGACGATACATGCAAACACTGTGCTTAGCATCTTGCATCCATTATCTCATTTAAATCTCATAACCCTGAGGTAGGTACACTCACATTCCCCATCTCATAGAAATGGAAGCTTAGACTTAGAGAGATTTAAAAACTTGCCTGAGGTTACATAGCTAAAAAGTGACACAAACCCAGACTGTCAAAGGCCACGTTTAACTACCCTACTACCTGCAGTCTTTTAAGAAAATAAATGCCGCATTCTTTTTTCAGTCTTTTTTTTTTTTTTTTTTTTATGCAGTGTTCTGAACCATCTTTGCAAGGTGGAAAATTGGCAAGTATGTGAATGAAGTAACGGGCTGAGAAACTAGGTTCTAATCAGAGCTTGAACACTAACTAGTGAGAAAGTCATTTAAAATCTCTGAGCCTGCACATTCTCTGCTTTAAAATAAAGTTAGTGTTTTAACTCTGAAGTAGTTTTCACCCCCCAAAAAATTGACAATGTAAGAGTTGGTTTCATGGATTAAAATTATGCATTTTCCTGACCATCATTAAACATCTAGAGGACGACTCCTTAGTATTGACCCTGAAGGACTTGTAAGACAGAATGTTATCTCATTTAAATCTTTAAGAGTTGGTATATTCTTTTTCCCTTGATACCTTTGCTTTTGGGATTTTAGCCAAAAGCAGCTTAGACTTGTAGCTTCTCTTCTCCTGGATCTTCATTATCTCTACCGAGCCTCACTTTGTAACCAGGGTACAGTTAAGGAGCAAATTCTATAGCACAATGCTATTAATGATGACCAAATCATTTGAGATAATTAGGAAGGAAAAAATCAACTCATTTCAGAGTTGTGGGTGGGGGAGGGTCCTCTTAATCACTGATTACTGATGTTCTCTTCCCATGAAAATATTCTTTTTCTTTTCAGGCCTTGTGGAAGTGTTCGTTTCCAACTTTTAGGAATGAAGCAGGGGTATACAAAGTGACATCAGCCCAGTGGCATTATTTCATTCTCTCCAATGCCACTAGGTCATATCTTGGCTAATAAAGCAGTCATAGTTTTCAAATTCCCCAAATAGAAAATTGATTGACCCTGGTTTTTTCATATATATTAACGAGGACAAGTTGGAGTCCCTGGCCCTCTGGTTAGGTGAAAACTGACAAACAGGCCCTCCACTTACATTGCCAGTGTGAAGAAGACTAACACTTTTAGTACAAGGAAACTTCTGACAATTGACTCCACGAAAAGCCAAAAGATATCAGAATTTTTTTTTTTTTAATTTTGATAATATCTAACTGTCTGCTCAGAGTCCATGGTGGTATAAACAGTAACAGCCTTGGCTGCTAACCAAAAGGTTGGAGGTTCAAGCCCACCTAGAGATGCCTCAGAAGAAAGTCCTAGTGATTTACTCCAAAAAAAAAAAAACGGCCACTGAAAATCCTATGAGGCAGCGCAGTCGATCGGTACGATATAGCCCGTGTAGGCGATGTTCTACATCCTAGTTTAGTGAGTAGCATTTGGGGTCTTAAAAGCACGTGAGCAGCCATCTAAGATTCAACTATTGGGCTCTACTCGACTGGAGCAAAAGACAAAGAAGGAAACCAATGACCCAAAGAAGAAACTAGTCTACAGAACCAACAGCCTATATAAACAATGGCTTCACCTACCTTGAGACCAAAAGAACTAGATGGTACCCGGCTACCACTGCCAATCATTCTGACCAGTAAATGATCCCAGATAGAATGAGAGCAAATATAGAACAAAATTCAAATTCCTAAAAAGAAGGCCAGACTTACTGGACCAGTAGAGATCAGATGAACCCCTGAGATTATCACCCTGGGATACCCTTTAAACTTGGAACTCAAGCTACTCTAAGAAGCCACCTTTCAGCCAGGTGACAGATTGGTTTATAAATAAATATCACCTGTGAGTACTCTTCTTCTCAAAATAATCATCTTGATGAAATCAAATAGTAAACATTTTTCCTAGACCAAAGATGAGACGGTAAGGGGGGACAGGCAAGCTTGATTAAGGGATACAGAACAAACAGAATGGAAATAACGAGAATGCTGCTATATCATGAAAAATGTAACCAATGTCACTAAATAATATGTATAGAAATTATTTAAATGAGAACCTAATTTCCTGGGTAAACTTTCACCAAAAACACAACTAAATTTTTATTTAAAAAAAAAAAAGAAAGAAAGAAAACCCTGTGAAGCGTAGTTCTACTCTGACACAAATGGGGTTGCCATGAGCAGAGTCGACTGGATGGCAACTGTTTTTTGGTTTTGGTTTTAGTGACCTGAAAGGAGGGAAAGGAAAATATAGATGTCACCGATACAACATAGAATCAAATTTGAAATCCAGCATTTCCACTGTTGACACCTGAAAGGGAGGGAATAGTCAACTCACTTGTTTACTTACTGTCAGGGATTGAATTGTGTACCCCAAAAATATGGTTAGGCCAAGACTCCCAGTATCCTGTGATTGTCCACCATTTTGTCATCTGATGGGATTTTCCTATGTGTTGTAAATCCTACCTCTATGATGTTAATGAGGCAGGATTAGAGGCCGTTATGTTAAGGTGGCAGGACTCAATCCACAAGTTTAGGCTGTGTCTTAAATTAATCTCTTCTGAGAAAGAAAAGAGCAAAGCAAGCAGAGAGATGGAAAACCCTCATACCACCAAAAAAAAGAAGAGCCAGAACAGCATGTCCTTTGGACCCAAGGTCCTGATCTGCGAAGCTCCTCAACCAGGGAAGATTGATGACAAGGACCTTACCCCAGAGCTGACAGAGAGAGAAAGCCTTCCCCTGAAGTGGGGGCCCTGAATTCAGACTTTTTGCCTGCTAGACTGTGAGAGAATAAATTTCTCTTTGCTAAAGCCATCCACTTGTGGTATTTCTGTTACAGCAGCACTAGATAACAAAGACACTTACTTTTTTTTTTTTTTAAACCCGTGACTGATCATTTACTGTACACCAGGTAATATAAAGATAAAAAATGCTATTCTTGATCTCTAGGAGTTCACAGTGCACTGAGGGATATGGTGAAGTAATCAGACAAATCTACCTTAGAGTTGAGTGCTTTTCCCATCATAACCCAACACACCCCCAAAAGAGTTGGACAAATTCTAGCTTTAGGAATCAGCTCACACCAGCTCCTCAAACAGTTGGATCCACACTGGAAACCACAAGATTAGTGGTAAAGCTTTGTTCAGGCATCTCTAACAGCTACTCAAACCATCATAAACCCACAGAAGGCTGGAGCTATGTTGGTGAGTTTGCTGCCAAAGCTTCTTGCTGACTCCATCTGTGTCATCAGCGTTAACATCACACCTCCTCACCATCTCGGGGCAGAGCTCACTTTTGACATTTTCACACTTAGAGCCAGTCAGATCCTGAAACAAATGTTTGTGTTGCTGACAAGTCATCCTCTTTTAGCCTTCTTACATCAGTCCGTCTACTGTCTCTTTTCTCCAGCACCCCTCAATGCAGATCACAAGGCAGTTGAAAAATAAGACAGGAAGTAACCCTAAAGTCATTGAATCCATCCACAGAAGATTAGTACTTCTTGGGGTAATATTAGGTATTCTGAGTGTCCTCATTCCACCCTTTCCTGCTTTCATATTTCTTGTCTTGCCAGCCAATCCTTTTGATTCATCTACACCCTTTGCCCTGATGAAGAGAAGTCCAGAGAATCTGGCTTCATTGCTCTCTTAAGAACACATCAACCTTCTCCTCCAGTCTGCCAGCCGAATCAGTTTGGAAATCATTGCTTTGCTTCCTTGCATTCCCTTTGCATCTTCCTTCTCAAGATAGTCGCCTCAGGTCCGTGAGAGGTTGCTCTAGCCACTTGGGAATGTTTGAATATTGACTGAGGAGACCCAATGCACAAGATCCTCCTCAGAAAACTCCAAAGAGAATTCTCCCAACTTCAGAATATACAAAATGTTTTGGTATTTTTTTTTTTAATTTTCTTATCTCTCCTTAAAAGGCTTTTATACTTGATCATACATATAATTTCTATGACTATTAAAACAAGATTCAAGTTTCATACCTATTTTTAATGCCCATTTCTTTAATTTTTTTTTAAAACCAATGATCCTACACCTCAGGGGCAATAAGTAATTGTTAAAATTCTAGTTTTTTCCTATTGTCCTGTAATTGGCACCCAGAAACCCATACTGAAAACAAAAAGGAATCAAGTAGCCCATGTTCCAAAGAAAGCTGAAAATATTTGAGGCCAGGCACTTCCTCAGGGCTCTGCTGCGCCAGTATCTCACACACACACACACACACACACACACACACACACACACACTCAACGACAATAAAACCATGCTGTACAAACTGGTATATAAGCATACTACTAAAAAGAAAAGCCATCTGGCCCAGGATTCAAAAAATTGACTGGAAGTATAGTTTACAATCTGCTTAGGGAATGTGTGGCTTTTTTCTTCATTTTTGTTGTGATAGGGAACCAACTTCTCCCACCAAGCAGGTAAAAGGGCTGGAAGGGAGGTGAGGGAAGGAAAGAACAGTGTCTTAGTTTAAAGCCTCACTGCTGTTGGGGCAGGGATGGCTGGAAATGAGCATTAAATTGAAAATAAAGCTGAAGTTTTAAAACGCATTAAATTCACTGAACTGGATTGTACTTAACGAATAACTAAAAGTGAACAGAAGCAGGATCTATTCAAGGTATTGTTCAGAGGCAAGGAAGGGAAGTTTGGACATCTTCATTTGAGGTTTTTAATGTTCTTCAGGGCCTTGGCACATAGAAAAGATGGTTTTTGGTTTAAATTTTTGACTGATATTAAATTTATTTAAATCACAAATCCAAACATCTCATTAAGTTCAAGTTATAAATCTTATTAGTCATTTATAGGCCTGATAAATCGTAACAATAACTTTTAAGGATCTGTAAATAATGTTTGTTTCCATTAATAAATGCAGTTAATTAGACACTTAAACATGTTAAACTACATTTGTAGATGTAATATATTCTAATTGCTTTCTAATACTACTGTTGAATGACTTAACAAACAAAAATCTTTATGGGTACTAAATCATTCTCGGAAACCCTGGTGGCGTAGTGGTTAGGTGCTACAGCTGCTAACCAAAAGATCGGCAGTTCGAATCCACCAGGCGCTCCTTGGAAACTCTATGGGCCAGTTCTACTCTGTCCTATAGGGTCGCTATGAGTCGGAATCGACTCGAGGGCAGTGGGTTTTGAAATCATTCTTATAAATCTTAAATAAATATTTTGTTGTTGTGAGTTGTTGTGATTCCAACCCATGGTAACCTCATGTGTTACAGAGTAGAACTGCTCCACAGGGTTTTCTTGGCTGTAATCTTAATGGAAGTAGATCACCAGGCAGTTTGGATTCAAATTACAAAATTTTTAGGTTAGCAGGCTAGTGCAAACCACTTTAAGTCTAATGTTAAAATGTCAAAATATGATGAAACAAAAATTCTCATATTTGGCCCAATACTTTGCATAACATTTCAGTTTAAACACACAAGCCTAGATTAATTACTCAGTTATACTATTTACATTCGCATTATAAAGTTGTTAACCTAAGAGCTACATTCTATAAAGTATTTTCACTATATAAAATATATACACAGATTCCTTATTAATATAGATATTAATATTATGGTTTATAGTATGTTAAATATTTCTATACTTAATTTACCACTGCCCTGGGATTAAAAGATTATTCAAGGAAGATAGTTACATGAGGTTACCTACTGAAGAAGCAACTCACTTACCACCCAGTTTACTAAAATTACTTAAAACCAGAGATTTTGACAAGGCAGGAATCTTAGCACAGCAGAGAATAAATCTTTTCACCACCCCAACTATAATACTGAGTCCCCCTGTAAAGTTATTGTGACAAGTTATTGATTCTCTGACTAGTATCAAAAATTAAAACTTAACTAACTAACTAGTATCAGAAATCTACAATTTCTACCCAGATTCAACATTTGATTAGAATTTGAATTTTTTTCTTTAGCTTTCAATTTATGGACACGTATATTCCATCTAATGTTAAAGAACTTTGTGTTTGATGGGATCCTGAAATAAGTAAACGTATTTTCTATGTTCTATGACTGAGCGTGGAGAGTTAAAATCTTTCTCTATAATAGTAAATCCATGGTGCTCCCAGCAGAAGACAGAACACCCAGTAACCAGAGAAACGTGTTTTCCCACCCCTCATCCTTCTGTTGAGTAAGAGCAAGAACCCCCCACCCCATCCTGGTAGCTCCCAAGGCCAGGGTTCACAACACAAGCCCTCCCCCTGGGCATGGCCCACCCACTCACATCGCATAGTTTTTTTTTTTTTTCCCTGTCTTCTTTTTCTTTTTCCCTCCCACCAAGCCCCGTACACTACCACCTCCCCTCCTGCTGGGTCCCACTGCATAGCCATTTTTTTTCTTTTTTGCTTCTTTTCTTCTCCCTCCCACCTAGCTCCATACACCACCATCCCTCCCCTCCCACCACTCCCCAGGTCCAACCTACTCCCACTTGCAGGCCTGACCATGCCACCAATTTTTTTTTTTCTCTCTCTCTCTTTCTTCCTTGTCTTTCTCACTCTCACCTAATCTCATCCACCACCTCCCCACTTCCTTATAAGCTTCCACCACACCATCGCAGCTAAAGAGACACTGGTATATTGGCCTGCCACCCCAGGTCTGCCCCAGCAGCCTACCTGCCGGCTCCCATCATGTAGTTTTTTTTCCTTTTTTTTTCTTTATTTTATCTCTTTTCTTTCTCTCTCTTGTCTAGCACCATATGCCACCTTCCCCCATTCCCACCAGCCCCCACAACACTGCCACAGATAGAGTGCCACCAGTGCACCAGCCCACCGCTGCCCCGGGTCATCCTAGCCCCCACCCACAGGCCCCCATCACACAGCCAGTTTTTTCTTTTTCTTTTTTCTCTTTCTCCCTCCCACCTACCCCCATATATCACCTCCCTCCTTTTCCTCAGACCACTGGGTCTACCCCATGCCTACCTGACAGCTCCTGCCTCACCATTCCCCCCCCCCCACTTTTTTCTTTCTCCCTTCTACCCAGCCCCATATGCAACCTCCCCTCTTTCCTGCCAACCCCAGTCACACCACCATGGCTAGAGGGTCCTGGAGCTCAGGATCACCACCACAATGGTTCTGCACTGCCCCTCCCCTTCTGCCATTCAACCAGCTGCTGAATGGTGGAAAGCAGGCCTGTACCACTCCCTGTTTGACACCTCCATCCATCTGGCAAGGGGCTGTGAATGCCCCTACCCTGCTGAACCAACATCAGGAGGCAGAAAACCCCCAACCACTCTACTCTCAGCCATCTCTCCAAACAAATGTACAGAGAAGTGGGCTTCCCCTGCCTGTTGCTGCACTGCCCACCCAGACAATGTGGTGAGAGTTAGCATGCCCAAGATGAACAAGCAGCAAAGCATGGCTGGCCTGCCTGCCATGACATACCAAAACAAAACAAAAAAGCATGGTGAAATCAAAAAATCAATAAATAAAGAAAATAATTCCTTAATGTCTCGGAGACAGCAAACAATATCAAAACATAAAAAAAGCAAAACAAAATGGCTTCAGCAAATGACCAAGATAATCAGATAACATCCCAGTAGAAGTAAAGGCAATGAAACTACATGACATGGAATTCAAAAGACTAATATTTAGGGTTCTCCAAGAGATGAGGAAAGAGATCAAGTGAAACATGGACAAAATCAGGAAAAAAATATGCAAAATTATGGAAAACAAAACCAATGAAAACATACTCCAAATCAAGGAAAACACAGAGCAAGAGGAAAATTCAGGCAAATAATACAAGAACAAAAGATCAAAAGATATCATAGAAATCATATAAAAAGAGAAACTAGAAATCAAAAAGATAAACAACAAAATTTAAGAAACAGAAACTCAATAGAAGGTTTTAGGAACAAACCTGAAACAACGGAAGACAGAATCAGTGAGCTCGAAGACAAGTCCATGGATGTTACTTTGTTTAAGGAAAAATCAGAGAAGACAATGAAGAAAACAAAACTTTTAAGTATTATGTGGGACAAAATCAAGAGCAAAAAATTGCATGTGATCAAAGTTTCGGAACAGAGATAAAATGGAAAACACAGAAAAGAATGCTGAAGATTTGCTGGCAGAAAACTTCCCAAATATGAAAGACAAAAAGCTGACCATCCAAGAAGCTCAATGAACCTGTTACAGGATAGACCCCCAAAAGAAAGTCACCAAGACATGTCATAATCACGCTTGCCAAAAACAAAGACAAAGAAAAAATCCTGAGAGTAGTCTGAGAAAAATGAAAAATCACACAGGGGAACAATAAGAATAAGCTTGATTAAAAGCTTGATTACTCCGCAGAAACTACACAGGCAAGAAGGCAATGGGATGACCTATATAAGACCTTGAGAGAAAAAAAACTGCCAAGCAACAACCTGCAAAACTCTCTCAAAAATATGATGGCAAAACCAGGACATTTCCAGATAAACAAAAATTAAGGGAATTTATAAAAACCAAACCAAACTTATAAGTACTAAAGGGAGTCTTTCAGTTAAAGAACCAACAACATCAGACAACAGTTTGAGTCTAGGACACAGGACAGCATCAGCCAGACACCAACCTAGGTAAAAAAAAAAAAAAAAAACTCTCAATAATAAAACAAAGCTAAAAGACTTAAAACAGGGAACCAGAGACATCAATCTGTAAATGACAACGTCAAAGCAATAATAGGAGGAATAAATGCTATAGGTATACAGCTTTTAAATAGAGAGGAAGTCCAGGTGATATTAAGTTATAAAAGCCTGGCTCAAACTTAGGAAGATAAGTGTAAATTTCAAGGTAACCACAAAGAAAGCTAACAAACCTACTCATCGAGATTAAAAAGAAGAAAAACATAAAGACTCAGTAAACACAAAATTTATAATAACAAAAGAAATGAAACAAAAATACACAAACAAAAGGAACTCAGCACAGAAAAGAGAAAAAAAGAAAACATCAGGACCATAAAAAAGCGCAACTATATGATAGCAATAAACTCATATCAATAATCACACTGAATGTGAATGGCTTAAATACACCCATAAAGAGACAGAGAGTGGATAAAAAAAACATGACTCATCAATATACTGTCTACAGGACACACACCATAGATACAAAGACATAAATATATTAAAAATCAAAAGATGGAAAAAATATATCAAGCAAACAGTAACCAAAAAGAATTGGAGTGGCAATACTAATCTCAGATAAAATAGACTTTAAGGCAAAATCCACTATAAAAGACAAGGAAGGATATTATTTAATGATTAAAGGGACAATCCATCAAGAAGAGATTACCTTGGTAAGTATCAATGACAGGGCTCTTAAATACATAAGACAAACTCTAACAGCACTGAAAAGAGAAATAGTTCCACAATAAGAGTAGGACACTTCAATGCACCACTCCTGGTAAAAGACAGAACATCTGGAAAGAAACTCAACAAACATACAGAAGAACTAAAGGCTTCCATAAACCAACTTGACCTCAGCAACGGCAAAGTATACATTCTTTTCAAACACACATGGAACATTCTCCAGAATAGACCACATTTTAGGCCACAAAGCAACCTTTAAAAAAATCCAAAACATTAAAATAATACAAAGCATCTTCTCTGATCATAACACCATAAAAATAGAAATCACTAACAGGAAGAACGAGGGAAAAAAAAATCAAATACATGGAAATTGAAAAACACCTTGCTTAAAAACAACTGGAAAACAAAAGATATCAAAGAGGGAATCAAAATATTCCTAGAATCAAACAAGAATGAAAACACATCATACCAAAACCTTTGGAATGCAGCAAAGGCAGTGCTCAGAGGTCAATTTATAGCAACAAATGCACACATCAGAAAAGAAGAATGGGCCAAAATCAAAACGTTAGCCCTACAACATGAACAAATAGAGAATAGCAAAAGGAGCCCACAGCCACCAGAAGAAAGGAAATAATAAAGCTTGGAGCAGAAATAACTGAAATAGAGAAGAGAAGAATATAGAAAGAACCAAAAAGACCAAAAGTTGGTTTTTTAAAAAAAAAGATATTGTCCAAACTGACAAAAGAAAAACAGAAGAAGAAGCAAATAAGAAATGACATGGGGGATATCACAACAGACCCAGCTGAAATAAAAAGGATCATAACATAATTATAAAAATAATAAAAATTTAAAAAATAACATAATACTATGAAAAATTGGATTTTAAGCTTTAGCTTTCGTAGCCTCTCTCCATCCATCTGATTCTTAAATCAAAATTAACTAGGGAAAAAAATCAGGGCTCTGGAACCTCTACATTGTTTACAACTTTAGTCCTGACTGATTTCATAAGAAACTTGTCATCCTGCTTCCCATCATCTAAGCTTGTACTTTTAAGTCACTTTTCCATTTATAACCTTATTCAACCCACAAACAAGTTTAGTACTG
The DNA here is from genome assembly GCF_030014295.1 of Loxodonta africana. Lineage (NCBI taxonomy): Eukaryota > Metazoa > Chordata > Mammalia > Proboscidea > Elephantidae > Loxodonta > Loxodonta africana. The sequence continues at coordinate 75,054,608 of NC_087356.1, forward strand.
GATATGACCTTTTGATTCTCTCTTCAACCATGATTCATATTTTCCTTCCAATTCTAAAGCCTTCAGTCATCCCAGAGCAACATCTCACCTGATTTGGGTTGGCCTCTGAGCTCCCAGACCTCAGTAACACCCCAGGAGGCCAGAGCTTCCGTTAGTTTTGATCTAGACTAGACTTAGAAATGCCCATCTCTTTGTCATACTGTGGTGGTTTGGTGTTGCTATGATGCTGGAAGCTATGACATCAGTATTTCAAATAATAGCATGGTCGTGCCTGGTAGACAGGTTTCAGTAGAGCTTCCAGACTAAGACAGACTAGGAAGAAGAATCTGGCCATCTACTTCCCCCTCCCAAAAAAAACAGCCAGTGAAAACTTTATGGGTAGCAATGGAATATTGTCTGAGGTATTGCTGGACGATGAGCCCCTCAGGTTAGAAGACACCCAAAATATGACTGGAGAAGTGCTGCCTCCTCAAAGTAGAGTCAGCCTTAATGATGAGGACTAAGTAAAGCTTTCAGGACTTTCACTTGCCTATGTGGAAAGACTCAAAATGAGAAGAAACAGCTGTAAGCATCCATTAGTAAATGGAATGACAAACGTATGAAGTATGAATCAAGAAAACTTCGAAGTTGTCAAAAAAGAAGTGGAATGCTTGAAGATCGATATCCTAGGTATTCGTGAGCTGAAATGGACTGGCATTGGCCTTTTTGAATCGAAGGATCATACAGTCTACAATGCCAGGAATGACAAATTGAAGAGAAATGGCATGTACCATTGAAAAGAATGTTTCAAGAGCTATCCTGAAGCATAACATTGTCAGTGATAGGATAATATCCATATGATTACAAGGAAGGCCAGTTAACAAGACTACTATACAAATTTACACACCAACCACTAAGGCCAAAGATGAAGATTTTACCACATTTTACAGTATGAAATTGATCAAACATGCAATCAAGAAGCATTGATAATTACCAGTGATTGAAATGAGAAAGTTGGAAACAAAGGAGAAGGAAAACATGGCCTTAGTGATAGAAATAATGCTGGAGATCACATGATAGAATTTTGCAAGACCATTGACTTATTCATTGCAAATACCTTCTCTCAACAACATAAATGATGACTATATAAGTAGACCTCACCAGATGGAACACACAGGAATTAAATTGACCACATCTATGGACAAAGGCAATGGAGAAGCTCAATATCATCAGTCAAAACAAGGCCAGAGGTCAACTACAGAACAGACCATCAATTGCTCACATGCAAGTTCAAGCTGAAGTTGAAGAAAATTAAAACAAGTCCATGAAAGCCGAAGTATGACCTTGAGTATATCCTACCTGAATTTAGAGACCACCTCAAGAATAAATTTGATGCCCTGAACAGTAATGACCAAGGACCAGACAAGCTGTGGGATGACACAGGGACATCAAACATGAAGAAAGCAAAAGGTCATTAAAAAGACAAGAAAGACCAAAATGGATATCAGAAGAGACTCTGAAACTTGCTATCAAATGTTGAGTAGCTAAAGCAAGTAGAAGAAGATGAAGTAAAAGAGCTAAACGGGAGATTTCAAAGGGTGGCAAAAGAAGACAAAAGTATTATAATGAACTGTGCGAAGACCTGGAGTTAGAAAACCAAAAGGGAAAAACACCCTCAACATATCCCAAGCTGAAAGAACTGAAGAAAAATTTCAAGCCTCGAGTTGTAATTTTGAAGGATTCTATTGGCAAAAAAAAAAAAAAAAAAAAATTTTTTTTTTTTTTTTATTGGCAAAAAATTGAACAACGCAGAAAGCTTCAAAAGAAGCTGGAAGGAATACACAGTCACTGTACCAAAAAGAATGATCGACATTCAACCATTTCATAAGGTAGCATATGATCAAGAACCAATACCGCTGAAGGAAGAAGTCCAAACTGCACTGAAGGCACTGGTGAAAAACAAGGCTCCAGGAATTGACAGAATACCAACTGAAACGCTTCAACAAGTGAATGCAACCCTTGAAGTGCTCACTTATCTACGCCAAGAAATTGGAAGGCGGCTACTAGGTCAACTGACTGATAGATATCTGTATTTGTGCCCATTTCAAAAAAAAGGTGATCCAACAGAATGTGAAAATTATCGAACAATATCATTACTATTACAAGCAGGTAAAGTTTTGCTGAAGATAATTCAAAAACTGTTGCAGCAGTATCTGCCCGGGCAACTTCCAGGAATTCAAGCTGGATTCCGAAGATGAAATGGAATAAGAGATATCATTGCTGATGTCAGATGGATCTTGGCTAAAAGCATAGAATGTCAGAAAGTTGTTTACCCGTGTTTTATTGACTATACAAAGGTATTTGACTCTGTGGATCATAACAAATTATGGATAACATTGCAAAGAATGGGGATTCCAGAACACTTAATTGTGCTCATGAGGAACCTGTACATAGACAAAGAGGCAGTCATTGGAACAGAACAAAGGGAAACTCTGTGCTTTAAAATCAGAAAAGGTGTTCTTCAGGGTTGCACCTTTCACCACACTTAATCTGTATGTTGAGCAAATAATCCGAGAAACTGGACTATATAAAGAAGAATGTGACATCAAGATTGGAGGAAGACTCGTTAACAACCTCTGACATGCAGATAACACAACTTGAGGCACTTGCTGATGAAGATCAAAGACTACAGCCTTCAGTATGGATTACAGGTCAGCATAAGGAAAACAAAAATTTTCACAACTAGATCCATAAGCAGCATCATGATAAATGGAGAAAATATTTAGTTGTCAAGGATTTCATTTTACTTGGATTCACAATCAACACCCATGGAAGCAGCAGTCAAGAAATCAAACGATGCATTGCATTGGACAAATCTGCTGCAAAAGACCTTTATAAGGTGTTGAAAATCAAAAATTTCACTTTGAGGACTAAGGTGCACCTGACCCAAGCCATGGTATTTTCAATCACCGCACATTCATGCGAAAGCTGCGCAATGAATAAGGAAGACTGAAGAAGAATTTATGCATTTGAATCACAGTTTTGGAAAAAAATATTGAATACACCATCGACTACCAAAAGATAAACAAATTTGTCTTGGAAGAAGTAGAGCCCAAGCACTCCTTAGAAGTGAGGATGGAGAGACTTCTCAGTTACTTTGGAAATGGCATCAGGAGGAACCAATCCCTGGAGAAGGACATCATGCTTAGTAAAGCAGAGGGTCAGCGAAAAAGAGGAGTACCCTCAATGAGATGGATTGACACAGTGGCTGCAACTTTTTTATTGAGTTCAAACACAGCAATGATTGTGAGGATGATGCAGGACCGGGCTACATTTGATTCTCTTATACATAGGGTCACTATGAGTTAAAACCAAGTCCATGGCACCTAACAAAAACAAACCTAAAGAGTCATACCATGTCCAAACATAAGATGGCTATTTTACCAGGGAGGCAGCCTTGTTGCTTTTGTTCTTAGATGTTAGGTTACTAAGTTTGATGTTCTCCCCAAGCGGTCTCCAGATATTTTTGTACTTAAAGAGTCATTGATTGTAAGGTATCAAACAGGGATAGTCTCTCTAGCACCAAGCTCTATCCGACATTGAGCTAGCCAGAAATAAACTCTAGTAAAAATGCTCAGTTTTGTATTTAATAAAAAATGTCACTTATTTTACTTTAAAGTAATAGAAAAGTAAATTTATTTATAATCTTATAATACAGGGTCAAGACTTGTTCTTTGAGTAGGGATATTCTGATCACAGTTCTGCATGGTTTTTATTGCATAAATAATATTGTTAAAGCATCATGCCCAATCTCCATTTTTGTTTCTTTATAGTGAAGCCAGAACTTAAAGTCACTGCCCTATTCAAACTTTGAAGTGAAGCCAGAATTTACAGTTATCTTCTTCATCTCAAAAACTGAGACAATTTGAGGTTTTTAAGTAAATACAATGAAATGAAAATAATTGAAATTTCAAAAAAGGTGGTAGCATATTAAGTTACTTATCAGAAAGCATGTACTTAACCTCTTAAAATCAGAGAAGTCTCCATGAACGATGTTAAACTTGGGTAAAAAATGGCAATGATTTGAGAGGAAGAAAGGTCATAATAGTTGTTTTTACATATATCCAACCAATGTTCCTAGATCAACTGCCCTGTTTTCAGTCACTAGTGATCTCTTGATAAGTGGATCATCTTATCAAAGTACAGAGGCCCATCTCCTATACTGCAAAAGACTAAATACTCTATTGGAGTCATACCTGCACAAATTAGTTGGCTGCAGCATACCTTTTAGCTTTGGAAAATGATCCAATTAGACAATCAAATTAATTTATTTGGTTTTTCATTGACTGTTAATTTTTAACTTAATTCAGCAAAATGTAGAGCATATTCCATAATGCTAAACACTATGGAATATTACAAAAAGAAGAACTACCTAGACATAGTAACCAGTTGTCACCGAGTTGACTCCAACTCATGGTGACCCCATATGTTTCAGAGTAGAGCTGTGTTCCATAGGGTTTTCATAGCTGTGAAGATTCAGAAACAGATCACAGGCCTTTCTTTTGAGGTGCCTCTGGGTGGGTTCAAACCAACCTTTAGGTTAATAGCCAAGCATTTAACCGTTTGCACCGCTCAGGGACTCCTTTAGACATAGTAACCTGTTGCCATCAAGTTGATTCCGACTCATAGTGACCCTATAGGACAGAGTAGACCTGTCCTACAGAGTTTCCAAGGAGTGCCTGGTGGATTTGAACTGCCGACCTTTTGGTTAACAGCTGTAGCTCTTAATCACTATGCAACCAGGGTTTCCTTAGACATAGTAGGTGCCCTCCAATGGAGTACATTCTTATAGTGAAAGGAATGTAAGCATACAGATGACTCTATCACAAGAGAGAATACGGCAAAAACCATTTAAGAAGTCTAAGCAATACAGCCTTTCATGAGAGAGTGAAGATACATATGATTAAGGAGACCAAGAAAGGCTTTATGAAGGGGTTGCCATTTGAGTTGAACTTTAAGAATGGATATGATTTCAGTCATGAGGGTGGGGAGGCATTTCCTCTAGTGAATGGCATGAACAATTTTGTTGTTGTTGTTGTTAGGTACCATCGAGTCTATGCTGACTCATAGCAACCCCATGCGACAGAGTAGACCTGCCTCGTAGGGTTTTCTTGGCTGTAATCTTTACAGAAGCAGATCTCCAGGTCTTTCTCCCACAGAACCACTGAGTGCGTTCTGTTAGCAACTGAGCACTTAACCCTTGCACCACCAGTGCTCCTTTATAGGAAAGTATAGAGTGCTTTTTGAAGTAGAGGGCATGCGCAGTGGCAGAGAGGAGAGAAAAGCTGAGGGATGGTTTAGTGCGCAACTACAGCAGCCTAGAAGGGAATTGGTGAGAACCGAAAGGCCCGTCCTGAAGAGACAGAAGAGTAACTCTCTCCAGAAGCCACCAACATGGATTTTATTGGGTTTAGATTTTCTGAAGTGAACTGAGAAAGATTTATCTTTTCTGGGTCTAGTGGTTTTAAGTTTTTGAAACCAAAGCCTCAAAGACAGGAAAACAGAGTCCTCAGGCAGATGGGGCCACCCACGCAAAGGCATGAAGCCTCCAGCCAGGCCATTTATTCTGGTCATGTGTTTGGGCATAAGACAATTGTTTGAGATGAAAACTTGGGATTCTTTAGCAAGTGTAATATAATGTGGACATCAATGAGAAGGAAAGTTTGCTTTTATAGTGATCAAGCTCTCCAATAATCAAACAGGTGACCAGATGATATTATTTGGGGTTCCTTTTGGCAAAATCTCTCAGTGGTTATATAAATGAAATGCCCATCTCTTCACGGGATATTTTAGAATTTATTTTACTACAAAATTTGAACTCTAAAGTTAATAAACAGGGTGGCATTTGGTGCCAAGGATTAAATATTTACTGGTAAAATATACAGTGATGAAAAGGATTTTCAAACAGTCGATAAATCATCTGGTCTGAGCTCTATATTAAATATTATTTTTACCAGAGGGGGGAAAAAACGTAGCTCAAGAGAAAAAGTTAACCCGTTGTCGTGGCTCCTTGGGCCTAAACTTGCGAAGAATCGTCAGATGTTCCTTTGAAAGATAGGTAAATGGCACAGGGATTTTGTTTAATCTTTGAAATTCATCTTTACTTAGTGAAACACAAAAACGTGAACATCCCATTCTTCATTCAGCCACGGTTGATTGCTTTTTTCACAGGCCTCTGCTATCTGGCCTTTCCTCCCCAGACCATAGTGGCTAGGACTGAGAACTGCCATCATGAGTCAACTTCGGTTTGGATTAGTAACACAGCCTCCCACCAAGCCATTTCCTGCTCCTAGAGCAATCTTCCTGCCTGAAGACAAAGAGAAAACTCCTGTCTCCAACCTCTGGCTGCATCTTGCCTCTTTCCTGTTATCTCCTACACCTTCAAATATGAAAGCAAGTCTCCAGGTTTCATCTCCTCATTTTCTTCCAAGCATGGCCTGCTCATTTCCAACTTGAAGCTATTTATCTTCCTATTCCACCTTTCTTATCTACCCTTATGAGTCTTATTGCACAATGGTTAAGGGCACACGTCCTAGAGCCAGTCTGTCTAGGTTCAGGTCCCATCAGTTCCTACCTATGTTACTTAACCTCTCTGTCCTTCAGTTTACTTATCCAAATAATAACGTATTAATGATAGAACTTCATCATAGGTTTCTATGAGGATTAAATGATTACACACATCACTTATAACAATGACAAAAAAGAAAACCATTGCCATCTAGTTGATTCAAACTCATAGCAAGCCTCAGGGACAGAATAGAACTTCCCCATAGAGTTTCCAACACTGTAATCTTTAAAGAAGCAGACTGCCACATCTTTCTCCCACAGAGCAGCTCGCGGATTAGAACACTTCCTAGAAAATAGTAAATCCTCCGTATTAATATCCTTCACCCTCCTTTTTAATTATCCAAATATTACCCACCTTTCAAAAGCCTTGAAATGCCTCTCGAAAAAGGATGATATCAATAGTGCGTGTTCACAAAGTTTGCATTTATGGAGAACCTACTATGTGTATTCTGCAAACTGAGTACATCTCCCCATTTTCTAGCTTGGATAGTAAGTGAGATGGGAAAGATGTGCAAATCATGTTCCTGTGTTGGCTAACATTTGGTCCTAATAGATCTGTTCTTGATTAACTGTTATTTAAGATGGATCCATGGGTAGAGATGGATGGACAGATGGACAGGTGGACGGGTGCACGGATGGATGGATGGGTGGATGGGTGGGTGGGTGGATGGGTGGATGGACCAACACAAGACCTGGGGGCAGGGGGGGGAATTCTGCAGAACATAAAAGTTTGCCTTTGGAAATGATTTGCCGCAAAAAAGCAGAAGTAAATTATAGAAGATATTTGTTTCTCATTATCTGTAAAATATTGGAAAAGACTATCTATGAAAAAAGAATGTGTTGGATGAAAATCCACCAGGCAAGATGCTGGTTAGGAATATTAAGTCAAATATAATCATTGCGGTTGGGCAGGAGAGAGCGAAAGAGTAAGAGCACCAGAGCACCAGAGAGAAACAGATACTGCTCTGCATTTAAATTTTATTTCCTTTAAACTTAGTTTTCATGGAGAGCAGCTAAGTGATTTTCTGTAGTCTGAGACTTGTGTTCCTAATTAGACTCATTTATGCCACAGTGTTAAGAGCGTGCAACTGGTGGAGGCAATAGAAAGAAATGGAGCAGTTGTAGGCCAATATTTTGCGTGAGTTAAAAGAGATAATAAGAATGGCTGAATGCTTTATTTTTTCTTTATCACTGTGAAGACAAGAATCTCAGGATCGTAAGCCATGGCTATCATTTTTTAAAGTACCGTTGTATCTTAGTCATCTAGTACTCCTGTAACAGAAATACCACAAGTAGATGGCTTTAACAAACAGAAATTTATTTTCTCACAGTCTAGTAGGCTAGAAGTCCAAATTCAGGGTGTCAGCTCCAGGAGAGGGTTTTCTCTGTTGGCTCTGGAGGAAGGTGTTTGTCATCAATCTTCTCCTGGATTAGAAGCTTCTCCACATGGGAATCCCAGGTCCAAAGGACAAGCTCTGCCCCTGGCACTGCTTTCTTAGTGGTATGAGGTCCCCTGTCTTTCTGCTCATTTCCCTCTTTTATATTTCAAAAGAGATTGGCTTAAGACACTATCTAACTTGTAGATCTCATCAATATACCTGCTGCTAATCCATCTCATTAACAACATAGTGATAGGATTTACAACACATAGGAGAATCACATCAGATGACAAATGGTGGACAATCATACAATACCAGGAATCCTGACCTAGCCAAGACGACAGATATTTTGAGGGGACACTATTCAATCCATGACAGAATAATGAGGGCTTCATTTAAACAATACCCGGAAAAGAACTTTCCTTACAGGTTTCCAGAGAGGGAGAGTATGGTCTTATCACTAAGTTCTTCAGGTGGAACTATTGTGCTAGTCATACTTTTCCCTGAAACCCTACATACCACAAAGAGGTTTTCCCAATAGGTGAAAGCAAGATACATACTGGTGGCAAGATCTCCTGCAAAAATCACCGAACAGAAAGTCCTAAGATTTGAATTTTCATCCCATGCTATGTTAATTTCTCCAGTGAGTCTATCCAAATAGATTTGGTTCCCTGAGCCTAAAAAAAGGCCAGCATAAGTCTTACCTTTTAAACAAAGTGGGAGCCACCAAACTTTCACCAGGAATGTATAGGGCACAAAGCATGTTTGGTATTCATTATTTCTTCTAACAATGACAGATTTCAATGGTAATTACTTAAAGATAAGTTTCAAAATGAACAGTGGAAGTTCAAGTGAGGATAGAAATGGTATAAATATGCTAGATGTTTGCTTCCCATCCCACACCGTTTACCATGCCTACATCCAGTGCCTCTTACAAATTAAATTCCTATAAATGCACAACCTTCTAACTTGATGGCAGAATTTCTTGGATTCTTTTATGTATATACTTATTTCTATATGATCACATCAATACACATTGCAAACAGTTTCCCCCAAAGGGGATAATCCCATGGTCCTATGATGGCAACTGAAGTCTACAGAACCCACCACTGAAAACAATGGTCGTAATGGTAATGATGATGATGAACACTATGTCAAAAACGGTAACACCTACAGTGATAGAATCCTATCATATATTTCTTTTTTTTTTTTAATTTTAAGGATTTATACTTGTTTGTAACCTTTTTATAATTTAATTTTTATTGTGGTAAAATATGTGTAACAAAATATTTGCCACTTCTCGTCTGGGGTCTTGAATGCTAACAAGCGGCCATCTAAGATGCATCAATTGGTCTCAACCCACCTGGAGCAAAGGAAAATGAAGAACACCAAGGTCACACGATAACTAAGAGCCCAAGAGACAGAAAGGGCCACATGAACCAGAGACCTACATCATCCTGAGACCAGAAGAACTAGTTGGTGCCTGGCCACAATCGATGACTGCCCTGACAGGGAGCACAAAAGAGAACCCCTGAGGGAGCAGGAGATCAGTGGGATGCAGACCCCAAATTCTCATAAAAAGACCATACTTAATGGTCTGACTGAGACTAGAGGAATCCCGGCGGTCATGGTCCCCAAACCTTCTGTTGGCACAGGACGGGAACCACTCCTGAAGACAACTCATCAGACATGAAAGGGACTGGACAGTGGGTAGGAGAGAGATGCTGATGAAGAGTGAGCTAATTATATGAGGTGGACACTTGAGACTGTGTTGGCATCTCCTGTCTGGAGGGGGGATGGGAGGATAGAGTGAGTTGGAAGCTGGCAAAATTGTCACGAAAGGAGAGACTGGAAGGGCTGACTCATTACGGGGAGAGCAAGTGGGAGTATGGACTAAGGTGTATACAAACTTATATGTGACAGTCTGACTTAATTTGTAAACGTTCACTTGAAGCTCAATACAAGTTAACAAAAAAAAAAAATATTTGCCACTTCTATCCTTTTTACGTTAATCATGTTGTGCATCTATCACTACCATCTGTTTCCATGTCATCCCACCTCCATTAACAGAAACTCAGTGTCCTGTAAGCAAACACTCCCCCTTCCCCTTTCCCTCCCACCCCTGGTAACCACTAATAAACTTTGGTCTCTATACATTTGCCTATTTTATATAAGTGGATTCCTACAGTATTTGTGCTTTTGTGACTGACTTATTTCAACCAGTGTAGTGTTTTCAATATTCATCCATGTTGTGGCATATATCATGACCTCATTTCTCTTTGTGGCTGAGTAATATTCCACTGTATGTATGTGCCACATTTGGTTTACCATTCATTTGCTGAGGGACATTTAGGTGGTTTCTACCTTTTGGCTATTATGAATAGTGCTGGAGTGAACTTGGTGTACAAGCATCGTTTGCCTTCCTTCTTTTAATTCATTTAGGTATATACCTAGGATTTGCATTGCTGGATCATATGGTAGTTCTGTGTTTAACATTTTGTTAACTTTTCGAGGAACTGTCAAGCTGATTTCCATTGTGACTGCACCATATTATATTTCCATCAGCAATGGATGAGGGTTCCAGTTTCTCCCTACCCTATCCAACAGCTGTTATTTGCCTTTTTTTTTTTCTTTATCATAGCCATTCTAGTGGAGGCGAAGTGATATCTCATTGCTATTTTGATTTGCATCTCCCTAATGTCCAATGATGTCAAGCATCTTTTCATGTGCCCATTGGCCATTCCTATATCCTTTTTGGTGACTATCACGTATTTCTAATGGGAAGTAGCTCTAAAGCTGCCTTTGTGACCTGAGTTTCCAAATCTTCCATGAGGTTCTGTTTAAACACACAGCAGATGTACACAAAGCCTAAGCAATGCCAAATTATATTATTTTAACTAGCAAACTAAATCTGAAAGCCTCTGGCAAAAGTTTTCACAAAACTCATTGGGAAAAATGCCAGTTTTGATGCTGGTAAAAGTTTTGATTAGGGATTTGCCCACATCTTTGCCATACCACCCAGAATAGTTTTTCCTTGAATTATTACCCAACGGAAAGACAAACACTGAATTTGAAGCATTTTTTTCTATGCATTGATATTTAAACTATAAGAAATGAACCAGAAAAGGAAGAAGAGGTAAAGGAAGAAGTTCTGTGTTGTCTGCTATTTCTTCTCGGTCTCTACACTCATAATTACTTCGTGTTATTTTACATGCTCTGCCCTCAGCCTGTGAAAACCCTGGTGGTGCAGTGGTTAAGAGCTACAGCTGGTAACCAAAAGGTCAGCAGTTTAAATCTAACAGATGCTCCTTGGAAAACATATGGGACAGTTCTACTCTGTCCTATAGGGTCGCTATGAGCTGGAATCAACTCTACAGCCACAGGTTTGTTTTGGTTTTGCCCTCAGCGTGTAACAGACCCCCGCCATCAGTTTGCCTCCTGGTAAATTTCTCCTTGACCTTCAAATATCCCGTAAGGATATAAAATCCAACTTCTCTGACACCAAACTCTGTGGAACTCAAATCAAATTCCACTTCTCACGCCAAACTGTAAAGAAACCAAATCCTACTTCTCTGCCACCAAATGTGAGGATCAAATCAATGCAATCTATAATCAATTCTGTTCCCTTCTGTTCCACTTCTGTTCTGACAGCAGCTGCACATATAGTACTTCTTCCTATAACCCTAACCACTCAGAGGTAGGTCAGACCTTCCAAGCTAAACAGCACAGTCCTCCAAACTGTGAAGTCTGCCCAAGACCTCAGACTCCAGCTGCAAGCTTGGAGTTCTTACGACAGTATCATTTCTGACCTGCTGGCTACAAATTTGGGGGTTCCCTCTACCACTTTGGTATATCAGGCAGAGGTTCAGGGGTCCCAGGGCTCCCCTTGCTTCTGACCTGCTGGATCCCACTACTGCCTCAAGTTCAAGAATTTGCTAGAATGACTCACAGAACTCATGGAAAGTGTATACTTATGATTACAGCTTTATTATAGCAAAAAGTATACAAATGAAGAGATGCATAGGCTGAGGTCTGGAAGGGTTCCCAACATGGAGCTTCCATGTCCCCAAAAGAGTTGCACTACCTTCCCATGTGCATCGATGTTTTTTACCAACCAGGAAGCCCATGGAGCTACCGCGTCCAGAGACTTCACTGGGGTCTGTTTACATAGACATGATTGATTGAATCACCTACGTGTCTTCTGAGGTTAGCTGATATCACAAGGTGGTTTTTTCTGGCCTGGCCAGCCCCTACCCAAGAGGCATCTCATTAACATTAGCATAAACCCTTAGGCATGATCTGGAGACCTCATCAAAGACACTTCAATAACTGGGGAAAAGTTATCTTTCAGGAACCAAGGACAAAGACCAAATTCTTCAGGTAAAGTTAATTTTTTTTACCACAATATCCCCTCCTCTACGAAGCCTGTTCCAGCTCCTTCAGCTGTCCCTCTGTCATAGCATGGCAGAGTTGTTTCTTTTATAGCTCATCTCAGGAGGCAAGAGCAAAGGCTCTCAATTCAGGATGCCAGGGTTCAAATCCAACAACTCTCTTACTTGGCCAAGTTACTTAACCCCTGTGCCTCATCTGTAAAATTGGGGTAATAATACCTGCCCCATCAGAATGTTGTGAAAAATAAAAAAGATAATTTATATCCAGGGCTTTGTGCAGTGCATGGGACAAAACAACCGGGCAATAAATTGGCTTGCTTTTACCACATTTTTTCCCTTTATGTGTTTGGGTATGTTGTATCCCTTGTATCTAATATGGTACCAAGCACAGCACAGGCACTCAAAATACATCTTTTTGTTTAATAAATGGATGAACAGTTGCAGTGTTTCACACTTTAAAAGCACTTTCACATGTGTGATCTCATTGGCTCCTTACACAAACCCTCGGAGAGAGGCAAGGCTGACCCAGGATTTCTTCCTTGGGAAGAATGCCCTTATCTGCCTCCATGTACATCTGCTAGAATGCCAATCATGAGACACCTTTCTCCTGAGTGCAATGTAGAGTACATGACTAGGTTAGGTCAAATAAATTATTTCTTGTGATTTGGCTTTTTGAAGAAAGCATCAAGGGGCAGAAAACAACTGGAGTTAAATCAGTCAATGGTAAACCCATTGTCTTAGAGTCAATTCCAACTCATAGCAACCCTAGAGGACAGAGTAGAACTTCCCCATAGGGTTTTGGAATCTTTATGGAAACCAACTGCCACATCTCTCTCCCATGGAGTGTTTGGTGGGTTCGAACACTGAACTTTGAGTTTGCCCCTGAATGTTTAACCACTGTGCCACCAGGTTTCCACCAGGTCTCCTTCAGTCAGCAATAGCACTACTGAAAAAGAATTTACCAACTCCTGGTTCTGAAATTTCAGAAGCTACCCCTACCCAGCCCTTCCGGAGGCTGGCTTGTTGAGTGCCTCCTTTGAGACTGTGAGCTACCCTAGATCCTTCCTATAAATGGATTTCTTTATAAGCACAAGATCAATTTCTGTTGTTTGCAAGCAAAGAATGAATGAAATTAATATATCCAATTAACACATAAGAAAACAAGGGCTCTCTCTCTCTATATATATATATGTATAAAACCAAACCAAGCCCAATGCCTTCAAGTCGATTCCAACTCATAGCAACCCTATAGGACATAGTAGAACTGCCCCATAGAGTTTCCAAGGAGCACCTGGTGGATTTCAACTGCTAGCCTTTTGCTTAGCAGCCACAGCACTTAATCACTACACCACTACAGTTTCCAACAAAAAGAAAAGGGATGATAAATATAAAATTTATAAGAATGCTTATACTTGGGGACAAAGTAAAAGAGAATCAGATATAAGTTATCAAAGGCACTGGCAATGTTCTCTTAAGATAGGGAATATGGCACAAGGGCAGGTGTCATGTTATTCCTATATATACATATATGTACATGTACATATATGTCCCTGGAGAAGGACATCATGCTTGGCAAAGTACAGGGTCAGCGGAAAATAGGAAGACCCTCAACGAGATGGATTGACACAGTGGCTACAACAATGGACTCAAGCATAACAACGATTGTAAGGATGGCGCAGGACTGGCCAGTGTTTCGTTCTGTTGTGCATAGGGTCGCTATGAGTCGGAACCGACTCAACGGCACCTAACAACGACAAAGTTGATATTGTTGTTAGCTGCTGTCAAGTTGGCCCCAAGTCATGGAGACTCCATGAATAAAAGAAAAAACACTGCCTGGTCCTTAACTTGTTATGGATCAAACCAATTTGATCCCTAGGGTTTTCATTGGCTGACTTTTGGAAATAAATTTTCAGGCTTTTCTTTCTAGTCCATCTTAGTCTGGAACTGCCACTGAAACCTGTTCAGCATCACAGCAACACACAAGCCTCCAGTGACAGATGAGTGGTGGCTGTGCCTAAGATGCATTGGCTAGGAATCAAACCCAAGTCTCTCACATGGAAGGCGAGAATTCAACCACTGGAGCACCATTGCCCTCAATGTATACATACCTGTGTGTGTATGTGTGTGTGTGTGTAAATAGATTAGCTGTATAGAATTTTTCATAGTAAAATTATTGTCTTTCAAAGAAATCTAAGGCCCAAGGAGGTTAAGTGGTTTATATAAAATTGATGCATGGGTAATCATGACTAGAACCCAGGTTTCAGATTTCCACTCCAGTGCTCTCTCCACTATGTTGCAATTTAATGTAACTAGGAGCTGTTACTCCTGAAGCATGGAAAATGGGAAATAGCAAATGGGAACTTTTGAACTGAATTCAGAACAAAAAGTTGCTAGGAATTAATAGTGACCCACCATGTTTGAGAGGTTTAAAATAGGCTTTCCATTCCTTGAGAAAATCAAAGTTGGAAAAATCCTCAGAGATGACCCAGTTTGATCTCAGGGCAAAACATTCTCTCCGTCATTGAAGGTGGTCTTGCAGTCTGCTGAGCACGTCCGTCTGCATCCTGGCGCCTGCTGCTGAACGGATTGATCACTAGACAGCTCCAGACTCAGTCCTAACCAATCCTCCAATCTATGAGACTCTGCCTGGCAGTATATCAGTGATTTTCTCCCTTTACCTGATGTCCAAGTGCCTGGACCTAAGAAGAGATTCAAATGCCATCAACAGCATTGACTATTCCCTTTCTGGGGAGCAAGACGGGGCCTTCTGTGAACCCTGGCTTCAGCCCTCACCAGTGGAGACAAACGCTCAAGCTCAAACTGTAGTCACAATCTGAGGTCAAAGGTACCCCTGACTGGTTCTTCCCAATTTCTTCCTCTAGAGTTTGGACCTACTTCCTGGCTTCCCAGCATTCTTTCAAATCACTGAATCAGAGACATAAACTCTCACTTAATAGAACAGCCACAGTCCAGGAACCTTGAAATGATCTTTGGTCAGATCCACCAGGCAAGTGAGCTTGCTCAACCTGTACATAATGTTGCCTCCAACCTCTTAGACTTGTTCCACTGAGTCTAAACTGATGCCCCATCAAGTCTACAAGGGGCCCTTTTCTCTCCATGGGGTTTCCCAATTTCCATTCACTCATTGACAACTTTTTGGTGCAAACATAGCTAAATCTGCTATCATGTGACCACATTTCCCAAATGTCTTTACCATGATCTCAGAAAGAGCTTTTTCCCCATGCATTCCTAAATTCCAGGCTTCCATTGTCTAACAATTTTCATACTCTACCGATCTAGCGACCTAATTTAAATGATAACAGTTCACTGTGTTAATTGCTCCTCATAAATCCATGTTTGTTCTCAGTGCCCAGAACCTCTTTTCAGGTTGTTTGAGAATCACATATTGAATAATTTCTTTAAAAATTTCCCAGGTGCCAATATCCAATTAATTATCTATTGTTTCCAGAATCTTCTCCTTTAGGAAAAAGGGACAACATCGCCTGTTGCTAATCTTTCTCCTGGACTTCCTAATTCCTTGATAATTCTCCACCCTGCAGATTGCTATTTTCAGCTATAATTTTCCTTGGTACTTTAGGATGTAATTTGTCTAAATCAGGAAATTTTAAACATCTCGTAGTGCAAATGGTTAACACCCTTGGCTGCTAACCAAAAGGTAGGCAGTTAGCCTCCAACCAGAGGCATCTTGGAAGAAAGTCCCGGGGATCTGCTTCAGAAGATTACAACCTTTGGAAGCCCTGTGAAGCACAGTTCTACTATGACACACCTGGGGTTGCCATGCATGCGAATTGACCCGATGGCAATTAGTAAGGTGCTTATTTACCAATTGCTCACTTATCTTGAGTTTTAATTCTTTCTAAACGATGCTACTGATTTGTGTGATACAGTAGACATCGAACTGACACCAGCAGCTGAGTTCTAGGACGGTTTCACCATCAGTAACTGTGGGCCAGTCTCATAACCTGTTTTTAGTATCCATTAAATGGGAACAACAATACCTGTTCTGCTTACCTCATGGGATTGTTGTAAGGCTCAGATGAGATGATTACTCAACAACATTTTATAAACTACAAAGTACGAGTCAAGTACGAGCATTATTATCCCCACTTACAAGCCAGTGGGTCATCTCCCTTGATGCAGAAGAAAAAAAGTTGGGTTGAACACAGCACACTTGATGAACATCTAGTAAGAATGGTCTCCCTTACTCTCACCAGATCCTCAATTTTCATTCTCAACATTTTGCTTCAACCTGCCTCAGTCTACTTCCTGACTTACCTACTCTCCTTGGCCCCTAACCCCTAGACATATTTCCTATTTGTAGTCTGAAATTCTCCACTTGTAGCTGACATTTGATATTTCTCCTCCAAGACTGCCATCTTTAAAAGATGAGAGTGGCAGGAACTTTGGCTTTTCCGGGTACTTCTTGTGTGGCAGGGGCTGGGGCTACAGACCAAAGGCATAAGCCAGGCCAGACAGTCTAATGAGGAGTTCCACCTTGGGTCATTTTTTGGCCTATGTCATTTTTTTCTCCTTGCTCAGAGTATGTTTTTAAAAGCACTTTCTATTATCCCCAGATAAGTCTGGGGCCGATTTGTGCCGGGAATGGTTGTTAGCTTTCTCTAACTATATTATTTTTTATATGGATGATGAGTGGATTCCCATGAGGCCAAATCACTGGGCTATGTTTCCAGAACTCAAGCCACTATTTTTCTCCGGAAAACTTGCATGGAAAGAAACAGGCATAGATTTCTTCCTCCTGCCCAAGGTAAATACTTCACTGGCAATCGGAGGAGCACTTCCTTCCCCCTCGTCAAGCATTCTATCAGAGCCTTCTTTTGACTTCAAAGGGTCCCCCCTTCTCCCCCTCCCCACCTCCCGTTTCTGCTGGAGCCCACAAAAGCCATCTTCTAGATCTTGACAGACTCTGTGAATTCCCAAGTCAGAGGGAGCCCAGGCGTGGGGGGTCATCAGAGGGTAAAAGTGCAGTACTGCAAATGGAAACCTATAAAAAGCTGGAGTGAGGGCTCAGGCAAACCTGCCCTGACTTAAGTAATTTGGTTCTGGAGATCTCATTGAGCAGTTTGGTTCCACGAGATAAATAGGAAGCCCAGGACAAACAAGAGGTCCCTAAGTGTCGCAAACAGTTTGCGCTCAGCTGCCAACCTAAAGGCTGGTGATTTGAACCTACCCATTGGCACTGGGGAAGGTGCTTGATGACCTGTTTTCGTAAAGATTACAACCAAGAAAACCCTATGGATCAGTTCTACTTTGTCACACATGGGGTCACCACAAGTCAGAATCAACTCAGTGACAATAGGTTTGCTTTTTTTGGTTGGACAAGCAAACCCAGAAGCAAAATCTTCTCTGCAGACAGTCCTTTCCAGCTGCATCCTCCAGGCCTAGAAGCCAGAGTTCACTTCTCAAAGGATCCTGTTACAGTACCAGCCCTCCAGCTGTCTACAGCTGTGTGCCTTCCAGCTCGTCGCAGCTGGCTTTTCAAATAGAAATGGCCTCTCTCTAAGATGGTTTACCAGAAGAGATTGTTTCAGACATACGAAGTGTTAAAACATGATTCTAAAAGCAGCGATTCAACTAAATGAATTGTGATATTAAATATAAAGGTATTTAGCTCACTGAATCATGTGTAGTAGATATTCAGTAAGTGGCAGATCTTTCCTTCATTTCTCTGTCTCTTTTCTACCTTTTATTCATGCTGAAATGCAGACCTGTTGGAAACACTGTAAAAGGATTTTCCCTTGGGGGCTCTACACATTTCTCACGGGTGCACATTTGTGTGTGTGTGTGGTATATAATGTGTGGGTTCATGAGTTTATGGAGGAAACTGCCTGGGAGCACCTAGGCCTCTACATTTCTCTGTGTGCATAGATAAAAGTATGCTCAGAATATTTTCCTACTATTAATCACTAATATTCTAAAACTCTTGGTTTAAGACTCTATAGGAGAAGAAAGGGCTTAAAGAGCTTTTCTGAAAACAGCCTGGGAGTTGAGTTTCAAGTTTTTATGAGGTAGGCTGAGTTGGGTTCAAGATAATAAGGGAATTAGAGAAGTAAGTCTGCTATGGCACAAACAATAGTTCACTGCTGTATCGTATTTTCATTTAAATCAGGCGGCTACTTTCATCTGTTCTTATTGACATACATTTCAACTATTGACTTCTTGTTGCTTTGAGTAAGAAGCTCACACCCCCAGGGGAATCTCACTGCATAAACATGGGGAAGGGGGGGTTGTTGTTGTTTTTAAGACTGTTTGAAAGGCTACAAACTACCGACTTGCCTGTTTTTGAAGGTTAAGTTTATGCCTCTGCTGGGCTGTTTGTTAGAGCTCAATAATTCTAACAAACAGCAGTGGGCAATTTTGAAATATGTATTTATATTAGATCTTTCTACTTCTGTCTCTCATTTGCCTGTTCTGGAACCTCAAGCTATGGTTCATTTGCCCTTTCTTTCTATCTTCCCTTTCTTCCCTTCCTGCCTTTCTTCCATCCTTCCTCTCTGCCTCCCTTCCTCTTTCTCTTTCTTTATTCCCAGAGTACTGGCTTCTGTCTATGACACAGCCTCCCTTTTGCCAGATTACGTAAATATCAGGCAGCTCTTATTTGCTCCTTTTGTGAAACACCTTCTTCCAAATTTTGTTTTCCCTGAGCTTTAACTCTTCAAAGGCAGCAGGGCTCATGGGGACTGAGCGACCTAGGAATGAGGGAAGAGAGAGACAAAAGATCTTGTCTGGCAAAGTCACAGGCCCTGCGACAATGGATCTCACCAAAGCCCTTTTCAAATCTGGAATTACTTTCATGCAGCTGAAGAAAGTTGAGTTGTTGAGTTGTTCCTTCCGGCTTCATCTTCTTGATCCTCTCCCCCTCTCAAGCCCCCCACTGCCATCTGTCTACTTCACTGAGCAGAGAAACAGCACAGTAAATTAAAATAAGGAAAAGAATAATGTAGGGAAAGAATTGAAAATCCCAAGGGAAAACATTCTGAAAGTTGTGGGTCAGAAGAGAGCCCAGAAATGAGGTGGTTGACATCACCGGGCCAGGCAAACCTCTGTCTATGTGAGCCCGCCGGTGCTGGCCCACGCAGGCGGTAAGTTATCCCTGGTGGAGCCCCAGCCCTGCAGATTCCACCTACATTCCTTCACTGCCCTGCTGGGGGGCAGGGCGGTCCCAGGGAACTCAGGGGAGGGGGGAAGGGCAGACCCTGGGGATTGTCGGACATACAACACTGCTCTGCACCACAGCTAGGAATTTAGCCTATTCGTTTTGAAGTTTGCCCAAAGTCGCAGAGTTGATATGCCTGAATTTCATACCACTTCTCCTTACCACACACTCAGCCAAATGTCCTTGGCTTTTCAATAGTCCTAACCTCTTGGCAGTATTGAGTCTTCATATTTTGCATTCTCTTTTCTTAGATTTTTAACCCTCAATCTGCCTGTCTGTGGTTTAAGCTTTGTACGTTACTCAAATGGCTACTTCCTGGGAAGAGATCCATCCTTCCTTCCTTCCTTCCTTCCTTCCTTCCTTCCTTCCTTCCTTCCTTCCTTCCTTCCTTCCTTCCTTCCTTCCTTCCTTCCTTCCTTCCTTCCTTCCTTCCTTCCTTCCTCCCTCCCTCCCTTCCTTCTTCTCCTTCCTCTCCTTCCACCCCAGTCTTTCTCCCTCCCTCCCTTACTCTCTGCCTTCCTTTTTCCCTTGCTACCTCCTATCATTTTTGCTTTACTTCTTTATTTCATTTTTCAGAGGGGAAAGGAAAAGCAACAGAGGGCCCTTGGAAACTCTGCCTGTGGACACAGCATCGCAGGAGTGTATCCAAGGTGGGGTGTGGGGATGTGGAGAGGCAGACAAGGTGATGGTTTACCCACGCAGCCCAGGAAACGGAATTCTCTTTCCCTACATCTCGTCAATCCGTTATTGCTTATTTGTTGAAGTCGCTTCAGAAGGCTAAAATCTAACCCTTGTCATCAGGCTGTTCCCCAGGCTTTGGCACTGAATACAGCCTTCAAGTGTTGCCCTTGAGTAGTAAAAAGAGCTTATTATTAAGTTGTCCCCTTGTGCCCTATAATTGCCTTGCTGGGGACCTTCTCCTTCACTCTGGCCAGTATCTATCAAGGCCAAGTTCTTCAGTTTACTGTCAGGTAGGAATGGTGTTAATTTTTTAAAGTTTAAATGTTTTTTATAGCCTTTCCTGCACTTTTTAAACATCCTGGGTTTTTTTTTCCCCTTGAAAGCCCAGTGAACGTGCCAAGAATCTTCATGAAGACCAGGCCAGCAGTAAACATTTGCACACACACAAGGCTGTGTCTCACCCAAGATACTGGACCAATCATTACACAGGAATCAACAAGTGCGGTTTTACACATATAAGTATTTTTCACAAAAAACAACCAGTTGTGGATTCGCTAAATTGATCCATTAGTATTTTGTTCTGTTTTATTTTTGTTTTTGTCCCCATAAAGCCTGAGCTTAGTGTTAAAATCCAAATGGATCTGTCACGGGTTGAACTGTGTCCCCCAAAAATGTTTGTCAACTTGGCTATGCCATGATTCCCAATATCGTGTGATTGTCCACCATTTTGTCATCTGATGTGATTTTTCTATGTGTTGTAAATCCTGCCTCTATGATGTTAATGAGATAAGATTAGTGGCAGTTATGGTAATGATTCAGGACTCAATCTACAAGATCAGATTTTGTCTTAAGCCAATCTCTTTTGAGATATAAAAGAAAGAAGTGAGCAGAGAGTCATGGGGACCTTGTACCACCAAGAAACAAGAGCCAGGAGAACAGCATGTCCTTTGGACCTGAGGTCCCTGCACTGACAAGCTCCTAGTTCAGGGGAAGATTGATGAAAAGAACCTTCCTCCAGAGCCTACAGGGAGAGAAAGCCTTTCCCTGAAGCTGGCACCCTGAATTTAGACTTCTAGCCTACTAGACCGCAAGAGAATAAATTTCTCTTTGTTAAAGCCACCCACTTGTGGTATTTCTGTTCAGCAGCACTAGATGACTAAGATAGGATCCTACTGGATCTCCATGTTATTACAGCAAGAAACTCTTTCATGGAGTTTGTCTAAGACTACCTTGTTATATTCCATCCTTTCTGCATACTATTGATAATGATTATTATCACACTTATTAAACACTACACATCAAGCAAGGTGCTAAGGGATTTATGCATATTATTTCATTTAACCTTCAAGATAATCCTGTGAAGTAGATACTATATTATTCATTAATTTTACAGATGAAGAAACTGAGGCCCACAAAAGTTAAGTCCCTTGTGCAATGCCTATGATTATTCCCCTATGTCTTCAAGTACTTTGTAAAAAGCAGAATATTCTCTTCCTTAGCCTTATGTCTCTCACATGGCATATATTATCAGCTCTGTACACAGTGAATGCTCGATCAATAACGGTAAATGCCCACTTCCCAAGAGGCAAATTTAAACTGAAGACCAAGAGATAATCAAAGCAGGTTATATTATGATTTCTTCCAAATCTGTAGTCCCCAGACCACTCCCCAGACTATAGCACAACTATGATTCTACAAGAAGCTAGCAGGGAACTTTTGTGACATCCGACTTCAGATCTTAGTGCTATGATTGGGGGCTACCAACCCACACAGGGATTGAATTGTGTCCCCCCAAATGTGTGCTGAATACCTGGATCTTGTGGATGTGATCCTGTTTGGAAATAGGGTTTTTCTTTTGTTATATTAATGAGATCACATCATTATAGGGTAGATTCTAAACCTGATCGCTTCTGAGTTACAAGAAGACCAGAATAGACACAAAGACATATATATACACAGGAAAATAGATGCCATGTGAGAATCACCATTACGGATTGAATTGTGCCCTGCAAAAATATGTGTAGTAAATCCTAACCTCTATGCCTGTGGTTATCATCCCGTTTGGAAATCCGTGGTCTTGTTACATTAATGAGACCAGATTAGTTCAGGGTGTGTCTTGAGTCAATCTCTTACAAAATATAAAGGTAGCAGATTAAACAAGCAGAGATGGGGGAAGATAGATGCCAAGCCACATGGAGATCTCCAAGGAACCAGGAAACAGAAGCTAAAGACACAAGAACCTTCCCTCAGTGCTGACAGAGAGAGAAAGCCTTCCCCTGGAGCTGACACCCTGAATTCACACTTCTAACCTCCTAAACTGTGAGAAGGCACAGTGGTTAAGAGCTTGGCTGCTAACCAAAAGTCGGCAGTCTGGACCACCAGTTGCTCCTTGGAAACCCTATGGGGCAGTTCTTCTGTGTCCTGTACGGTCACTATGAGTCTGAATCAACTCAACAGCAGTGGTTTTTGTTCTGTTTTGTTTAATTGCTAGAAAATAAACTTGTCTTTGTTAAAACCACCCACTTGTGGTATTTCTCTTATAGCAGCACTAGAGAACTGAAATAACCGTCTACAAAGGAACACCAAGGATCACTGGCAGACACCAGAAACTAAGAGAGAGGCCCAGAGAAAGAATTTATATGATGATACATTTAAACTGTGAGAAAATAATTTCTTTTTTCTTTAAAGCCACCCACTTGTAGTATTTGTGTTACAGCAGCACAGCTAACTAAGACACATGGCTATGAAAGTACAAATACAAACATTCGCTGTTCTCTGTCATCCAAAAATGTTGACTTTCTAGGGTTCAAATTATGAGCCTCTCAACTCTATGTGACAAAAAAAGATTTGTGAATTGGCATGGTATATCTGTGGGAACCATCAAGTTGAGCAAGTCCGGGGTGTTTACTTTGCTCCAGGACTCAGCAAACCAGTCCCATGTCAGATAGCTTCTTATGGCTACAAATCCAGAATTTGCTAGTATTAAGTCTATCTGGATCCTTGAAGTTTCTATCTCTCACTTCACTCGTCAGAACAATATGACCAAAGAAAATGCAGGGCCACACCATTCTTCTGTGCTTCAGAGTTAAGTAGAGATCTTGCTATGGGGGACCTTATGTTGTACCAGTTTATTGGGAGTTGTTAGGGTGTTCCTTAACTATGTCTCGAATTTCTGTCTTTGGCCGTATTTCTAGCTCAGGCTCAGAAGTAGTCCCGTGCCTAGTACTCTACATCAGGTTGGGCCACTTACTGCAACCCAAAGTGGTTAATTAATTTGTTCTTGCCCCTGGACGTAGAGATGTTCATCACAAGATGAGTAATTCTCATTCAATCTATTGTCAGAGACTATTGACTGCAAGGGTTGGATGCAGAGAACCAGAAAAGGCAGAAGAAAGAGGAAAGACCTCTCTGGGAACACTCAGTTACTCCAAGAAAGAATCTTCTAAGCAGAAAGCCAAGGCAGATAATGCCTTTTACTGAAGCAAAAAATAGAAGATGCAGAGGGAAGAGGAGAAAATGTGGTCCTCCCACACAGGAAGCTTTAGGATTAAGTTGGAGGCATGAGCAGAAAAACAAGACATACCACCATAAAGAAACAGAACGCAAAGAAAATATGAGTTTAAATAAATAAATTTCAAACTATATGCATAACTTGTCTCTCCTGTGTATACTCAGGGATGAAATCAGACCATGAGCTGAAGGACAGAGGAAGAGAATTTGATAGACCATGCAGCTGATTCTATCACCTTGGTATACCTTTCTGGATTCTTCAGTTTGAACAATGCATAATAATATCCCACAGGGAATAAAATGAGCAAAATATTGCCCCCAAAGAGGTAAGACTATAATTTTACTGCTCTCCTCCAAAGCATTCTCCTAACAGCGTTCTCCTAATATGTTAATAGTGCTGCATTTTCTGACTTCACCTGTCCACATCTGAGTTGTTTTGTTTTTTTTCTTTCCTCATATTCATATGGAATGTCTTTGCCATCTGTTATGGATTGAATTGTGTCCCCAAAAAATATGTGTTGTAAATCCTAGCCTCTATGCCTCTGGTTATAATCCCTTTTGGGAATGGGTTATCTTTGTTCATGAGACAAAATTAGTGTAGGGTGTATCTTGAGTCAATCTTTTCTGAGACATAAAAGAGATTAAACAAGCAAGCAGAGAAAAGATTGGGTAAGATAGATGCCAAGACACATGGAGATCTCCAAGGAACCAGGAAGCAGAAGCTGAAGAGAGAAGGACTTTCCTCCAGAGCCAACAGAGACGAAGCCTTCCCCTAGAGCTGGCACTCTTAATTAGGACTACTAGCCTTCTAAATAAATTTGTTTGTTAAAGCCATCAACTTGTGGTATTTCTTTTACAGAAATACTAGATAACTAAGAGAGAAATTTGGTACCAGAAGAGTGGGGAGCTGTTCTAACAGATACCTAAAATGTGGAAGCAGTTTTAGAATTGGGTAATGGGTAGAGGCTGGGAGAATTTTAAGGTGCTGTCACAGATTGAGTTATGTCCCCCCAAAAAATGTGTGTATCAACTGGACTGGGCCCTGGTTCCTGGTATTGTGTGATTTTCCTATATGCTGTAAATCCTGCCTCTATGATGTTAATGAGGGAGAATGGGTGACAGTTGTGTTAGTGAGGCAGGACTCAACCTACAGGATTGAATTGTGTCTTGAGGCCATCTCTTAAGATATAAAAGATAGAAGCAAAAAGAGAGACAGGGGGACCTCATACCACCAAGAAAGCAGCACTGGGAGCAGAGCACATCCTTTGGACTCAGGGCCCCTGCACAGAGAAGCTCCTAGTCTAGGGAAAGGCTGATGAGAAGGCAGACACAGAGAGAAAGCCTTCCCCTGGAGCTAACACCCTGAATTTGGAGTTTTAGCCTACTTTATCATGAGAAAATAAACTTCTCTTTGTTAAAGACGTCCACTTGTGTTATTTCTGTTATAGCAGCATTAAAATGACTAAAACAGGTGTCTTTTTTTTTTTAATAGTAAAAGCCTAGATTGCCTTAAAGAGACTGTTGGTACAATTATGGATATCAAAGGCAATTCTGGTGAAGGCTCAGAAAGAAGTGAGGAGAGCTATAGGGAAAGTCTATTGTCTTAGAGAATACATAAGGCTCCAGCAACAGAATGTTGTTAGAAATGTGCTTCTGGTGAAGCTTTAAGAGAAAATGATGAACATATGATTGGAGAAGGGAGGAAAGGCAATGCTTTTTATGCAGTGGCAAAGAACTTGTCTGAATTATGTTTGGATGTTTGGTGCAAAGTAGAACTTGGATGTCTGGCTGATGAGATTTCTAAGCAAGATGTTAAAGGGGCTGTGTGGTTTCTACTTGCCACTTATAGTAAAATGCAAGAGGAAAGAGAAGGACTTAAAAATGAACTGTACAAAATGAAAACAGAGCTTAGAGATTCAGAAAATCCTGTTGTGCAAACTAAGGACACATGTCCTAGAATGTTCACCAAGGACATGGTTACACAATCTTTTCTTAAAGAGATTAAGCCAGTGAGTGATAGATCTAACCAATTACCACAGCAGAAAATCCATCAGCTTAGACTGAAGGGGACAGAAAGAATGAAAGGCAAGGATGCTGTCTGCCTCTTGGAATTCTACAGGCAGGAAACAAGCCAAAGAAGTTATATCTGTTGTCCTCCAAGAAAAGAAAAGAAAAAAAAAAATCTCTGGAGTAGCTCGGTCAGCAGAACTGTTGAAAGGAGCATGGTAGCAGGGCCTTCTCAGTTTCTAAGGGTTGGGCCATGGTCTCCTGGATCTCAAAGGGTGGGGTCACAGCCTTCTAGGTTTCAAAGAGCTGAATATTCACCAACAGGGCTCCAGAGTGTGCAGCTGCTGTTAAGGCATGACAAGGGGATGGGAGCCACCACTCAAAGCCGAGGGGGCAGGGCTGTCATGTCCAAAGGGCAGAAGAGTGGGGCCTACCAGGGCTGAAGGGATGGGGCCACCACTCAGTTGGACTAGGAGAATGGGGCCGCCTAAAGCCAAGGGAGCAGTGTTGCCATCTCAGAAGGCCTGGAAAGCAGAGCTGAAGGCCAGAGGTGAGGGGCTTCCACCCAGAATCCAGAGGTTGTAGCCACCACCCAGAGTCTGGAGGGTGGGACCATTGTCCCCAGATGGCCTCAGAGAAGAGAGGGTTATTTCCAAGCCTTGAGAGCTAATGTAAATTGTTCTGCTAGGCTTTAGACTTGCTTGTTGTTGATGTTGTTGTTGTTAGGTACCTATAGTGACCCTATGTACAACGGAACGAAACACTACCCAGTCCAGTGCCATCCTCACAATCGTTATTATGCTTAAGCCCATTGTTGCAGCCATTGGGTCAGTCCACCTCATTAGGGTCTGTCTTTTTTTCACTGACCCTCTACTTTACCAAGAATGATGTCCTTCTCCAGGGACTGACACCTTCTGATGACATGTCCAAGGTATGTGAGACATAGTCTCACCATCCTTGCTTCTAAGGAGCATTCTGGTTGTACTTCTTCCAAGACAGATTTGTTCATTCTTTTAGCAGCCCATGGTATAGTCAATATTCTTCTCCAACACCACAATCCAAAGGCAACAATTCTCCTTCAGTCTTCTTTATTCGTTGTCCAGCTTTCACATGCGTAGGAGGCAATTGAAAACACCATGGCTTGGGTCAGGCACACCTTAGCCTTCAAGGTAACATATTTGCTTTTCAACACTTTAAAAAGGTCTTTTGAGACATATTTGTCCATGCAATGTGTCTTTTGATTTCTTCACTGCTGCTTCCATGGGTGTTGACTGTGGATTCAAGTAAAATGAAATCACTGAAAACTTCAAATTTTTCCCTGTTTATCATGATATTGCTTTTTGGTCCAGTTTCGAGGATTTTTGTTTTTTTTATGTTGAGGTGTAATCCATACTGAAGGCTGTATTCTTTGACCTTCATCAGTAAGTTCTGCAAGCCCTCTTCACTTTCAGCAAGCGAGGTTGTGTCATCTGCATAACTCAGGTTGGTAATAAGTCTTCCTCCAATCCTGATGCCCTGTTCTTCTTTATATAGTCCAGCTTCTCAGATTATTTGCTCAGCATACAAAGTGAATAGGTATGGTGAAAGGATACAACCCTGACGCACACCTTTCCCTGATTTTAAACCAATCAGTATCCCCTTGTTCTGTTGGAACGAATGTTTCTTGATCTATGTACAGGTTCCTTATAAGCACAATCAAGTGTCCTGGAATTCCCATTCTTTGCAATGTCATCCATAATTTGTTATGATCCACACAGTTGAATGCCATTGCATAGTCAATAAAACACAAGTAAACATCTTTCTAGTAGTCTCTGCTTTCAGCCAGGATCCATCTGACATCAGCAATGATACTCCTGGTTCCTCATCCTCTTCTGAATCCAGCTTGAATTTCCGGCAGTTCCCTGTCAATATATTGCTGCAGCCGCTTTTGAATAATCTGCAGCAATATTTAACTTGCTTGTGATATTAATGGTATCATTTGATAATTTCTGCATTTGGTGGGGTCACTTTTCTTGGGAATAGGAATATAGATCTCCTCCAGTCAGTTGCCTGGTAGCTCTCTTCCAAATTTCTTGGCATAGTGAGTACTTCCAGCACTGCATCTGTTTGTTGAAACATCTCAATTGGCATTCTGTCAATTCCTGGAGGCTCGTTTTTCACCAATGCCTTCAGCGCAGCTTGGACTTCTTCCTTCAGCACCATTGGTTCCTGCTTATATGGTATCTCCTGAAATGGTTGAACATAGACCAATTCTTTTTGGTATAGTGACTTTGTGTATTCCTTTCATCTTCTTTTGATGCTTCCTGAGTCATTCAATATTTTCCCCATAGAGTCCTTCAGTATTGCAACTTGAGGCTTGAATTTTCTCTTCAGTTCTTTCAGTTTAAGAAATGTAAAGCATGTTCTTCCCTTTTAGTGTTCCATCTCCAGGTATTTGCACATGTCATCATAATACTTTACTTTGTCTTCTTGAGCTGCCCTTTGAAATCTGTTCAACTCTTTTACTTCATCATTTCTTCCTTTCACTTTAGCTACTCAACATTCAAGAGCAAGTTTCATAGACTCTTCTGACATCCATTTTGGTCTCTTCTTTCTTTCCTGTCTTTTTCATGACCCCTTGCTTTCTTCATGTATCATGTCCTTGATGTCATTCCACAACTTGTCTGGTCTTCAGTCATTAGTATTCAACGCTTCAAATCTATTTTCAAGATGGTCTCTAAATTCAGGTGGGATATACTCAAGGTCGCACTTTGGCTCTCATCAACTTGTTCTGTGAAATCTAGAATACCAGTTATCTGCTTTCAGAGTACAAGAGTGGACCGGGCACAAGATAGGCATTTCCATTACAAATGGGAGAAATTCAAGGGAAAAAAAGAATAATGGGCACCAAACAAGTTCTAGATTCACAGGTTCACAGACGAAGAAGAACTTTGCTGCAGGATGGAATACACCTAAAGTGTTGCCCATATTTGACTTAATTAATTCAGAAGACGAGGTTTTGAACTTGGAGCTGATTTAAGACTTTTGGGATGATATGGTGAGGAGAATGTGTTTTGCATGTGGCAAGGACATGAATTTTGGGGAGCCAAAGAGTGAAATTTTATAGATTCAATTGTGCCCCCCAAAAATATTTTTGTAAATCCTAGCCTCTATGCCTCTGGTTATAATCCCTTTTGGGAATGGGTTGTCTTTGTTATATTAATGAGACAGGGTTAATGTAGGGTATATCTCGAGTCAATCTCTTTTGAGATATAAAAGAGATTAAACAAGCAAGCGGAGGATAGATTGGGTAAGATGGATGCCAAGACACATAGAGATTTCCAAGGAACCAGGAAGAAGCTAACAGATAAGGACCTTCCTCCAGAACCTATACAGAGAGAAAGACTTGTCCTAGAACTGGTGCTCTG
The DNA here is from genome assembly GCF_030014295.1 of Loxodonta africana. Classification (NCBI taxonomy): domain Eukaryota; kingdom Metazoa; phylum Chordata; class Mammalia; order Proboscidea; family Elephantidae; genus Loxodonta; species Loxodonta africana. The sequence continues at coordinate 75,083,784 of NC_087356.1, forward strand.
TATTTGAACTTTTAGCCTCCTAAACAGTGAGAAAATAAATTTCTGTTTGTTATAGCAGAGCTAGATAACTAAGATACCATCTTTCCTTTTAACTCTCATTTCTTCTAGACCTCTGTGCTCCAGGTAGCTGATATTTGTAATGTAAAGGGGCCTTGACCTACCCCATAAATTGGTTCCATTTTAATCCCAGTTAGGAGCTTTGGGACCACTGCACCCCATTGCTGATCTGCTTTCCTCCTCATCCAATCAATGGCACAGAGAGAGACATCCTAAGGAAGTCTCAAAACGGAATCTCAAGGAAAAGATGTCATGATCTTGAAGGGAAGGCCACAAAAATAAGGAAAGAAATTGAAACAGGAACTATGATGCAAACCCACAGAAAATAGAATAAAGGAAACTTTCTGGGAAGAACTGGACAAAGAGAAGCTCAAGAGCTCCAAGAGAGAGATGAAGGCAGAATAAAAGTTGCTACTCTAGCAATGACTGTTGATTTTACTTCTAGTAAGGCACAAAAAAGACTTTTCAAAGGACCAAAACTGGAGTGTGAAAATATTGGGCAGAGTGGTATGGAGCTCAGACTTTCACACAGACAGTCCTGGTTTTGATTCCCAGCTCTGCCTCTCCCCACCTAGGCGACCTGGGTTGGGTAAGTTGTTGAGCTGCAGGTTCCTCATCTGTAAAACGGAGCTCTTCATATCTACCTCATAGGATATTTCGAGGTTCAAATGAGATCATAGTATTATCACTTATAAAACACCAATTATGTGCCAGGCATTGTGAGTTAAGTAATTTTTCCAAGGTCACACAGCTAAGAAATAACAAAGCGATGATTTTAACCCAGAAGGTCCAACTCTGAGTCTGTGCTTTTATCTACCATACTTCTCAATCAATGCTCATAAATCACTCAGCTCAGTGCCTGGCAATAATACTGTTGTCAATGTCAGCTATCATTTTATTATAATTTTCATTAGACAGTTTATAAGAAAAATCATCTTATAAATAGAAATTAGGAAAGGAAAAAGAGATTGTGGAATGCTACCTGGAGATTGCACGCCAAGATAGTTTTTCTGGGATAGTTTAGAAAGGATTCACCCTAGAGGTGTGTTGCTTTTCCCTGGAGATGTATCAAGTTCATAGAAGTTTTTGTTTTTTGTTTGTTTGTTTAGCACCACCATGACTTTTATTTTCCAAGGCTGACTCTGAGCTCTAAATTTCAGTGTAGATTTATAGAACATTATTCTTATCCTCTCATTTTATAAATGAGTAAATTAAGGATCAAGTTACAGAATTTTATTACAGAAGCTTTGTAAATTAGTGACAAAGCCTCTCAGAGCCCAGATAATGCTTTGCCTCCTATATCTACAGCCCAGGCATACACAGGATTTTCTAGATTTCAAATTTCTTCTTCATTGTCTGCGTAAGTACAGTCCTATTGCAGGAGTAAGTGATTTAATTATTGATTTGGAAAATATGTTGATGACAATGATTCATCATCACATGGAAGACAGTTACAGCGCTTCCCTTTTCCTTTGCTACTAATGGCCTGGGGAAGGGCGGAGTACTTAAATCAAAAGATCCCTAATTACCTACCACAATCCTTTTGGTCTTCACTGGTCCAGGGGTTTGGAGACCTATTTGCTAATGCTGAGACCCAAAAGCTCACATTGAATTAGGTTGTTAAAATGCTCCAGAGAGGATATGAAACACTGAAATCAGGGACCTCCTTCCACTCTCCCCAAAATATCCTTTCCCTTTAAGGGCTATTTTTAAAAGCAAGCGCCTTTTCTCTGATCCTCCTTAATAAAGTGCCCAGCAGCAGCAGCGCTACCATTCCTTATTTGAGATCTGTGCAGTCTCATTAAATTTGATGTGTCACAGAGGGCTTGGACATGTGAAAGGGAGTCTGTGGGAGCAGGAGTGAAGGTTGCCAGCTTTACTAGGAAACGTAATTCATTATGGCTTTTCAAAATGGACGCCCCTCTGGCTTCCTGCTCCATTGATTTTTTCCCCCTTTGCAAGTAACAAGTGAAGGACCAGCTCAGCCTGCAGATTTAACCCTTATTAACAACTGTTTAAATTAGAGATGCAGTTTGATGGAGAGACAGGAGCCTTCATGTATCCCTACTCAAAGGAAACCAAGAAGAGATGATTAAAGATGAAAGCGTGCAAACGTTTGGTGCTAGGCTGGCAATACAGCATCTACCCCCGTCTGAGGAGGGGCCAGCACTGCTATTAAGTAGTTTATCCAAATAACGTGCTCCTACTTTTCTCTGATTAAATATTCATGACCTACTCCTTCCTCCCCCCTCCCTCTTTGAAATCGTGATGGAGGAAGGAGTATTCACTTTGCTATGTGGGGTGATGAATGCTAAGACAATAGCAGACCACCAGGATGTTGGTTCCCAACGTTGAACGCGGCCTCCTCAGAAAGATTGATCCGGAATAACTAGGACAACCGGTCTGGTTGAAGGCTTCTGTAAGACTTTGGAGTGAAAATACAGATTGCTTTGGTAGCCCAAAATGGAAGACCCTGAATAAGGCCAACCCGTCCTGGGAACAGAGCCTGCAGAAATCAGAGGAGACTCACCATGCAAATGCAAGTTTCGCCTGCATCTGTGGGGACCAGGGCATACAGGGGCGCCACAGGCTAACTAGCACACAAAACAGCCCGGACCAGGGCAGCACTATGAAGAAGGGAGCATGCAGGCAGCCCAGGAGAAGACTGTTTGTCCCAGCCTTTGTTCCTGTTTTCTGTGGAACCTACTAATGCCTCAGGTTGCTTCACTACTACCTTAAACCTCAACCCCATATACCCTTAGGAGTTTTGTTGCTGTCCATGTTCCTTTAAATTTCTTCCTTAAGAGTAGAACACAAGGCACCATGCCAGGTGTTGTAAACATAGCAAAACCAAGCTGCCCATTGTAAAAATGCACTCAAAGTACCATTACAAAGATGCCCCGTTTTCAACGTTTTGCTTCCCCAATTCCCATCCCAACCCACATCTTCCTTCAAAACACAGAAAAGACTCCCCAGATTCAGGGTCATAGTCTTTGGAAAATAAACGCACACATGCCACTGTAAGACAGAAGAGCATCAAGATAGCTCCCTCAAACTGTATAAATTTATTTCCCTCATTTGCAGCATCTGACTTAAGGAATCTGAAAGAAAAACATGCTATGATAGAAACAAAATATGGCCAAACAAAACCTGTTGCCTTCAAGTAGCTTCTGACTCATAGCAACCATATAGGACAGAGTAGAACTGCCCCATAGAGTTTCCAAGGACCGCCTGGAAAACCCTGGTGGTGTAGTGGTTAAGAGCTATGGCTGCTAACCAAAAGATCGACAGTTTGAATCCACCAGGCTTTCCTTGAAAATCCTTTGGGGCAGTTCTACTCTGCCCTACAGGGTCACTACGAGTAGCAATCGACTCGATGGCAAAATATGGCAGGCCTAAGTAAATCAGGTTCCCATGGTGTCAGCATTTACAAACCTGTTGCTGTCAAGTCGATTCCCACAGCTACCCTGTAGGGCAGAGTAGAACTGCCTCATAGAGTTTCCATTTACAGAAGCAGACTGCCACAGCTTTCTCTTGTGGAATAGCTGGTGGGCTCAAACCACCAACCTTTTGGTTAGCAGCCAAGTGCTTAACCACTAAATCACCAGGGATTCTTGTTGTTGTTGTTGTTGTTGTTAGCTGCGGTCGAGTCGGTTGTGACTCATAGTGACCCTGTGCACAACACAATGAAACACGGTCCGGTCCTCAGCCATCCTTACAATCGTTGTTATGCTTGAGCCCATTGTTGCAGCCACTGTGTCAATCCACCTCGTTGAGGGTCTTCCTCTTTACCGCTGACCCTGTACTTTGCCAAGCATGATGTCCTTCTCCAGAGACTGATCCCTCCTGACAACATGTCCAAAGTATGTAAGACGCAGTCTCGCCATCCTTGCGTCTAAGGAGCATTCTGGTTGTACTTCTTCCATGACAGATTTATTCTTTCTTTTGGCAGTCCATGGTATATTCAATATTCTTCGCCAACACCACAATTCAAAGGCGTCAATTCTTCTTCCATCTTCCTTATTGATTGTCCTGTTTTCACATGCATATGATGTAGTTGAAAATACCATGACTTGGGTCAGGTGCACCTTAGTCTTCAAGGTGACATCTTTGCTCTTCAACACTTTGAAGAGGTCCTTTGCAGCATATTTACCCAATGCAATGTGTCTTTTGATTTCTTAACTGCTGCTTTCACGGCTGTTGGTTGTGGATCCAAGTAAAATGAATCCTTGACAACTTCAATCTTTTCTCCGTTTATCATGATGTTGCTCATTGGTCCAGTTGTGAGGATTTTTGTTTTCTTTATGTTGAGGTGCAATCCATACTGAGGGCTGTGGTCTTTGATCTTCATCAGTAAGTGCTTCAAGTCCTCTTCACTTTCAAAAGGAAGGTTGTGTCATCTGCATAACGCAGGTTGTTAATGAGTCTTCCTCCAATTCTGATGCCCCGTTCTTCTTCATATAGTCCAGCTTCTCGTATTATTTGCTCAGCATACAAACTGAATACGCGTGGTGAAAGAATACAGCCCTGGCGCACACCTTTCCTGACTTTAAACTGATCAGTATCCCCTTGTTCTATCCGAACAACTGCCTCTTGATCTATGTAAATGTTCCTCATGAGCACAATTAAGTGTTCTGGAATTCCCATTCTTCGCAATGTTATCCATAGCTTGTTATGATCCACACAGTCAAATGCCTTTGCACAGTCAATAAAACACAGGTAAACATCCTTCTGGTATTCTCTGCTTTCAGCCAGGATCCATCTGACATCAGCAATGATATCCCTGGTTCCACGTCCTCTTCTGAAACTGGCCTGAATTTCTGGCAGTTCCCTGTCGATATACTGCTGCAGCTGTTTTTGAATGATCTTCAGCAAAATTTTTCTTGTGTGTGATATTAATGATATTGTTCTATAATTTCCACATTCGGTTGGATCACCTTTCTTGGGAATAGGCATAAATATGGATCTCTTCCAGTCAGTTGGCCAGGAAGCTGTCTTCCATATTTCTTGGCATAGATGAGTGAGCACCTCCAGCACTGCATCCATTTGTTGAAACATCTCAATCAATATTCCATCAATTCCTGGAGCCTTTGTTTTTGCCAGTGCCTTCAGAGCAGCTTGGATTTCCTCCTTCAGTACCATCAGTTCCTGATCATATGCTACCTCTTGAAATGGTTGAACATCAACTAATTCTTTTTGGTATAATGACTCTGTGTATTCCTTCCATCTTCTTTTAATGCTTCCTGCGCCATTTTATATTTTCCCCATAGAATCCTTCACTATTGCAACTCGAGGCTTGAATGTTTTCTTTAGTTCTTTCAGCTTGAGAAACACCAAGCGTGTTCTTCCCTTTTGGTTTTCCATTTCCAGCTCTTTGCACATGTCATTATAATACTTTACTTTGTCTTCTCGAGACAGCCTTTGAAATCTGTTCAGTTCTTTTACTTCATCAATTCTTCCTTTTGCTTTAGCTGCTCGATGTTCGAGAGCAAGTTTCAGAGTCTCCTGTGACATCCATCTTGCTCTTTTCTTTCTTTCCTGTCTTTTCAATGACCTCTTGCTTTCTTCATGGATGATGTCCTTGATGTCATTCCACAACTCATCCAGTTTTCGGTCACCAGTGTTCAATGCGTCAAATATATTCTTGAGATGGTCTCTAAATTCAGGTGGGATATACTCAGGTCACATTTTGGCTCTCATGGACTTGCTCTGATTTTCTTCAGTTTCAGCTTGAACTTGCATATGAGCAATTGATGGTCTGTTCCACAGTCAGCCCCTGGCCTTATTCTGACTGATGATATTGAGCTTTTCCATCGTCTCTTTCCACAGATGTAGTCAATTTGATTTCTGTGTGTTCCATCTGGCGAGGTCCATGTGTATAGTCGCCGTTTATGTTGGTGAAAGCAGGTATTTGCAATGAAGAAGTTGTTGGTCTTACAAAATTCTATCATTCTATCTCCAGCATTGCTTCTATCACCAAGGCCATATTTTCCAACTACTGATCCTTCTTCTTTGTTTCCAACTTTCGCATTAAAATCACCAGTAATTATCAATGCATCTTGATTGCATGTTCAGACTTGATTGCAATTTCAGACTGCAGCAGCTGATAAAAATCTTCTATTTCTTCATCTTTGGCCCTAGTGGTTGGTGAGTATATTTGCATAATAGTCATATTAACTGGCCTTCCTTGTAGGCATATGGATATTATCCTATCACTGACAGCATTATACTTCAGGATAGATCTTGAAATGTTCTTTTTGACAATAAATGCAACACCATTCCTCTTCAAGTTGTTATTCCCAGTATAGTAGACTATATGATATGATTGCATGATTCAAAATGGCCAATACCAGTCCATTTCAGTCCACTAATGCCTAGGATATCAATGTTTATGTGTTCCATTTCATTTTTGAAGATTTCTAATTCTCCAAGATTCATACTTTGTACATTCCAGGTTCTGATTATTAATGGATGTTTTCAGCTGTTTCTTCTCATTTTGAGTCATGCCACATCAGCAAATGAAGGTCCCAAAAGCTTCACTCCATTCATGTCATTAAGGTTGACTCTACTTTGAGGAGGCAGCTCTTCCCCAGTCATCTTTTGAGTGCCTTCCAACCTGTGGGGCTCATCTTCCAGCACTATATCAGATGATGTTCCACTGCTCTTTATAAGGTTTTCACTGGCTAATGCTTTTCAGAAGTAGACTGCCGGGCCCTTCTTCCCAGTCTGTCTTAGTCTGGAAGCTCAGCTGAAACCTGTCCTCCATGAGTGACCCTGCTGGTATCTGAATACCGGTGGCATATCTTCCAGCATCACAGCAACACGCAAGCCCCCACAGTACAACAAACTGACAGACTTATACACCCTAAAGGTCCCAAAACAGGAAAGAAATATATAGAAAGCTTAGCTGCAGCCCTTTCCACCTCCTCAGCTCATTTCCATGAATTTTACCCAAGTTTTTCTGGGAGACTCAAAACATATACTCAAAGGTTTTTTGTTTGTTTGTTTGTTTTAATAGAAATAGGGTTTTCTTTAAACTGTTTTGAAGTAAAGTTTTAAAGTAGTCATACTGTCAGGGAAAGAGTTATTGGCAGCTTGCTCCAGTCACAGAGTGAGGAACATTGAAAATATAGCCCTTCTGCTTTTTTTTTTTTTTAACTTATCAATACCTTTAAGGAAATGCACAAAGATGAATAATTTGGAGAATAAACTATAAACATCTGATGTACCTCCCATTCAGGGCAGATTAAAGGAGGTGGTCCCTATGAGAGCTGCCAAGAACTTTCAGGTTCAAAACCAGTGTCCGAGTACGATACAGACTTGGCAAAAGCCTTTTCCTCTCAATTTCAAACTCACTCGTGTGGTGGAAGAAAATGTAATCCCTGTTTTCCCTGAGAAGCTTTCCCTTTCTAGAACATCCAAGTCCTGCTTTGCCAGCACGTACAGCATGAGAAGGGAACTAATAGTATGGAGGGACCTATCCTGCCCAAGGAATACATCACTCCTTTAGCAATAAGAAGGAGGAATGTGTTGAGAGGTGGGTGCTTCAGGAGGCATTTAGCTCATCTACAGGGTGATGCACTCACAAGTTGTCCCAGATTCCTAAATAGCCAGAAGGCCATTCGAAAAAGGGTACCAATCACTAATAGTGATTCCTCCATGAATAGCGCATCCTTCCCATCAGAGCCTGAACACAGAAGACGCTCCCAGAGTGTTAGCCCACAGAAATTAGATTTCATTGCTTACAAAAAGAAGCATACAGCACACCAGAACAAATTTGGATCCATTTTTAAGCTGATCCTACCCCACTACAACTCGAAAAGGCTGTCAGGGCAAAGATAATGACTCTTCTATAAAGACCACACTTTTCACTGTAGGTGAGAGACTCAGAAGGGAGGCCTCACCTCACCCAATCCCCCCTGGTTAGGTAGGCTTACTCAAGAGGGCTGAAAAACTCTGCTGCTCATGCTTGCACCTAGTACCATAGCCAAGGGACCCTGACAGTCCCTCCCCCAGCCATTTTTATACATGATTTGCTACATGGAGCACAATGTAGATTTTTCCTCTTAACTACCCAAGGAGATGGGTGGTTTGTTCTGAGGCCCATCACCAGGGGATGGATTGGGGACTCCGAACTCATTTGCACATGTTTAAGTATTTGCTGGCCATTTAAAAAATAAAAGGCACCTTACCAGACAGAAAAGGCCAAACCAAGTTTTTTTCCCACATACACTCTGCACACCCTCCAAAAAATAGCTCTGTGACCTTTCATCAGGTGGGTCAAAGGTGTCTGTACTCAAAACAGTAAAGCTGAGAGTGGAAACTGGAGAAAAAGAGTGAAAAACTAAGTAATATCGAGCACTGACTATGTCCCAGGAGTGTACTGAGAACTTTGTATATGTCATCTCATTTAATCTTTGCAATAATCCTATGAGATAACTTATCTTTTTCTTTTTTTTTTTTTTCATTTAAAGATAGAGTCCAAGGTCTAAGGGCTGAGCTAAGATCACAATCTACCTAATTTTAAAGCACCATTCTTTCCACTATACACTGTACACCAAAGTCACAATGAGAAAGGAAACAAGAATCTTGGTTCTCAGCTCAGTCATTTTTCCGTGGTAGCTCAGTGGCCAATACTGTGTCCATTTAAGAGTGCTTGTTCTCCCCATTAAATTCTAAAATGAGTCTAGCATTCTCTTGTTGCAGTTGAGGCCTAATGCTATATGCAATCAGACACAATCCTTTCTATACAATGACGTTGACAGTAAAGGGGATCAGTTGTACGGGTCCGTTCATTCAACAGGTACTTACTTGTGCCAGCACTACAAAGCCCTCTCACAATCATCTGAGCTGAGCTGTGCTGAGATGGACACTGCTGCCTTCCAGACTGCTAGAGAAATAGCCGATGAAACTAATACCTGGGAGGAAATGAGACTGTGGTCTGAGGAACACAGAAGAACTGTGGAGAGACGATGCTACGAGATACACAAGATATGAATAACAGGATCATCCACAAGGGCTAACTGAGTCAGATGGCCTGGATGTGTGATGGTCCAGGTCATCAGCGTTTTGAGGCTGTCTCAATTGATGCTGTGGTCCTGGGCAGAAAAATTGGAATTGACTCAGTTATGGTGGCAACCACAGCAAGTCAAAGGAGGGAGGAGGTCAAGGAGTTAATGACAGATGCAGTGCTGTAGACAATCACACTTCAAATCTGGCCAGAGATGTATGTAAATGAAAAGGTGGAGAGTGTTGGTGTTTTGAGGAACATAAAATCAGGGTCTTAGGAGGTGGTTGTGAGGAAAAGAATTCCTTCTTTCCTTCATTCATTCAACCAACGAATACTTATTGTGTATCTACTATGTGGCAGGTATAATCCAAAGCTGGTCAGTTTCTCTCCCTGAAAGTGAGCAAGAATAGGAAGAGAAAATGAAATTAATTTAATTGATTTAGAAGAAGTTGGAACTAATGGACAATATGGTCTTCTGTACTCTCCATGGTTGTGAATTACATTTTCATTACCATTAAGAATAAGGGTTTCCATATTATTCAGCAAATCCATTCCTAGATACATACCCAAAAGAATTGAAAGCAGTGACTCTGACACATGTACACCAATGCTCATTACAGCATCGCACAATAGCCAAAAAGTGGAAACAAGCCAACTACCTATCAATAGTTGAATAAACAAAATGTGGTATATTCATACACTGGAATATTATTCAGTTATAAAGAGAAAGAAAGTTCTGATACATGCCACCACATGGGTGGAAACTTCCAAATACTATGCCAAGTAAAATGTCAGCCACAAAAGGACAAATATTGAATGACCCCACTTGTATGAAATATCTAGACTAGGCAAATGCATTGAGACAAATGTTTATTAGTGGTTTCTAGGAGCTGAGGTGGGAATGGAAAATTCAAAAAAAGAGATAATTATATGTAGTTTTCTTCACTGTTGCACTACAAATATCAATTACATAAAAAAATTACTTCAAATATTAAAAAAAGAATAAAAGGTTCCCTAATTACTTAAAAAGTGGAGCATTGGTGGCACAGTGGTTAAGAGCTTGGCTGTCAACCAAAATGTCAGGAGTTCGAATTCACCAGTTGTTCCTTGGAGATCCTATGGGGCAGTTCTACTCTGTCCTATAAGGTCACTACGAGTCTGAATCGACTCAACAGCAATGGGTTTGTTTTTTGTTTTGTTTTGTTTTAATTACTTAAAATAAACACATTGTAAAAGAAATGTGTGTAAGGGCCCTGTTTGGTTCCAAGAGTAAACTGGCTCTGAAAAGTATCAAATTCAAAAGCATTTAAAAAAAAATTTTTTTTTAATCCAGGCCCTCTACAGACCACATAGAATACCTGACTTCTGACCACTGCTATATAATCAAGAAGTAACTTAACCTTTTTCTACTTCCATGTATTTACCTGTGGCAGGTAAGTATCCTGCCCACACCTGTTCTGAGCACTCATTAATTCTACTCATTCAATAAATACTTACTGAACATCCTACTATGTGCCATATGTTGGACTGGGCCCGATAGGAATAATGGTTATTAACACATATTGCTTATCTTAAAGAAAACCTTGGTTTAGTATGGACGATAGGTTTATAATCAGTTAACCATAATACAGTGAGCCAAGTATTAGGATTGTGAACACACAGTGTGCATAGTATGTGTTTAAGTAGGTAGGTAACCATGTTGTACCACTGCTATGGGAGACGGGAGGAGAAATTACATTAGTTGAACACCTACTATATGCTATATATTTAACATACGTCATCTCACTTACACCTCTAGGAGTTCTACAACATAGATATGGTTTGTCCCGTGCTCTACAGCTCAGAGAAGGGGGTATGTTATAAATGGCTGGGCTACAATGTCTGTCTTCAAAGCTTATGCTATTTTCCCAAAACCATGAAGCCTCGTGAAGTATTGCAATTATTTGTTTATGTGTCTGTCTTTTAGGTTGGGTTGTACCCTCCTTAAGGGAAAGAACCTTGCCTGGGTCATCGCTATCTTCCCCCACTTCTTAACATATATTAGGTAGTCAACAAATATGTGTTTCATAACCAAAATGAAGTAAAATTTAACACAAAGGTGTTCCCTAAAAGTACAAAATTGACATTCAGTAATTATTTATTGAATAAATAAATGAATGAGAAAATGCATGCATGAATGAGAGAACAGATGAATGAATGCATGAGTGAATGAAGGCTGAATGTGCCCTCATCTCAGGGCATTTGCTGCTCCGTCAGGAATGTTTTCCCCCATATTGTTACATGACTTGCTCCCTCAATACTCCTTCAGTTCCCTCCTCAAAGGTCATCTTCTCAGGGTTGCCTTCATTGACCACTCCATATATCAAAGCAACCTCCCTTCCAGCTGTCATCCCTATGTCCTCGCTTCCTGCTTCATTATTTTTCGTAGCACTTACCACCACATGGGCCCCTTGATGGCACAAACACCTAAGCACTCGGCTGCTAACCAAAAGGTTGGCAGTTCAAGTCCCCCCAGAGGAGCCCCGGAAGAAAGGCCTAGTGATCTCCTTCTGAAAAGTCAGCCATTGAAAACCCTGCCAAGCACAGTTCTACTCTGACACATCTGGAGTCATCCTGAGTCAGAGTCAACTCCCACGGCAACTGGTCGGTCTTGCCACCACCTGACGTGTATTTGTGAATTTATTTATTCCGTTTCCCCCACTAGCGCACGCACTCCAGAGAGCAGGAGCCCCTTGTGCACCATGCACTGCTGCCTCCTCAGTGCGGTAAGTGCTTAGTTAACGTCTGATGAGCAAATGAACTTGTCTATGAAACATAATAATAAAAATCAAATTCCTTCTTGCCTTTTCTCTTGCTTTGCCTGAAAAAAAAAATCAGATAGTTTTATCAACTCCCTTACAGAGTGCTGCATTCCAGGAGCATAATCCTTCTATGATAAGAGCTGTGAGATTGCCTTTTCTTTCTTTCTTTCTTTTTCACTTCTATGTCTTTGTGTGAGAGTGCACGTGAGCAATGCGGTTTTGTTAGAATGATACTTTACTTCTTTTCCCGCCTGCAGGAGCTGGAGGTAAAACACAGCTGTGTCCACTCTCTCCTTGGTAAACTGAAATGTTAAAGGGAGAGCTTTCTACCTGCGAAGGAGTTAGACTGTACCTCCACCTCAGTTCTCGCTCTTAGCCACTGGATTTTGGTAAGTGCAAATTAAGTGAAATATGGTTTCAGTCACTGTGAAATTGGAGGAGGGAGAAGAGACCCTGCAGGCTAATGTGTACTTCAAAAAGAGGTTTTCCCTGCCTATTACAGATAGCTCACCATCAGATACTTTCATTCTAAAGGAAAGCCACTTGCTCTCATACAGGCTTCTTTTTTGTTTTAGATAATTAGTTAGAGAAAGCACTCTTTTAAAAATAACTTTGAAGCGTAATACTGTAAAAATATTCACTGCAATGGATTTTTACCTTTATGATAATATTATCTATAGTGGCAACCAATCTCATTTCCCAGTTCTTTGTGTCTCTAATCACTTGGCAGAAACATCCTAACATTGTGATATTTAAGTGTAGGCCCTACATGATAGGATGTTAACCGGCTTTAATGCAGAACCTCCGGAATTAAATTATAAGCTACTGAGCTCACAGGCAAAGATGAAATAGTAATAACACTTCGTGTGACTCTACATTTTTCAGAGCACTCACACGTTTGTTTCTCATTTTATCATCACACCCCTCAGTGACAGGAGTAAGTCAGATATTTTCTCCAAATTATAGGTGGTGAGACTTGAGCCTTCAAGAAGTCCGACGGTGTCTTTGTAACAGCAGTGCTTTGACTTCTACAGTCTCCTCTCCTCCCTCCTCCTTTTACTCCTTCTTCTCCTTCTCCAGTCGCCTTGGAGTCAGCTCCAACACATGGCGACCCCACGGGTGCCAGAGGAGAAGTGTGCTCCATAGGGTTTTCAATGACTAATTTTTCGGAAGTAGATCACCAGGCCTTTCTTTCAAGATGCCTCTGGGTGGCCTCAAATCTCCAATCTTTCAGTTAGCAGCCGAGTGCTTAGCCATTTATGCATCCCAGAGACCCCCTATCTCCCGCTCTAAGTAGCTCTGAAAAACTGGGACTGCACCGTCAATTGCAGGTCTTCCCTTTTGGACCCTTAATTTCTGGATCTCCAAGTCAATAGCAAGACACAGCTAGGGGTACGTGAGGAAAAGTAAGGATTTGTGGAGATAGTGCTTGATTAGAGCAAAAGTGGAAATCGTGCCCCTAGAAACCCAACCTATTCTGGTGACTATATGGGGAGAAAGCCCCGGAGCCTAGACTGAACAGAGGGAAGCAGAAGTCCCCAAATAAGTCTGCCACAGCAGCCTGATTTTTGGTCTGGGCGAGCATTTGCTCTGAAACCTTGATGCATTTGTAATAAATCATTGTTTCTCTTCTTAAATTTCTTTTCTGCGATGAGCATGGGAGTTGTTTACTTTATGATTGATGGTTCTCTGAAAATATACACATAGGTTGCATTTCCTAATCACTCTCTCCACTCTGTCCTTTCTCTCAGCTCTCCTTGTCTCTCAACCTTCCCCTTCTCTTTCCCTTTTCTAATGTATGTATACCTCCCTCTTCTCCCCATTTTACTCTCTTTCCCTTTATCATAAAAAAAAAAAGTAAAAAAAACAGTTGCCATTGGGTCAACTCCAACTCATTACAACCCCATGTGTGCTTATTATTTGGAAGTAGATCAGGCCCTTCTTCTGGGGTGCCTCTGGATGGACTCAAATCTCCAACCTTTCAGTGAGCAACTGAGCACATTAACTATTTGCGCCACCCAGGAATTCCTCCCTTTATCATAGGCCTTTAAATTTTCAGTCTTGCATGGTGTATTAGTTTTCATCCGATGCATTTAAAAAGACCACAAAATCAGCATCTTAAAACAACACACATTTATTTGTCTCACCGTCTCTTCAGGTCAGAAGTCTGGGCAGAGTGTGGCTGGAATCTCTGCTCAGTGTCTCACCAGATGAAATTGAGGGGCCTGTGGGGGATGCATTTCCCATCTGGGGATCAGGGTCCTCTTCCAAGCTCACTGGTGGTTGGCAGAATCCATGTCCTTGAAGCTCTAGAACCGAGGTGCTTCTTTTCCTGCTGGCTGCTGGCAGGGACCGCTCTCAGCTCCTAGAGGCTGCCCACACAGTGCCTTGCCATGTGTCCCCACAGGCCATTCATAACATAGGTGCTTGCTTTCTTCCACATCAGATGGAGCATGTGTCTCTACCTTCCTCTTCTGCAATCAGCCAGACAGAACGCTCTGCGTTTAAAGGGGCCCTGTGGTTAGGTCAGGCCCACATGGATAACCTCCCTATCTTAAGTTCACCTATGCCATATACAAAAAACCAAACCCATTACTGTCAAGTAGATTCTGACTCATTGGTGTCGAGTCAATTCCAACTCATAGTGACCCTATATGACAGAGTAGAACTGCCCCATAGGGTTTCCAAGGCTGTGATCTTTACAGAAGCACACTACCACATCTTTCTCCCGCAGAGGGGGTAGTGGGTGCAAACCACTGAACTTTTGGTTAGCAGCCGAGTGCCTAACCACTGCACAACCAGAGCGCCTTAATTATGCCATACAGTATAACGTAATCATGTGTGTAAAATCCATCATATTCACAGTCCCCGGGATTAAGCAGGGTGGGGGATGGGAGAAGAGGGGTAGGGGTATTCTTGGGTGCCATCTTAGAATTCTTCCTGCCATGCTTGGCAACAACATACTTCATTTATGGGGTATGTGGGATGAACGGAAACCCTGGTGGCATAGTGCTGAAGTGCTACAACTGCTAACCAAAAGATTGACAGTTCAAATCTACCAGGTGCTCCTTGGAAACCCTGTAGGGCAGTTCTACTTTGTCCTGCAGGGTAGCTATGAGTCGGAATTGACTCAATAGCAATGGGTTTGGGTTTTTTCTTTCTTTCTTTTTTTTTTTGGTAGTATGAACAAGGAAACCCTGGTAGCACAGTGGTTAAGAGCTACAGCTGCTAACCAAACGGCTGGCAGTTGGAATCCACCAGGCACTCCTCGGAAACCCTATGGGGCAGTTCTACTCTGTCATATAGGGTCGCTATGAGTCGGAATCGGCTCGACAGCAAAGGGTTTGGTTTTGGTTTAGTACGAACAAGAAAATTTTCTTTATCCTTCAAAGAAGTCAGCCTTAGTACTTGAAACATCTTTCACTTGTCCTCTGAAAATCCACTCTTCCTTAGATCTTCCTACTAACTCTGGCCACTCCTCCTTAATCCACTTTATCAGTTCCTCCCCATCTCCCCAGCCTCTAAGTGTTGAAGTGCCCAGGGCTCAAACCTCTTCTTATCTGCATCTTGCCCTAGTGAACTCATCCAATTCCAGTGTTTAAAGTATCTTCTATACACAGAGGGCCCCAAATTTGTCTCTGTAGCCCAGACCTCTCCCCTGGACTTCTGGCTCACTTACTGAATTGCCTTCTCAATAGCTTCACTCACTTCCCAATAGGAATCTGAAACTTAAAATTTCAAAAATAAACTTGATTCTGACGCTCCCCCAAACTTTTCCTCTCCAAGTCTGGCCCATTTTAGTAAATGGCAATGCCTTCATTCTACCAATTTTTTAGGTCACAAGATTTGGAGTCTTCTTTAACCTCTTTAACGCTCACATCCCCCATACCCAATCGATAGCAAAGCCTATTGACTTTACCTTCAAAATATATCCAAAATCTAACCACTGGTCACATCCACAGTTCTTTGTTTTTCTGCAATAGACACCCCTGCTCCATTCCAATCTATTCTCTACACAGCACGTAGAGTAATCTTTTAAAAACTTAAATTATATCATGTCACTCCTCTGCTGAAAATACTAGAATGCCCCCCATCTCACCTAGAGACAATGCCAAAGTCTATACTTAATGGTCTGACCCCCTGCTGCTTCCTATGTCCTCATCTCCTGTCACCTTGCTCATCCCTAACCCTGCTTTGCTCATGGCACTGCAACCACAATGCCCTCCTCAGTGCCCCCATTCTGCCCTCAGGCCCTTTGCACTTGCTTTCCCTGCTGCCTGTGACGCTCTTCTTCCAGGTACCCACCAGACCTGCTTCCTCACTTCTTTCCAATCTCTTCTCAAATGACATCTTATCAGAAAGAATTTCCAGGACAACTTTACATACAAGAACACTGTTCTTGGGACTCCCAATCCCCACATCCTGTTTTAGTTTTCATAGTAGCACTATCCAACTCCTGATATGTGAAATAATATATTGTGTGTATTTATTTCCCATCTCCCATATTAATACGTAAGCTACACAAGAGAGGGACTTTGTCAGTTCACTGTTCTGTCCCAGAGCCTTGACTAGTACTGTCAGGAACGTAATAAGCATTCAATGAATATTTGCTGAATGAGCAGCTGAGTGAAGAATTTCCAATCACCCATCAGAGAACGCAGATTTTCACTACATGGTAATTTTTATTAGAAAAATCAGGTGGAAAGAAAGTGGCTTAAGATAATGTTGTAGCTCTATTTAAAGCATGAAATTCAGCCAACATTGAGCTGAGGCCAAAGGAAGGCCTTCATGGAAGGAAGACATTCAAATGAACATCTATACACCCAGGGACCTTTTCTCAAGGGTTTAATGCAAGTTTGAGTTAAGTGTAGCCAGCCTTGCTGGAAATCAGAAGATGGTTTGCCTCCCTACCCTTTTTATTTTTTTATTTTTTTCATAAGCCAAACTAGATTCCTATCCCCATAGTTTTGATCCTATCGTTCTCTCTGCCTGGCCCACCACCACTTCTCAAAATCCTACTGATCCTTCAAGATTCATTGGAAACATCATCTTCATCATCAGATCATCAAATATCTCTTGATTTCCCCAAGCCAGGCGTGACCACTTCTGCCTTCACCTTCCCACAGCCCTCTATCTTACATGATGATAATTGTGCACTTTCTTACCTCTTTCTCCACCCACATTTCCCAACCTTGGGAGGGACATCATAAGGACATCAACTCGTGGTGACCTTACGTATAACAGAACGAAACACTGTCAAGTCCTGTGCCACTTTCATGATCATTGGTACGTTTGAGTCGTTTTCTGGCTCTTGTGACAATCCATCTCATTGCGGGTCTCTCCCGCCTTGCCTCCACTTTACCAAACATGGTGTCCTTCAGCAACCAGCTGCTCATGATGACATGTCCAAAGTAAGCAAGTCAAAGTCTTGGACAATATTTTGTGACCCATAGGGTTTTACTGGCTAATTTTCAGAAGCAGATCACCAGGCCTTTCTTCCTACTCTGTCTTTCTCTGGAAGCTCCAATGAAACGTGCCCACCATGCCGATCCTGCTGGTGTTTAAAATAGCCAGTGCCATAGCTTCCAGCATCATAGCAACATGCAAGCCAACAGTACAACAAACTGACAGGTAGATGGTGACTAGAAGGTATGGTATTGTCTTATTTATCTTTCTATCCTCTATAGCATCTAGCACCATGTCTTACATGAAGAAGACATGCATTGAATTTTTGTGGGACTAGATTGGATAGATCGGAATTACAGCATTTAATTGGGAAATGGGGCTTTAGCTAGTGCATTGCTTTATTGCACTTTCAGGTCATAGGGACTGAGATGCAATCACCTGAGCTTCTGCAAGTCAGCTTAATGACCTCAGACAACAGTAACCTGTCTAACATGCTAAGGGGGAGCCCACAATCCACTGAAGATTCTAAGATTTTGTCAAACTTAAGGGAAGTCGAGAATGGTCTGGAAAAAAATCCTCTATATAAGTAGATTAAACTCTACCTATTTTACCTACGTATTTTCCATTTCGTGCTCATTATTTGTCTTTCACACACACACACACACAAAATGTACTTCAAAAATCCCTATGAAAAGCACCTTCTTCTCCATTCAAGTGGAATAACACAATTCACCCTGGCTGTCTATGGCCCCTGCTAATGCTTCCACATGAATATAGCAAAGGGCTACTTTCCTTTACAGCCTTTGATTTATTCTTTCTACGTCCTATAATTTCCATCCACAGTGGAAAGCCAAGTGCTGTGTGGGGCTAATTAAACACTATAATTATCCATAGCTATGGCCCAGAAGCAGAAAGAAAATCTAACACATGTCTGATTGTAATATCAGGTAAATACTCAAGATGTGTGACTGGTGATTTGCAAAATATTCCATTCATTTAATATTCTTGATGAATGGTGAATTAGTTTAATCACATTAGCTATTCTATTTATTTATTAGGTGAGAGTGATTAGAAGTGAATAGCTGCAGAAAAAACCCTCTCAAGTTGCAAAAATTAGACTTCTATAGTTTTATTATGTTTATTTTCAGCTAAGAGTAATTGTCTGTAGCTTTCTTCAAGACTAGACTACACCCCTCCCCTATCTTTGCACCTTGGAAAATAGAGTGCTGGTTACAAGTGTAGAGACAGCAGATCAGACAATGCAGACCTGGTGTACAAATGCTCATATAGGTAGGATAAACATAAAAATATTGTACTTCCAATGATATCACCATGCTATCTCTTTTTTATTGCAATATAATTTACAGACAGTAAAATACAAAAACCTTAAGTGTTTAGTTGAATGAGCTTTTACCTATATATACACCCATGTAATCACCACACGATTCAAGATACAGAACACTTGCCAGAAAGATGTCCTTGTGTTCCCTCCCAGTCAATACCGCTTCCTAGAGGTAACCACTATTCTGACGTCTATCAGAATATAGACTGGTTTCACCTGTTCTAACTTCATACAAAACCCATTGCCATCAAGTCTATTCTGACTCATAGCGACCCTACAGGACAGATTAGAACAGTCCCATAGGGTTTCTGAGGAGCGCCTGGTGGAGTCAAACTGCTGACCTTTTGGTTAGCAGCTGTAGCAGTTAGCCGCTATGCCACCAGGGTTCCTAGAATCATATAGTCTCATATTAATTTTTAAATAACAATACACTATCTTTTTACTACAGAAAAGCAAAATAAAAGGAAAAGTCTATAATACTACCATCAAAAAAAAAAAACCCTTTAATGTTAATCCAAAAAGCAAAAACCAAACCCATTGCCATCAAGTCAAATACATACATAGCATTAGATATCTCAGCCATTTACACAGAAGTATTTATAAAAGTCCTCAAACCCATTGTTCTTCAATAGTTCTTCACTACTAAGTAAACCCTGATGGATATTTTCCATTTAGTCCTTCAGATCCACACCCCACCTTTCTCCAGCCTCCTCTGCTTCATGCCCCAGGAGGCTGGCCTTTACGGGCTATATCAATGGCTCCCTCGCTCTCTAGCATTTACTAGGACTCTGCCAAAGGGAGGGACTAGCTGTAAATTAAAAGGCAAGTGGTGTGTGAGCCTCTTCAAGCTCATAGTGATCCAAGTTCATTGCTTTCGTTTGCCCCTGGTTGCTTCAACACTTCTGGTTGGTGTCTTTAATCTTTCCCACACCTGGGTAAATGGCACCTTCATTAAACTCTCCTCAACTGCCCCCATTTGAATATGCTATCTTTGCCCCTGACTACCATAGCAATCAGAGTTACTGGGTTGTGCAAATGGTTAACATTGGGTTTTTAACCAAAAGTTTGGGCATTCGAGTCCACCCAGAGGCACTTGGGAAAAAAAAAAAATCAGTCATTGAAAACCTTATGGAGCACCGTTCTACTCTGACACACATAGGGTCACCATGAGTTGGAATCAACTCAACAGCAACTGGTTTGGTTTACCATACTAATCACTACCACGTTAAGTTTTAAATGGACTTGATAGGAAACACTTTCACATCCATTGTGTGCATGGGCTATAAACTGCTCTATGGGCGATAAACGGACTGTTTCTAGAGGGTTTCTTAATATCCCACCTCTTTCTAATCAAGTATGTCATCCAAACACCTAATTCATCCTGATCTTTAAGCATAACAAGTGACTGAGTGTATAATGCACCATTTTGAAACTTTCAAATTATTTTTATCATTTGAATTTTCTTAGGTCTAGCCTCTCAAATGTCCCTTGTCGAAATTTCAGCCCTTATATACCCAGGTGTTTTTGGAAAATTTACTTAATTTTCTCAACAAACCCAGCATGTACAAGGTAAAGACAAGAAGAGCTTTGTCAAAGCTTCACATGGAACAAGAAGTAGTTGAAAAGAGCAGACCCACTGCTTAGAAGCAAAGGTATAAGGCTGACAGAAGATCAAGGGGACCTCGGCATTTATGAAGAGTCTGCTATGTGCCAGGCTATGTGTAAAGCTGAAGGAAATGAAGAAAAAATCAAGGCTTGAATTGCAATGTTGAAGGATTCTATGGGCAAAAAATTGAATGATGCAGGAAGAATCAAAAGAAGAAGGAAGGAATACACAGAGTCACTGTACCAAAAAGAATTGATCAACGTTCAACCATTTCAGGAGGTAGCATATGATCTAGAGCCTATGGTACTGAAGGAATAAGTCTGAGCTGCAGTGAAGTCATTGGCAAAAAACAAGGTTCCAGGAAGTGACGGAATACCAGTTGAGATGTTTCAACAAACAGATGCAAAGCTGGAAGGGCTCACTTGTCTATGCCAAGAAAATTGGAAGAAGCTACCTGGCCAACTGACTGGAAGAGATCCATATTTGTGCCCATTCCAAAGAAAGGTGACCCAACAGAATGTGGAAATTATCAAACAAGAGCAATACTACATGCAAGTAAAATTTTGCTGAAGATTATTCAAAAACAGTTGCAGCAGTATATCAACGGGGAACTGCCAGAAATTCAAGCCGGATTCAGAAGAGGACATGGAATGAGGGATCTCATTGCTGATGTCAGAAGGCTCTTGGCTGGAAGCAGAGAATACCAGAAAAATGTTTGCCTGTGTTTTATTGTCTATGCAAAGGCATTCGACTGCCTGGATCACAACAAATTACAGACAGCATTGCAAAGAATGGGAATTCCAGAACACGTAATTGTGCTCATGGGGAACCTGTACATAGAACAAGAGAAAATCGTTTGAACAGAACAAGGGATACTGCGTGGTTTAAACTCAGAAAAGATGTTCGTCAGGGTGGTATCCCCTCACCATACTTTTTCAATCTGTATGCTGAGCAAATAATCCAAGAAGCTGGACTATATGAAGAAGAACGTGGCATCAGAATTGGAGGAAGACTCATTAAGAACCTGCGTTATGCTCATGACACAACCTTGCTTGTTGGAAGTGAAAAGGACTTGAAGCACTTACTGATGAAGATCAAAGAATACAGCCTTCAGTATGGATTACACCTCAACATAAAACAAAAATCCTCACAAGTGGACCAATAAGCAACATCATGATAAACAAAGAAAAGTTTGAAGTCCTTAAGGATTTCATTTTACCTGGATCCACAATCCAATGCAAGCACCAGTCAAGAAATCAAACAACATACTGCATTGGGTAAATCTGCTGCAAAAGGCGTCTTTAAAGTGTTAAAAAGCAAAGATGTCACATTGAGGACTAAAATGTACCTGATCCAATCCACAGGATTTTCAATTGTCTCATATGCAAGCAAAAGCTGGGCAATGAATAAGGAAGACCAAAGAAGAATTGATGTGTTTGAATTATGGTGTTGGTGAAGAATATTGAATATACTACGGACTTCCAGAAGAACAAACAAGTCTGTCTTGAAGTACAGTCAGATTGCTCATTAGTAGCAAAGATAGACTTCATTCCTGTACTTTAGACATGTTATCAGGACAGACCAGTCCCTGGATTAAGACATCATGCTTGGTAAAGTAGTGGGTCAGCAAAAAAGAGGAAGGCCTTCAGTGAGATGGACTGACACAGTGGTTGCAACAATGAGCAGAATGGCACAGGACTGGGCAGTGTTCCACTCTGTTGTACATAGGGTTGCTATGAGTCAGAACTGACTCAATGGCATCTAACAACAACAACAATGTGCCAGGCACTGTGATAAACACATAACAGACATTAATTCTCACATCAGCCACATGAGGGTACCTGTTCAGCATAATATACAGATGAGGAAACTAACAGGATGGAGATTTAAATCCACTCTCTGTCTGAGTTAATGTCCCACATTTTCAGCTCTGACATCAAGGAGATTGGTCTTCAGACATGAGTGGGTAGAACCAGCCTGGCTACAGAGGAACGAAAGCCCAAGCAGAATAAGAAAATAGAAAATAACAAACTTATTTTAGACGTGTCTAAATCCCAGGATCCAGACAAACCACATTATGAAGTGCTGAGGAGACTCAGATGTACTGCCAGAGCCTCCATTTTATTTAAATAACTGTGGAAAGAACCAGAGATGTTTACCATGAAAAAGCAAAGACCAGAGAGGAAGAGGCAGGTAGCTCTAGGAAGAAGACCATCTCCGTTGCTCCGAAGGATGGATTCAGAGCCAGTGGGTGGAGGTTACAATGAAAGGGAAGCTTGGCCTGTCGATTTCATTCATTTGTTCATTCACTTATTCAACAAACTATTATTGAGAATCTACTATGTACCAGGCACTGTATTTGTTGCTGATGAACTTACATTTTCATGTGAATAGACAATAAGTAAATAAACAAAGGAATATGTGATACTTACATTTGGAACTTACATTTTCATGGGAACTTACATTTTCTTGTGGAACTTACATTTTCATGGGAATAGACAATAAGTAAATAAACAAAGGAATATGTGATACACCAGATGTTGATAAATACTATGAAAAAATAAAACAAGTCAAGGAGGCTATAAAGAAACGAGGGCAAGTGCTCACTTTTATATAGGGTCATCAGATTTAGCTCTCTGAGGTCTCTTTAAGCACAGACCTAAAGGGAGAGAATGACCCATGTGGATATTTGGGAGGATTCATGTGGACATCCAGGACAAAAATGTACCAGATGAAGGGAAAAGCATCTGCCAAGGCCCTGAAGAGGGAGGATATTTCACCGTGTTTGAGGAACAAGAAGGAGACTGTAACTGGAGCAACGTGATCCCTCTCCAGGATTGGGTAGGGAAGTGGCCATACTAAGCTCAGAAAGTTTGCAGGGGCACAGATTATGTGGGGCTTTGGGGCCATTAAAAGTACCTGGTCTTTTATTTAGCATGAGATGGGAAACTATTACAAGATTTTGAGCAGAGATGTGATATGACTAACGTTTTAAAAGGATCACTCTGGATATTGTGTTGAGAATAAACTATAGTTGAGTGGAGGGGAAAGTAGGGAGACAGGACGATATTAAAATAATCTATATGAGGGACATTGATGAATTGGACTAGACACAGTGTGGCAGCAGAATGATGAGAAGTGGTTGGATTCTGGACGCATTTTGAAGGTAGAGCCTATCACATTTGTCGTCGAATTGAATGTAGGATGTGATAATAAACGAGAAGTGTCAAAGTTAATTCCAAAGTTATAGGGATGTGTAACTTGTAGAATGGAATTGCTGTTCATTAAAATGGGGAAAACTTCCGAATGGCAGGTTTCAGGGGGAAATCAGGAGTTTATTTGTAGATGTGGCACTTCTGAGTTGCCTGTTAGACATTGAAGCAGAAATGTCAAGGAGGCAGTTGGCTATGTGAGTCTGGTGTTCAGAAGAAAGGGCCCAGATAGATATATACATTAGGGATGTATAAACAGCATTTAAAATGTTGGGATTAAATTAGAAGTGTGGGTAGATTTAGAACTGGAGCCCTGGATCACTCCAAAATTTAGAGGTCAAGTGTATGAGGAGGAACCACACAAAAAAGACTGAGAAGCAACCATCAGAGAGGTGGGAAGAGAACCAAGAAAGAGAGGTATCCCGAGGAACAGGGAAGCACATCCTTCAAGATGAAGGTATGATCAACCGTGACTAATATTGCTGATAAATCAAGCAAGATGGGGACAGAATCAAACATAACTTCTGGCAATGTGAGATCTTTTGTGACCTTGATCACAGCTACAGTGAAGTAGTGGGGAAAACAGCCTATAGGCATGAGTACAATAGAGAACAGGAGGAGAGAAAATGGAGATAGAATGTATAGACAACTCTGTCAATGAGGTTTTGCTGTAAAGAAGAGCATAGGAATGAGTTACTAACTTCAGGGGGATGTTGGGTTAAGGAACATGTTTTCTGTTGGTTGATTTAAGGATGGAGGTTATTCCATCATATTTTCAGGCTAATAGGGATGATCCAGTAGAGCAGGGTTATATGTTGATATAGGAGAAAACCAAAAAAAAAACACCAAACCAGTTGTCATCAAGTCAATTCTGACTCATAGCAACCCTATAGGACAGAGTAGAACTGCCCCATAGGGTTTCCAAGGCTGTAATCTTTACAGAAGCACACTGCCACATCTTTCTCCCACAGAGCGACTGTTGTATTCTAACTGTTTACTTTTCAGTTAACAACCAAGTGCTTAACCACTGCACTACCAGGGCTTCTTTGATATAGGAGACAGAAGAAGAACTGCTGAGGACATGTCCTTGAGTAGGGTTGTTGCTGTGAGCTGTCGAGTCATAGCAACCTTATACGACACAGTAGAACTGCCCCATAGGCTTTTCTAGGTTATTGTAACTTTTACGGGGGCAGATCACCAGGTGTTTTCTCCCGCAGAGCAGCTGGTGGGTTCCAACTGCTGACCTTTTGGTTAGCAGCCCAGCACTTAATCAGGGCTCCTTTGAATAGGGAACAAGGCAGGATTTCTAGTGCACAAATAGAAGGCTTTCGTTAGGGCCAGCCAGAGTAGTTCTTAACCTTTTATATTTTACAGTTGCACAGAGAATTACTTTAGGGGAAATAAGAATGTTTTGCTCCAATTACTTTTTTTTTAATAATTGATAACTATCTCTTTGTTTTATTTATTCCTCACGTTTTTATGAGTCATTTTACCCTACTTCAAGGAGCGGTGGTGGTGCAGTGGTTAAGCACTCAGCTGCTAATCAAAAGGTTGGCAGTTCAAACCTACCAGTTGCTTCATGGGAGAAAGATGTGGCACTCAGCTTCCATAAAGATTCCAGCCTTGGAAACCCTATGGGGCAGTTCTACTCTGCCCTATAAGGTCACTATGAGTCAGATCGACTCAACAGCAATGGGTTTGGGCCTTGAGTTTTACCCCATTTTCCTTTGAGGAAATCAAGGCTAAAAAAACTTACATGACTACATCAGATTCTCAGACCTTATAGGAAAACCAGGACTTAAGCTAGATCTGGCTGATTCCAAAGAAGGGATGGAAGTTATGCACGAGCTCAACAAAACAGACTTCCTCTCACCAAGGCTGACTTGGCTATAGCCACTACTGAGTGCCCAATCTGCCAGCAGCAGACACCAACACTGAGTCTCCAATATGGCACCATTCCTTGAGGTCATCAGCCAGAAACCTAGTGGCCGGTTGATTATATTGGACCGCTTCCATTGTGGAAAGGGCAGCTTTTTGTTCTTACTGAAACAGATACTCTGGATATGAGTTTGCCTTCCCTGTATGTAATGCTTCTGCCAAAACTACCATCCATGGACTTACAGAATCCATTATCCACTGCCATGGTATCCACAGAGTATTGCCTCGGATCAAGGTTCTTACTTCATAGCAAATGAAGTGTGGTTTATTGCCCATGCTCATGGAATCCACTGGTCTTACCATGTTCCTCCTCATCTGAAGCAGCTGGCTTGACAGAATGATGTAATGGCCTTCTAAAGACACAATTATGGTGCCAGCTAGGTGGCAACACATTGCAGGTTGGGGCATTATTCTCCAGGAGGCTGTATATGCTCTAAACCAGTGTCTAATATATACTGCTGTTTCTCCCATAGTCAGGATTCATGGGTCCAGGAATCAGGGGGTGGAAGAGGGAGTGGTACCACTCACTATTACCCACTATGACCCACTTGCAAAATTTTTGTTTCCTGCGCCCATGACCTTATGCTCTGTGGGTATAAAGGTCTTAGTTCCAAGGGGAGGAACGTTTCCACCTGCATACACATCGCTGACTCCATTGTACTGGAAGAATGCCACCTGGCCACTTTGGGCTCCTTATGCCTCTGGATCAACAGGCAAATAAGGGAGTTACCATACTGGCTGGTGTGGTTGATCCTGATTACCAAGAGGATATCGGATTGGTATTACATAATGGAGGATATCAGATTGATATTACATAATGGATTACATATTACATAACTGATATTACATAAAGAAGAGTATTCTGTAATGCAGGCAATCCCTTAGGGCATCTTTTAGTACTACCATGCCCTGTGATTAAAGTCAATGGAAAACTATAGCAACCCAATTCTGACATGACTACTAATGGCCCAGGCCCTTCAGGAATAAAGATTTGCATCACTCCACCAGGCAAAGAACCACGACCAGCTAAGGTGCTTACTGAGAGCAAAGGGAATACGGAATGGGTGGTGGAAGAAGGTAGTTCTAAATACCAGCTATGACCACATGACCAGTACTAGAAACAAGGACTGTAATTGTTTTGGGTGTTTCTGCCTTGTAGGTGTGCATCAAATATTTTCATTTTCTTCATTTATAAAATATAAGATGTAAACAGGGACGTCCTACCACCAAGAATGAAGCCCCAGGAAGGGCGTATGTCCTTTGGACCCCAGATCCCTGTGCTGAGAAACTGCTAGACCCAAGGGAAGATTGATGACAAGGACTTCCCCTGGAGCAAACAGAGAGAGAAAGCCCCTTCCCCTGGAGCTGGCACCTTGAATTCAGACTTCTAGCCTCCTGAACTGTGACAGAATAAATTTCTTTTTCTAAAGCTATCCACTCATGGTATTTCTGTAATAGCAGCACTAGGTAACTAAGACACATGGCATCAGAGCCTGGAATTCCCCCAGGGGGTCCACAAGCTAACAAGAAAGGAGAACATCTTAAGATGTCAGGCCAAGAAAAATACGACTAACATAAACCTAAAAAATTTCATGTCCAAGTGTTGAGGAGACAAGAGTGAGGTACATGCCCGGACCCTCTGCAGCGTGGACTTTGGAGAGGGTGCAGTTTGTTCACTAGCTTTTGAAGGCACAGAATGATAAGGGAGTCTGTACTTGACAGTGTTAGAGGAAGGGTCTGAGAAGAGCTGTCCTCTAAAGCAGGGCTGATTAAGTCTGTGTGGACCAACAGGTGCAAATGTTTCCACTTGAGCTGAAGGTGTAGAGGCAGAAGTCGAGAAAAGCATTATGCGGCCACTTCTGACCTCTATTCACTTTCACAAATATTTATTAAACTTCTATATGTGCACCAGAGAAACCAAGTTGCACAAATGGTTAAGTGCTCGAGCCCACCCAGAGGTGCCTCAGAAGAATGGCTTGGCAATCTGCTTCTGAAAGATCACAGCCTTGAAAACTCTATGGAGCGGCAACACATGGGGTCACAATAAGTTGGGATTGACTGGACACATGGGGTCCACTTTGACTGCAACTGGTTTGGTCGTATTGGTTTTGTCAGGTGCACCGCACAGTGCTAGGTACTCAGGAAATACTGAAGTATAAGAGCACTCCTCCCTGCTCTCAAGGTGCTTACGCCATGAACAATTCAAATTCAGCACAAGTTTTCTTTGCACCCTATTAGCTCCCAGATTTATTCCACAGAAGCCAAAGCAGGTCCATTATTTTAGATGCATTTGTCATTTAGAATTGTTATCATTTCCTGACCAGATTTTAAGCTGTAGACCAGCCAGAGGCCACAGGAGGGCCCTTCTGTGTGCCATTGTGCTGGTAAGGGTGGTTTATAAAGGTTCTAATTCATTGTAATTAATTTTTATTGTGCAAAGGCAGAAGGCTGGCAGACTGAAAGGGGGTAATTTCACAAGTCAAAATAACAAATAAGTAAATACAAATAGTCCCCAACTTTCCAGAAGCAGATCACCGCCTGCAGGTCTCGCCTCTCTGAAAGAAACATAAAACCAAGCCCTTGTTGCCCCCACAGCAGCCATGACTCCTGCTCCACCCCACCCCGCTCCACCCCACCCCACCCTCATCCCACCCCCACCCTCACCCCACCCCGCCCCGGCAATTTTCCAGAAGGCTAACCTGATTTCAAATGTCTCCAATCCATACAGTCCCCTTCCTCCCCCACCCAACAGGAGACAATTTCAGGGTAGTTTTTTTTTTTTTTTTTTTTTGTATCTCAGATGGAAGAACTGGCTTTTTTAATAGCTAGTTTTAGGGTGTTAAAACAGTACCCCACCCCCCCCAAAAAAATGGGTCCGCCACTTCCCGGCTAGGGAGAGAAGCCCTCATTGGCTGTGCTTGTTGCGAACAATGAAACCTCTGCGTGGGGTTTCTTTGTTCGCTCTGCGCTCAGAGCCCCGGTGAGCCGAACGGTGCGGGCGTGTGTGCTGGATACTAAGTCTCATTTCAAAGGCGGCTGTGGCAGAAAGACATGGGAGCCGGCTGGGTGCTGGGAGTGGGGAGCCCAGGCTGCTCTGAGCATCTGTACCAGCGGGGAGACAGAGCAGAGATGAAGAAAAGTCCTGGGCTCTGGGGGCATTCTCTTGTTCAGCGGGCCAGGGAGAGAGGGGGGACTTTAACTTTCTCTGGCGGGGAAAGCGTGGGCTGGGATTTCAGGAGAGCCCTGAGTAATGACCAGTGTAGATTTCTCACGGAAGACTCATTTATCTGGATGCCAGTGGGTGAGCCTGGTTTCCCAAGCTTGAAAATTTAGATTTATTGCGTGCCAGAAATTGGACTGGACACCGTTTAATAGGCCCATGCACCATGAAGGTGAGGGTGGGGGGATAAGAGCCAAGAGGGCAGAAGAGACGGGGAAGGGACACGGTGTGAAGAAAAACAGCAAAATCTGATTAACGCCATAAAATTCCAACCGCAGCGGGCGGGAAATACAAGACTGCAGAAACTGGTGGTTTATGAACAGAGCTGAGATCAGATAAACCTGTGGGAAGAGAAAGGTGGAAGAGAGTAAACAATTAGTCTTGCTGAACTTAAGGCTGAAGAGAGAAAGTCTGCAAGAAGACAAACCGGCTGTTAGAGGTGGATCGATACAAAAGCTATTTGCTGGTTACAAAAAAATGTATATATATATATATATATATATGTATGTATGTATCTTGTTCAGCCTCTTGCCCTGAAACAGAAAGCAAGCTTTGGGATTTATGGAATGTGAATTTACATAGAGAGGTCCTGGAATATACACTGGGCCGACTTCTAATGTGAAGAGAAAGGCCGAGGGAGGCACATTTGCGGGAGGGAAAGAGCGGAGGGAAGCGAAACCCAAAACCCTGGCTCGGTGCCTCGTTCCCCAAGTGAACATGGGGAATTCAAACCCCTGTTGCTGGTGCCTCAATTTCTTCATTATTTTTATCTAGTTTCCCTCTTGGGCTAGGGGAAAAAAGCAGCGTAAAAATGGCTTCACAGGCTTTGAAACATTTAAACAAGAACGTACATATTGCTGGTACACAGCCGACGTGAATCTCTCCACTGACACACACTGATGTTTATTCAGTAGTTACTGCGCTTCTGCTCTGTGCAAGGCACCCAACTAGACTTACAGCAATAGGAGTGCATGGGAGTCATTTCATTAATTCATTCAACAAGTTTTAGGGACTAAAACTATGAATAAGAGTCCGTCACTTACCTAAGGTGCTCCCATCCCAGTGGGGGGAAACCGACAAGGGAATCGCATTTGTGGTACTCTGCGGGGGGAGCGGGGAGGAATGGAGGGGTACGGTGCTGAATCGGAAGAGTTAGGGAAGTCTTTCTAGAAGAGGTGACTGTCACACCCACATTGATGGCACCTGGAAGTCAGTGATCGGCTGAAAATCACATGTAGACATCTGGGAATACCTGGATTTCTGATGATTGCATCCAAATGTCCCACAGCATTTGTACAAACTAGCGCATGCATATGCCTTGCAAATAATGCGTCATGGATCCCCGGATGGTGCAAATGGTTTGTGCTGGACTGCTAAGCAAAGGCAGTTTGAGCCCACTTAGCAGCACCGCAGAAGAAAGTCCTGGCAATCTGCTTCCCTAAAGATTACAGTCAAGAAAGTCCTATGGAGCTCAGTTTTACTCTGTTACCCATGGGGTCGTCGTGAGTCGTAATGAAGTCAATGGCAACTGGTTAGGTTCATGGTGTAATAATTATTTTTATGAGCTATTCTTCCACGAGAACACTGATTATCAAAATGCTTGGCTATTTATTATACATTAATTTATTACTTTCCCTCAAATATGTGGTGAAATTTATACCTTTTCCATAGCCAAGGTGGTAGCCCCCGTGGCCCAACAATGAGATAAGGCTTTAAAGAAATCAGACTGTGAACAAGGCAGAAGTTTAATAAAATATGAAACCCGCAGCTGTCAAGGTCCATGAGGCCTCCTCCTCAGGAATATCAGGCAAGCATCACCACAGCACTGTTTACAGTAAGAAAGGCTAGTGACTTGGAATTGCACTTTGGTGATTAAAAAAAAAAAACCAAAAACCAAACCCAGTGCTGGCGAGTCGATTCCGACTCATAGGCGAGTTGATTCTGACTCATAGCGACCCTATGGGACAGAGTAGAACTGCCCCATAGAATTTCCAAGGAGCGCCTAGTGGATTTGAACTGCTGACCCTTTGGCTAACAGCCGTAGCACTTGACCACTATGCCACCAGGGTTTTCATTTTGGTGATAGATAAGTTTAAAGACTAAGTTGGTGAGGGCGTGTGTTTATATTGATGTACGGATACACTAGAGGGAAGAAAGCAAAACTGTGGAGGCAGTGCCTCCCTTTCGCGGTTCCTTGTTACCTGTCTTTTTGTTTCCCCTCTCCCTAATCAGTCACAGTGGAGTTGATACTGACTCATAGTGACCCCATGTGAGTCAGAGTAGAACTGCGCTTCTGAGGTTTTTTAATGGCTAATTTTTCAGAAGTAGGTTGCCAGGCCTTTCTTCTAAGGTGCTTCGTGGTGCACTCAAACCTCCAACCTTTCAGTTAGGAGACGAGTGCGTTAAGTATTTGCACCATCCAGGGACTCCTCGCCTCTACCAAACAATCTCCTTATCCTACACAAAGCCCCAGAGAGCTCAGAGTCCTCAAACCCCTTACATCTGCACCCCCTCCCCACCCCCACCAAAGCTTGCTCACTTATCCCAAATTCTCATAAATGTCCTTCCTAGGGAATATTTTAGTTTAAGCAGTTATTACAACCTAAAACTGAAAGATAAAGTCCTGATGATGGTAAACTTCAGGAGTCTATTAGCAAAGAGTCAAGGATAGATTTGGGGGCTAGAGGAGCAGGAGAGACTTCTGGCTTTCCTGGTCAGGGGAGAACAGAAAGGATGAGTCTGAACACCTGGATTCCAAAACCAAAACCCCATTGCTATTGAGTCGATCCCAACTCACAGTGACTCTGTAAGACAGAATAGAACTGTTCCATAGGGTTTCTTTCCAAGGCTGTAATCTTTATGCAAAGCCCCGGTAGCACAGTGGTTAACAGCTTGGCTGCTAACTGAAATATTGGCAGTTTGATTCCAGCAGCCACTCCTTGGAAACCTTCTGGGGCAGCTCTACTCTGTCCTATAGGGTCGCTGTGAGTTGGAATCGACTCAGTGGCATTGGGTTTGTTTGGTTAATCTTTATGGAAGCTGACTGCCACATCTTTCTCCCAGAGTGGCTGATGGGTTGAAACCACTTACCTTTCAGTTAGCAGTCAAGTGCTTTAACCACTGTGCCACCAGGGTTCCTCAGATGGAAGCTTAAGTGCCGCTTATTACTATGTCGATCAAGTCGCTAACATCCTCTTGCCTGGAGTCAGTCTCTCTCTTCTGTCTTCCCGTTACAAAGTTGCTGTTCGGTCAATTCCAACTCATGGAGACCCATGTGTGCTCGATAAGGTTTTCAAGGCTGTGAAATTTCAGAAGCAGATTGCCAGGTCTTTCTTCCAAAGTGCTTCTGAGTAGGTCTAAACCACCAATCTTTCAGTTAGTAGTTGAGCACTTAACGGTTTGTGCCACCCAGGGACTCCTGTCTTCCCTCAGCCTTTTGTAACTGCCTCAAATACAATACTTCTCAGATTGCATAATTACTTACCAATTACTTGTTTTTGGACTGTCTCACCCTCGAGACTTTGAGCTTCTTAAGTAAAGGGACAATCTCTTCCTGGGGTCTATCATGGTGCCTCACGTAGTAGGTGCTCCATAAAGGCGGTGAATGTTTTTCAGTGAGCTTTATCATTCTTTTTTTTTTTTTTTTATCATTCTTAGTCAGTTTCCTCACCTAACGAATGGAAGCTTGTCCACTCTTCCATTCGTTTATTGACTCACCATTTACTGAACAACCTGCCAGGTGAAGTGCTGCCGGAAGCATCTAGATGCACAATCTAGTAACATACCTAAAATGACATTCCCTGCCCATCTCCCAAAATCACAAGGAAGAACAAAGAGATTGTACGTATATACGGTGAAGCTTAGGAAACACTACGTGCCACCTGAGATAAGGGGGTGGTTCTCACTCTTATGTGGTGAGCTCGCCTGGCCCTGCAAGGGTTATTTTTGCAGATTCCCCTGGTCTCCCTTTGCTGTACCTCCCAGCAGATGTATTAAGTGTAATCTTGGAACTGTTCCAGGTTGCCTCTTTAAGACTCAGAATGTTCAATATTTCCTGCACGCAGCAGGCTGTGCTGGCCTGGCGTGGCGCCAGGGACTCTGAAGGGTGCACTCCCCAAGCATCCCTGGTGTCTGGGCCTGGCCCCAACTTGTCCAGGTTCCACGGGGCTCTGCTTGGGAAGCAGGGACAAAGCCCCACCCAGCAGAGACCCCTGCCGCAGCCAAGCACGTGCCCCCACCACCTTATAGCCAGGATTTTCTGCTCTCCGACTCCCTCTGGAGCACCAGAAAAGGATGACAGACTGCCCCTCAGCTCGCTGGAGGAGTCCGAGCTCAGCAGGAGGCGGTGGGGCATGTGGGCTGCCCCAAGGCTATGGCTTGGCAGACAGCAGAGTTAGTACCTTTGAGATGTTTCCATGGGAAAATGAGGTAACAGCAGAGAGCTGAGTCCCTGCGCATTTTCAGGGCTGATGTGAGAGCTGACTCCACCTGTATCCTGTGGGTGATAGGACTCCCTCTGGTTCTGCCTCCCTCTGACTGCTGAAAACTAACGCCACCTCTTTCTACAGCACCAGCACAAATGGGATCCAGATCCTTCCTCCAACGCCGATGGGGAAGGGAGTGATTTTGGGAGGGCTCCTAAGGAGCACATCCACTTGGACAGTCTTCCTCTCCCCTCCCCTCTTTGTAACGAATGTGCATAACCACTTGTACAGGTTGAATACATTGTGACTCACTCTGGACTCACTTTTGCATTTAAACAAGCACTTGATTTGTGTTGTTAAATGTGATCTTTTCCTGACAATCTCCCCTACCCTTTGTCTAGTTTTTCATTTACTTTCTTATTCTCTCCTGATTTTTCTTTTCTGCCCCAACCTTCTCACACTTGGTAGATTACATGGTTACTTGCAACCTCACTCCATCAAATACCCACCCCCTTCCCCAACTGTGTCAATTCCATTGAACAAGTATACACTGAAATAGAAAGGAATGGAGCTAAGATTCATTGAGCTCCTAGTGGGCGCCAGGCATGTTGCAAAAATCCAGTATACAGATAGACAAGCTCCCTGCACCCATAGAGTTTACCTATACCCGATAGACCCAGGCTGATGCCAAGGCACCTATCTAGTGCACATAACTACAAAGGCAATGAAGGCATATCCCAAAAGTATAGGGTGAGAGTTACAGAGGCCCTTAAAGAGCCAAAAGTCCAGCCAGTGAGGACATCCTCCCACGGAAGGTCACTGAGAGATGCTCGCCTTCCTTTGTGGAAAGAACTGTAGTCTCAGGTACTAGTTCAACCTCTGCCACTGACTAGCGGGGTGACTCTTAGCAAGCTGTAGCCCCATCTGACCTTCCTTGGTTTCCTCATTTATAAACCAGGACAATTGAACTAAATGACCACTGATACCTCTTGTTTCTGAAATGCCTTGATCCTGTGAATACTTCAGTGACCTCTGCTTCATGACCCATATCATGATAAAAATGTATTAAAATAAACTGTGGGTACACATAAATGTCAGCTGTATTTTTTAGGAGATCAGAACCCCGAGTTCTTGTGATAATAGTCTGAGTTTTGGGCTACAGAATTTTATACTAGCTACAGAGATCATATATATAACTATATATAACAACTATATATAGCTATGTGTAGCTATGTGTAACTATATATATATATAAGTATATATATATATATAAAACTATAGGGAGCCTTGGTGGCATAGTAGTTAAGAGCTCAGCTGTTAACCAAAAGGTCAGCAGTTCGAATCCACCAGCCACTCCTTGGAAACCCTGTGGGGCAGCTCAACTCTGTCCTATAGGGTCGCTGTGAGTTGGAAGCAACTTGACAGCACCTAACAACTAACAACAACTAACTATATACTAACAACAACTATATATATAAAAAAAAAAAATTTTTTTTTTTACAGTTGTTAGTTATTAGTGTCGAGTCAATTCCGACTCACAGCGACCCTATATACAACAGAACAAAACACTGCCTAGTCCTGCACCACCCTCACAATCATTGTTATGCTTGAGCCCATTGTTGCTGCCTCTGTGTCAATCCATCTCATTGAGGGTCTTCCTCTTTTTCGTTGACCCTCTACTTTACCAAGCATGATGTCCTCCTCTGGGGACTGGTCCCTCCTGATAACATGTCCAAAGTATGGGAGACAAAGTCTTGACATCCTTGCTTCTAAGGAGTATTCTGGCTGTACTTCTTCCAAGACATATATATATATACATGTACATATACACATACATATATGTGTAGCTATATATCTGACTACCAAAATGCTGTGCTCCTTTAAACATTTGAGTCCCAAGTCCTTTGGAAAGGCAGACCGTTATTCAGTCTGTAGCCATCCTTACTGGAATCCTGTTCTGACAGAGCTTGAGCTAATGAAAAAGACCTTTTATCAAACCCTAGAGGTCAGCAGATGTGAGGTTTATGGGAAAAGGGAAAGAATGGGGGAAATTCTATCATGACTAGGCAAAGGCGTTTACAGGAAATTCTGTTATCTATCAAAGGAGAGCAATAGGTTGTTCTGGTAGGTGGTTTATAGAGAGTTTTTTAGTCAGGGAGGCCAAATAGCCTGGTTAATGGAGAGACATAATAGATGCTTCATGGATTATCAATTTTCAAAAATTGAAAGAAACATGGAAATGCACCAAAAAGTTGCAATAAATAAATTAATCCTCTTTGAAGATTCCAGAACTCTTTCCAAGGTCATTACATAGCAAGTACAAATTATACAATTTGAAATATCGTTTTTGCTATTTGTTGCAAAAACAAGGGCTCCTATTTTGCAATCATCTTGCTTTTGAGAGAAAAAAATAAAACAAAACAAATAATACTACAAAACATGATTTGCCTTTCCTTTCAATCCTTATTTTCAACTACTGCACTGTTACTACTCCATACTCTAGCCACACTTGGCTATGACCACTTCTAGAAAAAGGCTTGGAGTTTCCCACCTGTACACCTGTGCTCATGTCCTTCTTCCCTCTGTCTGGAAGGCTCTATTTGCTGTCACTGCCCATTAAATTCCTACCTGACTTTCAAGGCCAAGTTCAGCTGTGGTCTCTTTCGTGGAGCCATCCATGATATCTCCAAACAGATGTGATTCCTCCCATTTCCAAACTCCCACAGCACTTTGGTTTCATCTCTCTTAAGGCATTTGTTGGTTTCCTGTGTGGCGCAAACAGTTAAGTGCTGTGCTATTACCTGAAAGGTTGGAGACTCAGGAGCACCTTGGAAGACAGACCTGATGATCTACTTCCGAAAACTCCATGGAGCAATTCTACTCTGTACACACGTGGTCCAATGCTGGGTTCTTTGGGCCACATGAGTCTACCCAGTACTGGCACTTTCTTTGGAGGAAGTTTGACATATAATCTGCCTAGGGAAGTTAAAATTCTCATTTGACTTAACTCTCTTCATAGGAATCGAAACAGTTTCCAACTTATCAAAAATTTTAAATCTTTAAATCATAGATTATAGTCTGCATTCTTTATCCCTAAGTATCTGTGGGCATCTTGAGGGCAAGACCATGTCTAAGAAATATTCATATCTGTTTTCCAGCACAAAGCCTTACATAGGGTGAGAAGCTATCAATATTTGTTGAATTAAATTGAGCATAATAAAAGGACACTTCGGTTCATTAACACATTAGCAGATTGCTAGAGTTGAAAATGTTCTCCAGATTTAAATCCTTCATTTTCAACTGAAAAAAATAATCACATTTTACACTGGAAAAGGGAATAGGGGCATGTGCAATTTCACTGTGAAGCTCAGATGGTTTGTTTTAATAAAGAAGCATCACTATGCTACAATTTTTCAGGAATGTGTTGACAAAGCCCACTTTTTCATGTTGAATCTTTACAGCTGAAGGTACAGACTCATGCATTCACTTATTCAACAAATATTTACTGAGCGCCAACTATGGACTCAAAACTGTTAGCATTTCTGGGGTTGAAGCAGTGAAACGGGGCAAAGTTCTAAAACTCATAGAAGTTATATTCTAGAGAAGGAAAAGAGGTAAGAAAGTAAACAAATGACAACTATGGTTTCAGTGATAGGAAGAAAATGAATCAGGGTACGATATCAAAGGTGATGAGGAGATCAGCATTTTAGGTAGGATGGCCAGGGAAGGCTTTGAGGAGGAGTTGACTTTTTAACTTGAAGGTGGTTGCCCAGGCAAATATATGAGGGAAAAGCTTTCCAGGCAAAACGAGCAGTATATGCAATGGCACTGAGACAGGAGAATGCTTGATGCGCTTGAGCAACAGAATAACAAGGAGGAAGGATGAGCAGGGACAAGGTTGGGCAAGTAGCAAAGGGTGAGGTCAGAGAAATAACAATGGACCAAATGTAAGGAAATGTAGCAAACGGTAAGACCTTTGGATTTTACTGTGAGTAAAATGTATGCCATTGAAGCATATGGAGCTGAACCGTAACCTGATCTGACCTATATTGTAAAAGCATAACTCTAGCTGCTGGATTGAAAATAAACTGGGGAATGACAGGGGTGGTGGGCCAGGATGGAGGCACTGAAGCTAGGAGTCGACTGCAATAATCCAGGATGCTCATGGCTTGAAGTAACGTGACAAGTGGTAAGAGTGGTGAAAAGTGATTGAGTCTTGGATATATTTGGAGGTAGAGCTATAGGCTTTGCTGAAGGATTGGAGATGAGGTATAAAAGACTCAAGGTTCTTAGTCTGAGCAACTGAAAGAATAGAGTTGCCATTTTCCAAGATGGAGTAGCTTGTGGGAGTAGGCTTTGGCGTGAGGGAAATCAGGAGTTTAGTTCTGAATATGTTAAGTTTGAGATGCCTATTAGTCATTGAAGCAGAGATGTTGAGTAGGCAATTAGCGATATGCAATTGGAGTTCAGGGAAGAAGTTCCAGCTAGATGCATACATTTATGAGTTGCCAGCAAATAGTATTTAATGAGTATTTATGAGTATAGCAAATAGTATATAGGAGAGAAGAGAGGAGAGACGAGAAAAGGGCTAAAGAATGGAACCCTGGAGTGGCAGAAGGAGATGAGGCAGGATTAGCAACACAGGAGGAATAGCCCTGTGAAGAGAACCAGGAAAACGTGAGAGCCCAGTGAAGTAAGTGTTTCAAAGAAGACAGATGATCATCTGGGCTAAATGCTGTGCATAGATCAAGTGAGAAGAGGGTGCAAATTGACCACTGCATTTTGCAACAGGCAGGTCATGGCAACCTTGACAAGAGCAGTTTTCTGTCCAGTGATGGAGGTGAAATTCTGACTGTGGTGAGTTCAAGAGAAAGCGAAATAAAGTTGATTGGAGGAAATAATATCAACCACTCTTACAAGGGATTTTGCTGAGAAGGAGAGCAAAGAAAGGGAACTGAAACTTCAGAAACTGAACGCTTTTCTGCTTTAGCTGAAGAACTAGTGCTGGAGAGGACTCACTACCCTCTCGGCATACAGCCTTTATTGACAGGGGAGAATATACTCCAGAGGCTAACGGGCATTTTCAGAGAATATATATGCCTGTGGTCTATAACCTCCTGAAACTGTTGCTGCATCTACCCACTAAAATCGCAAAGGATACATACAGCCTCCTTGGAAAGCCTTTGTGTTATATTCCTAGTGCTGTTGTAACAAGCGGGTGGCTTTAATGAACAGACTTTTTTTTTCACACTTTGTTGTTGTTGTTAGGTGCCATCAAGTTCGCTCCTACACAAAGCAACTCTATGTACAACAGAACGAACATTGCCAGGACCTGGGCCATCCTCACAATCACTGCTACATTTGGGCCTGTTGTTGCAGCCACTGTGTCACTCCGTCTAACTGAGGGTCTTACTCTTTTTTGCTAACCCTCCATTTTACCAAACATGATGTCCTTCTCCAGGGACTGGTCCTTCCTGGTAACATGTCCAAAGTATGTCAGATGAAGTCTTGCTATCCTCACCTACAAGAAGCATTCTGCTGCACTTCTTCTAAGACAGATTTGTTTGTTCTTCTGGCAGTCCATGGTATGTTCAGTATTCTTTGCTAAAACCATAATTCAAAGGCATCTATTCTTCTTTGGTCTTCGTTATTCATTGTTCAGTTTTCTCATTCATATGAGGAGAGTGAAAATACCATGGCTTGGGTCAATTGCACCTTAATCTTCAAGGTGACATTTTTGTTTTTTAACACTTCAAAGAGGTCTTTTGCAGCAGATTTGCCCAACACACACAATACATCATTTGATTTCTTGAGTGCTGCTTTCATGGGCATTGATTATGGACCCAAGTAAAATGAGATCCTTTACAACTTCAGTATTTTCTCCAGAGGTGGAGCCAACATGGTGCTATAGACGGAATCATCATGCTGTCCCTTTGCAGCAAAGACCTGAAAAAAACTAAATAAAACAGATACAAATATCAATCCTGAAACCCTAGCCCTCAAATGAAGGGATAAAGAACTAGATTAAGCACTGAATGGAAGGTGAAACTGACCGAGGACAGGGAATGAGGAGAGCTATGGAGCAGAGGGCACCTGCCAGCTAACATGGCACAGCTTCACTATCCTAGAACACAACCACAAGCGACCCTGGACAGGGAGTATGGGAAGGCAACTTCACAAAGTTTGCAATGGGAGACAGAGCACCCAGTAACCAGAGGTATATGGTATATGCCCTGTATGCTGCCTCTGCCGCTTTCCAACGGGCCACGGTCACTAAGCCAGAGACACTCACTCACTGCTGCACTGGGTCTGCCCTACCTCCACTGCCCAGCTTCCTCAGTGCCATATTTTCTTTTTCTCTTTCCCTTTCTCTGTTTTCCTTCTCCTTCTCACCTAGACCCCTGTGCCACCTTCTCCCCTTCCTGATAGGCTGTGCCATGCCACCCAGCAAGAGAGACACAAGCTTATCACTCCCCCAGTCCCACCCTGCCCCCAACAGCAAGTTTTCTCAACACCATATTTTTTGTTTGTTTTTTCCTTTCTTTTCCTTTCTC
Organism: Loxodonta africana; assembly: GCF_030014295.1. Lineage (NCBI taxonomy): Eukaryota > Metazoa > Chordata > Mammalia > Proboscidea > Elephantidae > Loxodonta > Loxodonta africana. The sequence goes on from NC_087356.1 coordinate 75,123,354, forward strand.
CTGCCCACCTAGCCTCGTGTGTTGCCTCAGCCTTTTCTCAATGGGCTGTGCTGCACTGCTTGGCTAGAAACCCACTGGTACACAGCCTCCCCAGGTCCGCCCCACCCCAACCCACTAGCTCCCACTGCAGCACGATTTTTTTCTTTTTTGCTCTTGTTTCTCCCTTTTCTTTTTTCCCCCCACTTAGCTCCACACATCATAACCTTTCCCTTCCCTCCTGCCTCTCTGCACTGCCCGCTGAGTGCTGTGCCTCCAAGCTGCAAAGGCATGTACCTCCCAACCCCTGGATCCTACCCAGCATGGCCCCCTGGCCCTACCACACTGAGCACTGTGCCCTCATGCAGTACCAGTGCAAACTTCTGGACACCTGCCCTCATCCTGCTGCACCACCCCAAACCCACCCCACCAGCCTGAGTTCATGCTGCAGACAGACAACCCATCCTTACCGCACCCCCTGCTGGACCTGACCTGCTACATCATAGCTGAGCAACCGGCCCTGCCCCCCGGGCAAAGTGATGAGAACTATCCTGCCCACAGTTGAACAAACAACAAAACATGCCCAGCCTGCCTACCCACAGATAACCAAATAAAGCAAAAAAGGCAGGATAAAACAAACAAACCTACAATCAATAAACAAAGAAAATAATTCCTGAATGTCTTGAAAACAGCAGAAAATATCAACACATACAGAAAAAAAAACAGGACAGGATGGCCCCAGTAAGCAACAAAGATAAAACATCAGAAGACCTTCTGGTAGAAGAAAAGGAGCAGGAACCACCTGATAGGCAATTCAAAAGTCTAATATTCAGGGCTCTCCCAGAGATTAAGAAAGAGATCAAGGAAAAAACATAGACAAAACTAAGGGAAAAAAATAGACAAAATCATGAAAAATACAGGAAAAATCAGGGAAAACACAGATAAAGCAATGGAAGAAGTCAGGAAAATAATAAAAGAACAAAAGTTCAAAATAAATAAACAATTACAATCATACAACAAAGGAAATCCAAAAGACAACAAAATTTCAGAAATGGAAAATGCAATGGAAGGTTTTAGGAGCAAATTTGAAACAATGGAAGACAGGATCAGTGAATTCAAAGATGAATCCATGGATACCACCTTCTTTCTTTGAGGAGAAATCAGAAAAGAATGAAGAAAACCTAAGAACCATGGGGGATAAAATTAAGAGCAAAATTTTGTGTGTAATTGGAGTTCCAGAACAGGGAGAAGATGGAAAACACAGAGAGGATCATTGCATATTTGCTGACAGAAAACTTCTCTAATATTATGAAATATGAAAAGTTGACCATCCAAGAAACTCAATGAACCTCATGCAGGATAAACCCCAAAAGAAAACCACCAAGACATATCATAATCACACTCACCAAAAACAAGGACAAAGAAAGAATACTGAGAACAACTTGAGAAAAATGAAAAATCTCATACAAAGGGGAAAAGATAAGACTAAGCTCTTATTACTCGGCAGAAACCATGCAGGCAAGAAGGCAATGGGATGACATATATAAAACCTTAAAAGACAAAAATTGCCAACCAGAATAATATATCCTGTAAAACTCTTGCTCAAATATGATGGCAAAATTAGGGCATTTTCAGATAAGCAGAAATTAAGAGAATATGTAAAAACCAAATCAAACTTATAAGACTGATTAAAGGGAGCCCTTCAGTTAGAGAACCAACAGCGTCAGACAACAACCTGAATCTAGGACAAAGGAGAGTATCAGCCAAATACTATCCTAAGTAATTAACTCCCAAGGATAAAACAAAACTAACAGATTTACAACAGGAAAGCAGAGATATCAATCTGTAAATGACAATAATGTCAGAACAATAAAAGGGGGAATAAACAGTGTAGGTATAAAATTTTCAAATGAAGAGGAAATCAAGGGGCTATCAAGTAATAAAAGACTGGTTTAAACTTAGGAAGATAGGGGTAAATTTCAAGGTAATTGCAAATAAAGTTAACAAACTTACTCATCAAAATGAAGAAGAAAAACATAAAGTCTCATAAATGCAAAATCTACCAAATGAAAGAAACTAAAAGAAATTCCACAAACAAAAGGAACTCAACACAGGAGTGTAAGAAGAACAAAGAAAATGTCAGCACCACAAAAAAGCACTACAAAATGACAGCAATAAACCCACACCTATCAATAATAACATGGAACATAAGTGGCTTATATGCACTTGTAAAGAGACAGAGAGTGACAGAATGGATAAAAAATATGACCCATCAATATGCTGTCTACAGAGACACACCTCAGAAACAAAGACATAAACACATTAAAAGTCAAAGAATGGAAAAAACAGTTCAAGCAAACAGCAACCAAAAAAAAACAGGAGTGGCAATTCTAATCTCAGATTAAACAGACTTTAAGGCAAAATCCACCAAAAAAGAGAAGGAAGGACATAGTATAATTATTAAAGGGACAATCTGTCTTGATGGCATAACCATAATAAATATCTATCCTCCCAATAACAGGGGTCCAAAATACATACAACGCACTGTGTTGTTAGGTGCCGTTGAGTTGGTTCGGACTCATAGCAACCCCATGGACAACAGAACGAAACACTACTCAGTCCTGCACCATACTCACATCGTTGCTATTTTCAAGCCCATTGTTGCAGCAACTCTATCTATCCATCTCATCGAAGGTCTTCCTCTTTTTCACTGACTCTCTACTTTACCAAGCATGACGTCCTTCTCCAGGGACTCCTCCCTCCTGATAATATATCCAAAGTATATCTCTAACAAAAAAGAACTCTAAGAACATTGCAAATAGATACTGACAGTTCCACGATAATAGTAGGAGACTTCAACACACCACTTACAGTAAAGGATAGAACATCTAGAAAGAAACTCAACAAAGATACAGAAGATCTAAAGGCCACAATCAATCAACTTGACCTCATAGACATATATAGAACACTTCACCCAACAGCAGCAAAGTATACATTATTTTCCAAAGTACACAGAACATTCTCCAGAAGAGACCACATCAACAAAATCCAAAACACTGAGATAACACAAAGCATCTTCTCTGATCACAACACTGTAAAAGTAGAAATTAATAACATGGAGAGAAAGGAAAAAGAATCAAAAACATGGAAACTGAATAACATCTTGCTTAAAATCCACTGGGTAATAAAAAGAATCAAAGATGGATTCAAAAAAATTCCTAGAATTAAATGAGAATGAAAACACATCATACCAAAACCTTTGGGACACAGCAAAGGAGTGCTCAGAGACCAATTTATAGCAATATATGCAGACATCAAAAAAGAGGAAAGGGATAAAATCAAAATGTTAGCTTTACAACTCAAATAAATAGAGAATAGCAGAAGAAGATGAAAGCCATCAGACAAAAGGATATAATAAAGATCAGAGCAGAAATAAATGAAATACAAAATAGAAAAAAGTAGAAAGAATCAACAAAATCAAAAGCTGGTTCTTTGAAAGGATCAACAAAATCGACAAATCATTGACCAAACTGACAAAAGAAAAACAAGTGCAGAAGCAAATAAAATAAGAAATAAAATTGAGACATTACAACAGACCCAACTGAAATAAAAAGGATCATAACAGAGTACTATGAAAAACTGTACTCCAACAAATTTAAGAACCTAGAGGAAATGGACAATTTCTAGAAACACACTACCTACCTAAGCTAACACAAACTGAGGTAAAATCTGAACAGACCCATAACAAGAGAAGAGATTGAAAAGGTGATTTAAAAAAAAATCCTGGCCCAGATAGCTTCACTGCAGAATTCTACCAAACACTCAGAGAAGAGCTTACGCCAGGACTACTCAAACTATTTCAGAATATAGAAAAGGAAGGGATACTTCCAAATTCATTCTATAAAGCCAGCATATCCCTGATACCAAAATCAGACAAAGGCACCACAAAAAAAAAAGAAAATTAAAGACCAATATCTCTCATGAATATAGACGCAAAAATTCTCAACAAAATTCTAGAGAATAGAATTAAGCATCATATTAAAAGTAATAATAATACACCACAACCAAGTGGGATTCATACACAGATGGTTCAACATTAGAAAATCAATGTAATCCACCACATAAATAAAACAAAAGAAAGGAAACACATGATCATCTCAACCGTCACAGAAAAGGCATTCGATAAACTCCAACATCCATTCCTAAAAAAAAAAAACTGTCAATAAAATTGGAAAAGAAGGGAAATTCCTCAACATAATAAAAGGCATCTATACAAAACCAACAGTCAACATCATTCTCAATGGACAGAGTTTGAAAGCATTTCCCCTGAGAATGGCAACAAGAGAATACCCTTATCACCACTCCCAATTAACATTGTGTGGGAAGTCCTAGCTAGAGCAATAAAGCAAGAAAAAGAAATAAAGGACATCTGGCTTGGAAAGGAAGAAGTAAAACTATCCGTATTTGCAGATATGATCCTATACATAGAGAACTTCCAGAGATTCCACAAGAAAACTACTAGAACTAATAGATTCAGTAGAGTAGCAGGATACAAGATAAATATACAAAAGTCAGTTGGGATCTTATACACCAATAAAGAAAAGTACAAAAAGAAAATTAAAAACAAAAAAAAAATTTTTTTAATGCCATTTGTAATAGCCCCTAAAAAAATAATATATTTAGGAATAAACCTCACCAGGGACATAAAAGACCTATACAAAGAAAAGTACAAAACACTACTGCAAGAAACCAAAAGAGACCTACATAAACGGAAAAACATACCATACTCATAGACTCAAAATTGTGAAAATGTCAACTCCACCCAAAGCGATCTACAAATACAATGCAATCCCGATCCAAATACCAATAGCATTCTTTAATAAAATGGAAAAACTAACCATTAACTTTATATGGAAAAGAAAGAGGCCCCAGATAAGTAAAGCATTACTGAAAAAACAGAACAAAGTAATAGGCCTAGCACTACCTGACTCAGAACCTACTATACAACTATGGTAGTCAAAAGAGCCTGGTACTGGTACAAAAACAGACACATCAACCAATGGAAAAGAACTGAGAACCCAAACTTAAATACATCTATCTATGGTCACCTGATATTTGACAAATGGGGAAGAGGCAGTCTTTTTTACAGATGGTGCTGGCAAAACTGGACATTCATCTGTAAAAACAATGAAACAGGACCCATACTCACACCATGCACAAAAATTAATTGAAAAAGGATCAAAGATCTAAGTATAAGATGAAAAATTGTAAAGATCATGGAAGAAAAAATGTTAATGTTAGGGGCCATAATATATGACATAAATAGGATACAAACCGTAACTAACAATACACAAACACCAGAAGATAAGCTAAGTAACTGGGATCTTCTAAAAACTGAACACTTACGAGCATCAAAAAACTTCACTGAGAGAGTAAAAAGAAAACCTATAGACTGGGAAAAAAAGTTTGGGCTACAACAAGGGTCTAATCTCTAAAATCTACAGGAAAATCCAACACCTCTACAACAAAAAGATAAATAATACAAATAAAAAGTGGGTAAAGAATACGGACAGACACTTCACCAAAGAAGACGTTCAGGCAGCTAACAGACACATTAGGAAATGCTCATGATCCCTAGCCATTAAGAAACTCAAATAAAAACTACGATGAGATACCATGTCACCCCGACATTATTGGCATTAATCAAGAAAACAGACAATAACAAATGGTAGAGAGGCTGCATGAAGATTAGAACTCTTAAGCACTGCTGGTGCGAATGTAAAATGGTACAATCATTTTGGGAAAAGATACGGTGCTTCCATAAAAGCTAGAAATAGAAATACCGTATGATTCAGCAATCCCACTTAGGAGTACACTGTAGAGAAATAAGAGCTGTCAAGCGAATAGACATATGCATGCCCGTGTTCACTGAAGCATTATTCACAATAGCAAAAAAATGGAAACAACCTAAGTGCCCATCAACAGATGAAGAGATAAACTATGGTACATACATACAGTGGAATACTATGCAACCATAAAGACCAGTGATAAATCTGCAAATATCTCACACCATGGATGAATCCGGAGGGCATTATGCTTTGTGAAATAAGTCAATCACTATATGATACCATTATTATGAAAACTCATGGAAAGGTTTACACACAGAAGGAAACAGTTTTTGATGGTTATGAGGGAGGAGAAGAGTGCGGAGGGAAAAACACAAACTAAACAATAGATAAGTGTCTTACAGTGCTCAGTACTGGGGAAGTCAGCACACCTTGACCAAGACGAAGTCATAGAACCTTCATAGACACATCCAAATTCCCTGAAGGACCCAGTTACTGGGCTGAGGACTGAAGATCTTGATCTCGGGGAACATCTAGCTCAATTGGCATAACATATTTTATAAAGAAAATGTTCAAATCCTACTTTGGTGAGTAGCACCTGGGGTCTTAAAAGCTGGTAAGTGGCCATCTAAGATAGTCCCACTGTGCCTGTAGCAAAGTAGAATGAAGAAAACCAGACACAGGGGAAAGATTAGTCCGAAGGACTAATGGACCACAACTACCACAGCCTCCACCAGACTGAGTCCAGTACAACTAGATGATGCCTGGCTACCACCACCGACTACTCTGATAGGGATCACAATAGAGGGTGCCAGAGAGAACTGGAGAAAAATGTAGAATAAAATTCTAACTCACAAAAATAGACCAGACTTACTGGTCTGACAGAGATTGGAGAAACCCTGAGGGTATGGTACCTGGACACCCTTTTAACTCAATACTTAAGTCACTCCTGAAGTTCACCCTTCAGCCAAAGACTAGACATGCCTATAAAACAAACAATAACAAACGTAGTTCAACCATGTATACAAGTCTAAATGGGCACACCAGCCCTAAAGCAAAGACAAGAAGGCAGGAAGGGACTGGAAAACTGGACCAATGGAAATGGGGAACCCAAGGTCTAGAAGGGGAGAGAGTTGACACATCACAGGTTTGGAAGCCAATGTCACAAAACAATTCGTGTATTAATCGTTTAATGAGAAACTATTTTGCATTGTAAATTTTCGCCTAAAGCACAACAAAAAATATATATATTTTTTCTTCATTTATCATGATGTTGCTTATTGGTCCAGCTGTGAGGATTTTTGTTTTCTTTATGTAGAGGCAAAATCCAAACTGAAGGCTGTAGTCTTTGATCTTCATCAGTAAGTGCTTCAAGTCCTCTTCGCTTTCAGCAAGCAAGGTTGTGTCATCTGCATAACACACGTTGTTAATGAGTCTTCCTCCAATCCTGGTGCCCCGTTCTTCACATAGTCCAGCTTCTCCAATTACTGGCAGAGCATACAAATTGAATAAGCATGGTGAAAGGATACAATCCTGATGCACGCCTTTCCTGATTTTAAATCGAGCAGTATCCCCTAGTTTTGTTCAAACTACTGCCTCTTTCTCTAGGTGCAGCTTCCTCATAAGCACAATTAAGTACTCCAGAATTTCCATTCTTCGCAATGTTATCCATAATTTGTTATGATCCACACAGTCGAATGTTTTTGCATAGTCAATAAAGCACAGGTAAACATCTTTCTGGTATTCTCTGCTTTCAGCCATGGTCCATATGACATCAGCAATGTTATCCTTTGTTCCAAGTCCTCTTCTGAATCGAGTTGAATTTCTGGAAGTTCCTTGCCGATGTAGTGCCGCAACTGTTTTTGAATGATTTTCAGCAAAATTTTTACTTGTGTGTGATATTAATGATATATATATGTTCAATAATTTCTACATTCTGTTGAATCACCTTTCTTTGAAATGGGCACAAATATGGATCGCTTCCAGTCAGTTGGTCAGGTAGCTGTTTTCGAAATTTCTTGCCAGACTGGTGCGCGCTTCTGGCTTTGCATCTGTTTATCGAAATATTTCAGTTGGTATTCTGTGGATTCCTGGAGTCTTGTTTGTCGCCAGTGCCTTCAGTGCAGCTTGGACTTCTTCCTTCAATACCGTCGGTTCTTGATCATATGCAACCTCCTGAAATGGCTGAATGTTAACCAATTCTTTTGGTGCTGTGACTCTATGTATTCCTTGCATCTTCCTTTGATGCTTCCTGTGCCATTCAATATTTTGCCTATAGAATCCTACAATTGAGGCTTGAGTTTTTTCTTTAGTTGAGTCTTTGCACTTTTCATTATAACTTACTTTGTCTTCTGGAGCTGCCCTTTGAAATCTTCTATTCAGCTCTTTTACTTCATCATTTCTTCCATTTGCTTTACCTACTCTATGTTCAAAAGCGAGTTTCAGGATCTTTTCTGAACATCCATTTTGGCGTTTTCTCTTTCCCACCTTTTTAATGACCTTTTGTTTTCCTCACGTGTGATGTCATCCCACAACTTGTCTGGTCTTCCATCATTAGTGTTAAACGCATCAAATCTATTCTGACTTACAATAGGTATTTAGAGATGGTCTCTAAATTCAGGTGGGATATAATCAAGGTCGTACTTTGGCTCTCATGAACTTGTTTTAATTTTCTTCAGCTTCAACTTGAAAGTGCATATGATCTACTATTGATGGTGTGTTCTGCACTCGCCACCTGGCCTTATTCTGACTGAGGGATGTTGAGCTTCTCCATTGTCTCTTTCCACAGATGTGGTCCATTTGATTCCTGTGTATTCCATTGGGTAAGGTCCACCTGCATAGTAGCTGTTTATGTTTTTGAAAAACAGATTATTTGCCATGAATAAGTTGTCAGTCTTGCAAAACTCTATCATGTGGTATCTGGGATTGTTTCTGTCACCAAGACCATATTTTCCAACTACCGATCCTTCTTTTTGTCCAACTCTTGCACTCCAGTCACCAGTAATTGTCAATACATCTTCATTGCAAATTTACTCAATTTCAGACTGCAGAAATTGGTAAAAATCTTCAGTTTCTTCATCTTTGGCATTATTGGTTGGTGTGTAAATTTGAATACTAGTAGTATTAACTGATCTTCCTTGTAGCTGTATGGATATTATCCTATCACTGATAGCAGTGTACTTCAGAAAAGATCTTGAAATGTTCTTTTCGATGATAAATGCAAAGCTATTCCTCTTCAATTTTTCATTCCCAGCAACGTAGACCATAAAATTGTCCAATTCAAAATGGCCAATACCAGATCATTTCAGCTCACTAACGCCTAGGATGGAGCCCTGGTGACACAGTGGTTAAGAGCTTAGGCTGCTAACCAAAAGGTCGGCACTTCAAATCCACCAGCTACTCTTTGGAAACCCTATGGGGGCAGTTCTACTCTGTCCTATAGGATCATTATGAGTTGGAATCGACTCAATGTTAACAGGTTTTGGTTGTGGTTTTAATGTTTAGGATATCAATCTTTATATGTTCCATTTCATTTTTGGTGACTTCTAATTTTCCTAGATTCATACTTCATACAGTCCACATTCTGATTATTAACAGATGTTTACAGCAGTTTCTTCTCATTTTGAGTCGTGCCACATCAAAAAATGAAGGTCCAGAAAGCTTTACTCCATTCATGTCATTATGGACAACTGTACTTTGAGGAGGCAGCTCTTACCAGTCTATTTGGAGTACCTTCCAACCTGAAGGGCTCACCTTCCCACGCTTTATCAATGTTCCACTGCTACTCATAATGTTCTCACTGGTCAAGCTTTTTTGGAAGTAGACCACCAGGTCCTTCTTCCTAGTCTGTCTTAGTCTGGAGGCTTTGTTGAAACCAGTCCCCCACAGGTGACTCTGCTGGTGTTTGAAAAACTGGTGGCATAGCCTCCAGCATCACATCAACATGCAAGCCACCACAGTACCACAAACTGACAGACGAGTGGTGGTCAGAAGTCCAAGTTCAGAGCACTGACCTTAGGGAAAGACTTTGTCTCTCTGTCGGCTCAGGGGAAAGTCATTGTCTCTTGAGTGTCTGTTCCTCGGTTCCCTGGTGATCTTCACATGGCATTTGTCTTCCTTATCTGTGCTTGCTTGCTTCTGTGCCTAATCTGCTCTTTTTATATCTCGAAAGTGATTGACTTAAGACACACCCTAAAATGACAATGCCTCATTAACATCACAAAAAAACTCTACTCTCAAATACATCTACAAGTATAGGGGTTAGGATTCCAACACAATTCAATCCATTACAGCCCCCAAATCAGTAATCCTTATCAGCCACCTAACATCCTCCATTCCCTTCCCTGCTTGCAAGCACAATTGGATGCTCTGGCCACCAGTACAATGACAACCCTCTATAGGTTTGTCCAAAAACCTGTAAGAAACCTGAGATACAAAAGGTCAAGAACCCAAAACTGATTGGAAAATTGTATTGTGAGCAAATCTCTGGCTTCAGGAGGATGGAGACAAGGAAGGGGTGGGGGGATATGAAAAGCAGTAGACAGATACTGAAGTGTTCGGGCATCCTGCAGTGATCTGGGATCGGTTCAATTACTTCTAAATCTGCATCAAGTGATGCTTCAAACATACATTCTTTGCTGACTAGAGTTTCCCCATTCAGCCTGGGCCTGTTGAAGAGCTACAACATGGTTCGTCTGCTTTGCAATTTGGCCTCTTTCACTGAGGATTAAAGGTTGATGGGAGGTAGATCTTATAACAAAGTGAAACTGTGTTGTTTATTTTAATTCCACCCAAGTACTTTTTATTAAAAGCTTACTAGGCCTGGGTACTATGCTAGTTGATGCAAGGGTACAACCTTAAGAAAAAAAAAAAAGAATTTGCTTCCCTGGAATCAGAATATAAAAAGCCAGTGGTTCTCAACTGGGAGCAATTTGTCCCTCAGGGGACATTTAGCAATGTCTGGAGACAATTTTGATTGTCATGTAGGTAGAGGCCAGAAATGCTGCCAAACATCCTAAATGCTCAGGACAGTCTCCCACCACAAAGAATTATCCAACCCAAAATGTCAATACTGCTGAGGTTGAGAAACCCTGGAAAAAAAGCAATAGGACAGCACATATACAAATAACTCCAGTAAAAGGGAGGCTGGAGAAGCAGCAATTCCTGTCTGGGGAGGTCCTCAAGATTTATAGGTAGATAGCATCTTAGGGTCAGCAGCAGTACAAGGCTGTCCTGGGATATGCTGGATTATGCTTTAGGGAAAACCAGGCTCCAGCAAGTTCCTGCCTGTGAATTTGTGTACACTTACAGGCTGTAACTCCATGAAAGCAAGTTCCTTTTTTTTTTTTTTTTTAGCTGTATCCCTGTACCAACACACCAACTAACGTAGTATCCAGCCCTAGGTAATAAGTCTCTTGTATACACTATCACATTTGATCCTCACAACAATTCTCATTAGAGGTCCTCCACCTGTCACATAATTGTGACTGAAGAACCCATTCCAGTTGCCCTCAGGTTGATTACAACTCATGGTAACCCCATGTGTGTCAGAGTAGAACTGTCCTCCATAGGATTATCAATGGCTGATTTTTGGGAAGTAGATCACCAGGCATTTCTTCAGAGGTCTCTCTGGTAGGACTCAAACCTCCAACCTTTCGGTTAGCAGCCAAGTGCTTGACCATTTGCACTACCCAGGGACTGTGAGTGAAGATGCAAACCAAACCCATTGGTGTCGAGTCCAAATTGACTCGTGGTGATCCCATGTGTTACAGAGTAGACCTGTTCCGTAGGATATTCTTGGCTCTAATCATTACAGAAGTAGACCACCAGGCCTTCCCCTGTGTTGCTGGGTGGGCTCCAGTGCCAACCTTTCAGTTAGTAGCTGAGAGCAAATCATTTAGACCACCCAGGGACTGACTAAAGAACAGTCCTCCTCTATTTGGAAAGGCCATTCTCTCCAACTGAGAGAGAGGCAAGGACCTCAGTCTAGACAACCAGAATAGCCAAATTGGTCCTGGCAGTCACTAATGACAGATGGCCCAGACAAATGCCCATCCCTCCTCAACTATCCTCCTGAACAAACAAGATCAGTACCATCTCCATTTTAGATTTAGAAACCAAAGCCTCATGACGTTACTAAGATCTCACTGCTCCTAAGTTGCAGCGACTTGGCTCACACTCAGCACTTTGGACTCACTTAACCCTACAAGAAGCTGCCTCTAGCTCCACAGTAACAGCCCTAGGCATCAACACCCTAACGGAACTTTACAATTTACAAAGTCATTTTTATGTACATTCATTTTCTCTTCAGGTATTACTTTTGGCATGTGCATGGGAAGGTATGGAAGATACATTTTAGATTTATACTGAAGGAGGGACAGAGTCATCATCTATATTCTTCTCAATCACATTCTATGTTCATACATAATCATGGAACAAGAACAGCTACGGAACCACCTTGTTTCAAAATGGGGTCAGATTAAAGAGTCCATCAGGTAGCACTATTTACCATATTTTTGTATCCTCAAAAAAAAAATCAGAAAAATTCATTTAAGTATGGTATGGCTTGAAATGACCAAATTAAAACTGAGTCACATGCTTTTTTAATACAGATGGTCAGGTTTTGTTTATGCATACAGAGCCAGCTGCTTATACAAAGCTGTGCCCCATACATATAAACCAGCAAAGCCATTTTAGAGCCCAGAGTTTAAAAGAGTCTATATAAATGTAAATTATCAACCAAAGGAAGCATAAAAATCTATGGATGCGAAAATGGGGCTACTGTCTGTCCTCATCTGGCTCCCATTGGCCAGCGTGGGTTCACACATTTTCTCTCATTTGGGGCATCTCTCAAGCATGGATTTAGCTGAGCTTCAGTGTGCCAGCGTTTTGGCTGGCAGGAGCTAGATCAGCTGTGTTTTCTCGGTGGCTGTTTGTCATGTTAGGGGACTTTCTGGATCTTAAGGAGTTACTTAGGCCTTTTCGCAACTGATTTATCACCCCAACGCTATTTGGATCCCTTGGATTCTTGGGCCAAAGTCTTCCACGCAACTTATGGGAATAGCTTGGCCCAACAATTCAGCCTACTGGCTAGTGAGCCAGTTTTGTCCAGGGCCAAAGCGGAGCTCTGGTTGCAAACGAAATGCTTCTGAAAACTGCATTAACTGTTTTACACCACTAGTGTTATCTTTCATTTGGGCACTGCAATAGCCATTCCACTAAGTGGGACTCTGGGGCTTGAAAAAAAGTTAGAGAGTCACTCCAAGCCTATCATTCACACCCAGGGAAGATGTGATCACAATAGCTGAGAACTGATGAAATAAGAGACAGTGTCTGCAAACTGCTCGAAGCTTCATGCAGGAAGAATCTAGAGAAGAAAGATGTAGCTTAATGAAATTGTTTTCTCCCTTTCCAACCATAGTGTATTAATTGGGTACAAATCGGTCCACGTAATGCCAATTGACATGAAGCAATTTACCATTTGGTGGCAATTGAAAAACCCATGCTTGCTGCTCCAAACCTGCTTGATTGTTCCAAATAGATTTCCCAGTCTAAAGTGGAAATGGATTTAATTTGATCTCTTCAGTCTGTTCACCACTATGTGTGAAACAGTGATACTGGCCCCTGGAAAACAGCATCCACCTGAGTAGGGGGGTGTTCAAAACGAAGGCATTCAAGTCTTTGGGGAAAATCCAAAGGAAAGAATCATGATGTAGCTGTAATGATGGCTACAGATCTGGGGCTGCATGGTTGTTCTTTGTTGTTTTGTTGCTGTCTTGGGTTTTGCTGTTGTGTATAAGATAAAGCTAATAAGTCTTACAATTATAGGATGCTGGTGATGAAAAGTAGACAGCCTATATTTGATTGCACATTTGGGTGTCTGAGTTCAAAGTCACACTTAAATTGATTTTTCATGATACTGGAAAAACTAAAAAGGCAAATGCAGTGCTATTGATGGCTTTTGTGTGGCCTTTCTAGCCACGGTCTTGGAACTCCCATCCAAGTGGACTGTGCGATAGTCACACAGTGACTGTGGGATTGGTCAGCTTTTCCATCCCACTGAGCTTGAAATGAGCCACCCCAGAGATGGGAAAAAAGAAGATTCCACCACCACCAAGAAAGAACAGCCCAGAGCCAGCACTTCCTTTGGACCAGGGATCTCTCTGCTGAGAAGCTCCTAGAACGAGGAAACGGACAGAGAGAGAGACATTACACTGAAGGCAATGAGACCCTGAAGCAGAAACCCAGCAATAGGAGATGGCATGGTTGGCTTCCCGGCCCATGGAGAGAGAAAGCTGAGTGCCTTTGGGCAAAGGCCTGGGCCAGGGAGAGGCATGCCTGCAAATATGGCTGGGAAGGTGGCTGTCCTGATGAAGAACCGTATCCTGAGTGTTCCTGAGCCTGAACTGTAACATGTTACTTCCCTAATGATGGCACAGTGGTTAAGAGCTTGGCTGCTAATGAAAAGGTCAGCAGTTCGAATCCACCAGGCACTCCTTTGAAACCCTATCGGGCAGTTCTACTCTGTCCTATAGGGTTGCCGTGAATTGGAATCATCTTGACAGCAATGGGTTTGGTTTGGTTGGGTTGGGTTACTTCCCTAATAAACTTCATAAACATGAGTATTGTCTGTGAGTTCTGTGTGGCCATTGCAATGAATTACCAAACCCAGCAGAGAAGTAGAGAGTGCTGTGGGAGGGACAGCTGGTGCCAGAATTGGCAAAAATGGTGGAGAGAGGAGGCTTGTCTGGCTTCCTCCTCATGGGAGTCAGCCTTTCACTGCTGATCTTGATTCTCCTTCCCCCTTGTGGGTTGGAGGAGATCAGACACTCCCCCCACTGCCCATGCCATTTTTACAGCAAATAAGATGGAAGCCAGTGGATAATAGAATGCATATGATTGTCTTTGATCTGGGGTAGGAGATCTATTTTTCCATGCTAATTTCGGGCCTAGTGAGACAGGATGTGTTTTTAAGAGTGTTTCCTCCTAAAAATCTTTTGAAAAACTCAGTCGCCCCTGAAGCATCAAACCCTATGGGCCTTCTTTTTTTTTTTTTAAGCTCCAACTCAGAAAATGTCAGCCTTTGTTTCCTTTCTTTGATAGTTCCTCTCTCCCCCAGGCCCCATCCCCTATCCTCTCACTGTGGTCACTCTCCAAGTTTCCATCCTCTACTCTCTTTTCTGTGTACTCATCTCAGACAATTATCTGGAGTCACCTCTACAGTTTTAATTACGTGCAGATGGCTCTCATGATAGTACCTCTAGTCACAACCTCTCAATTTCTAAATCAAAACTCCTAATTGCCTGCTGGACAGTTTCACCAGATATTTCAACATCTCAAAATCACATCTAAAATAGAACTCAGCTTTCCTTTACGGTCATTACCAAAAACAGTCTTGATCCTTACTTTCCCCATTTAGTTTATGGTGTCACTCATATTCAAGTTCTTGCTTCCTGAATCTAAATATTCACTAAATTCTTTCTCTTTTTCCTTTTCATTGTCTTCTGCATATGCCCCATTTCCACCACTTCCACCCTAGCAGAGATCTAGAAGCAGATCACCCATTCAATAATCAACAAAACTTTGTCACTATTCTAAAAGTTGAAACAGGAAACAGTATAAAAAAGAAAATTATTGACCAATCTCACTTATAAACATAGGTAAATGTTGTCATTAGTTGCTGTTAAGTCAATTCTGACTCATGGTGATGCCATGTGTACAGAGTAGAACTGCTCCATAATGCCTTTAAAGCTGTGACTTTTTGGAAGTAGACCACCAGGCCTGTCTTCCCAGGTGTCTCTGGGTGGGTTTGAACCACTAACCTTTCGATTAATAGTCTAGCACTTAACCATTTGTGCCACTCAGGGACTCCTAAGCATAGATAAAGCAATACTGAATTAAATGTTAGCAAACTGAATCAAACAATGAATGAAAAATACATTATAATCAGGCTGGGTTTATACCATGGATTCATGTACGGCTCAACATTAGAAATTTGATTAACGTAACTTATTACATGGAAACCCTGGTGGTGTAGTGGTTAAGTGCTACGACTGCTAAGCAAAGGGTCAGCAGTTCGAATCTGCCAGGCGCTCCTTGGAAACTCTATGGGACAGTTCTACTCTGTCCTGTAGGGTCACTATGAGTAGGAATCGACTTGACAGCACTGGGTTTGGTTTTGGTTTTTGGTCACTTGCTACATTAACAGATTAAAGGAGAAAAAATATATTCTAGTACTCAGATCCACACATACAGGAAAAATATTAAACTTTGATAAAATTTAATACTCATTTACAATTTAAAAAGAAACAGCAAATTTAGAATAGAAGAGAATTTTTACATCTAAAAACTTCCTTCAGATATGATTTTTAATGATAAATGTTAAAAGTTTTATAGGAAAGTTACACAAATTTCCACTATTAACAATTCTGATTTATAATAGAGGCCCTAACCAGTACAGTAAGAACAAGTCAAAGAAACAACAGGTATAAGGATTGAAAAAAAAACAAAAACTGTTATTGATTGCAGTTGATATAATTTTCTATGGGGAACAACAACAACAAAAAAGAAACTACAGAAATCAATCTTTAGAGTTAATAAGAGCATGCAACAAGATTGTCAGATATAATAGCAATATACAAACTTTAATTGAATCCCCTTACACAATAAAAAATAATGTAATTTTAAAATACTATTTATAACATCAAATAATTTCACAGGAAATGTACAAAACTTATAAAACATCATTAAAATATATTTTAAAGACCTAAACAAATAAACAGGCCGATCAAATTCATGGTATAAAACTCCATAGTTGAATATGTCAACTATTAACAAATAAATCTACACATTCTAAGTAATTCCAATAAAAAATTCTAACAGAAATTTTCGGAGAAATTGAGAAACCAAATTATATAATCTTATGAAAGAACAAAGGGCCAAGGAAAGGCCAAGACTCTTGAAAAAGCCTTGCCCTAACATATTCAAAGACTAGCAACACTGAGGAATTGGAAAACGAATGGACAAATAGAAAAACAATAGACAAGAGAGCTCAAGAGCAGATCCATGTATATGAGGAAATTTCACATATAATACAGGAAACACTGTCAATCTGTGGAGAATGAATGAGCTATTCAATACATGGTGCGAGGATAACTATTTTCCATATAAGAAACAAAGATCCCTACCTCATTCCACACCCATTAAAATCAATTTACAATAGAAACAAAAATACACATATTAAGTTTTGGAAGCAGTTATAGGACAATATATTTATGACTCTGGAATGGGGAAGAATCCTTACAGACTCAAAGAATAAACACCATAATAAAACAGATTGATTAACTTGACGTGGTTAAATAAAATATTCTGTCAAAATAGCCGTCATTGGAAAGACCTTGGTTAAGACAGGATGAAGAGGTCAGAGAATCATTTCCATAAAAACAAATATAACACTGGTAAAAAAAAATGTTAAAATCAATTGTTTCAGCGTCCTGGAAAACAACCAAAAGCACACAAAAATTGGGAAGCGTTTATTGTAAAGATACAAACATAAAAAAGTGCTATAGTGAAGGTTTGTGGTCTTCTTGCCTGGGCTGTTCCCATCCCTTTTCCCAGCTTGCTTGGTATGAATTGTAGATATAACAGCATCAGGCAAGCTACAAAACCAGAATCTTTGCTGTCAGAGGGAACAGACTTAATTTATTGCTGTGGGGTAGTGAGGAGTGAAAACCTGCGGCTTTGCCACTAGAAGTGGTGAATTTTGTAGGAAATAAGTAGAGAAGACCCACAATAACTTACTAGTCCAAGATTGCAACCCCAGTTGTGGTGACTGGGTATACCAGCCAAAACTATAATGAGGGAGATTCTGGAAATAAACTAGCCATAGAGGAACTAAAAAAAATTCTCCACACATATATTGGTGATAGAAAACTACACACGTGCACAAGGGAGATCAAAAAGGGCCCAGGGAAAACTAAAAGCCAAAAGAAATTTCTTGAGAACTCGTTCTGAGGTTGAACGATTTCCCAGCTCACAAACAGATCAATCAGCACAGGACTATCTTGGGCAGAATCCCTGCATAAATCATTGACTGACCACTAAGCTATACAGACACAGGGTGACATCTAGGGAACCAAGCTAGAAATAAAAATCAGAACACAAAACCCAAATGATACGTCAGTAACAACACGTCTCAGAGAAAACAGATTCTACGGTTTAAGTCCAAGAAAGCTGCTAAAAGAAACAAGAACACTCAGGAGAACAACAACAAAAAAACTGAATTCAGCATTGCTATTTTTTTTTTTTTTATATAGTATCTAAATAGAAACCCTGATGGTGCAGTGATTAACAGCTACAGCTGCTAACCAAAAGGCCAGCAGTTCAAATCCACCAGGCACTCCTTGAAAACACCAGGCAGTTCTACTCTGTCCTATAGGGTCACTATGAGTCAGAATCAACTCGATAGCAATGGGCTTTTTTTTTTTTTTTAATCTAAAATGCTCAGTTTCAAAACCTAAACCTGCAAAGAAACAGGGAAGTATGGTACATACTCAGGGTCTTAGTTTCTTAAAGCTTCTACGACAGAAATACCACAAGTGGGGAGCTTTAATAAACAGAAATTTATTTTCTGAAGAAATATTATAGGGAGTCCTCCAGCTAGAGAACCAACAATATTAGACAACAACTCAAGACTAAAACACAGAACTGAACAACCAGATATTAACCCAGATAGGGAAATCTCAAAAATAGATCAAAGCTAAAAGACTGAAAATAGGGAAACAGAGACATCAATATGTAAATGATGACAGCATTAAAACAAAAAACAGGAACTAAATAGTATAGTCATAGAACTTCCATATGGAGAAGAAGTTAAGGCAACAGCAAGAAATAAAAGATTGGTTTAAACTTAGAGAAATAAAGGTAAATTTTAAGGTAATCACAAAGATAACTAACAAATCTACCTATTAAAATAAAAAAGAAGAAAAACATAAAAACTCAGCAAACACAAAATCAACAATAATGAAAAAGATGAAAAGAAAATATGTAAATAAAAATGATTCGGCACAGAAAATTAAATGGAACAAAGAAACTGTCAACACCAAAAAAAAATACATCAAAAAGACAACAGTAAATTCTAACCTATTAATATTTACACTGAATGTAAATGGACTAAATGCAACAATAAAGAGAGAGAGAGTGGTGGTATGGATAAAAAAAAATATGATTCATCTGTATGTACCTACAAGAGACACACCTTAGACTCAAAGACACAAACAAACAAAAACTCAAAGGATGGAAAAAAATATATCAGGAAAACAACAATCAAAAAAGAGCAGGAGTGGCAATAGAAATCTCTGACAAAACAGACTTTAAAGTAAAATCCACCCCAAAGGATAAGGAAGAACACCATATAATGATTAAAGGGGCAATATACCAGGAGGACATAACCATAGTAAATATATATGCACCCAATGACAGGGCCCCAAAACACATAAAACAAACTCTAACAGCATTGAAAAGAGAAATAGACAGCTCCACAATAATAGTAGGAGACTTTAACACACCAGTTGCAGTGAAGGACAGAACATCTAGAAAGAAACACAATAAAGACACAGAAGATCTAAATGCCACAATCAATCAACTTGACCTCTTAGACATAGAACACGCCACCCAACAGCAGCCAAGTATACATTCTTTTCCAACAAACATGGAACATTCTCCAGAATAAACCATATTTTAGGCCACAAAGCAAGCCTTAACAGAATCCAAAACATCAAAATATTACAAAGCATCTTTTCTGACCATAAAGCCATAAAAGTAGAAATCAGTAACACAAAAAGCAAGTACGGAAAATCAAATACATGGAAACTGAAAAATACCTTGCTCAAAAACTACTGGGTTATAGAAGAAATCAAGGACAGAATAAAGATATTCATGGAACGAAATGAGAATGAAAACACATCTTACCAGAACCTTTGGGAAACAGCAAAAGCCGTGCTTAGGGGTCAATTTATAGCAATAAGTGCACACGTCCAAAAAGAAGAAAGGGCCAAAATCAAAATATTAACCCTACAACTCAAACAAATAGAAAGAGAGCTGCAGAAGAAACCCTCAGGCACAAGAATGAAGGAAATAATAAAGATTAGAGATGAAATAAATGAAGTAGAGAACAGAAAAACAATTGAAAGAGTCAACAAGACCAAAAGCTGGTTCTTTGAAAAGATCAACAAAATTGATAAGCCACTGGCCAAACTGACTAAAGAAAAATAGGAAAGGAAGCAAATAACCCAAATAAGAAATGTGATGGGCTATATCACAACAGTCAATTGAAATAAAAAGGATCATAACAGAATACTATGAAAAATTGTACTCAAACAAATATGAAATCCTAGAGGAAATGGACAAATTTCTAGAAACACACAAACTACCTAAATTAACACAAATTAAGGAAGAAAAACTAAATAAACCCATAACAAAAGAAGAGACTGAAGAGGTAATAAAAAAAAATCCCAACAAAAAAAAAAAAACCCTGGCCCTGACCGCTTCACTGGAGAATTCTACCAAACTTTCAGAGAAGAGTTAACACCAGCACTACTAAAGGTATTTCAGAGCATAGAATAGGAAGGAATACCGTCTCATTCTATGAAGCCAGCATAACCCTGATACCAAAGCCAGGTAAAGAAAACGCAAAAAAAGAAAGTTACAGACCAATATCCCTCATGAACATAAAGATGCAAAAATCCTCAACAAAATTCTAGCCAATAGAATTTCATGGCATATCAAAAAAAAAGAATTCATCATGACCAAGCAGGATTCATACCAGATATGCAAGGATTGTTCAACATTAGAAAAACAATTAATGTAATCCATCACACAAATAAAACAAAAGACAATAACCACATGATCTTATCAATTGATGCAGAAAAGACATTTGACAAAGTCCAACACCCATTCCTGATAAAAACTCTCAGCAAAATAGGGATACAAGGGAAATTCCTCAATATAATAAAGGGCATTTATACAAAGCCAACATCCAACATCATTCTAAAGGGAGAGAGTCTGAAAGCATTTCCCTTGAGAACGGGAACTAGACAAGGATGCCCCTTATCATCGCTCTTATTCAACATTGTGCTGGAGGTCCTAGCCACAGCAATTAGGCTAGAAAAAGAAATAATGGGCATCCAAATTGGTAAGGAAGAAGTAAAAGTATTCCTATTTGCAGATGATACGATCTTATACAGGAAAATCCCAAGGAATTCACAAGAAAACTACTGAAACTAATAGAAGATTTCAGCAAAGAATCAGGGTACAAGATAAATATACAAAAATCAGTTGAATTCCTCTGCACCAACAAAGAGAACTTTGAAAAGGAAATCACCAAATCAATGCCATTTACAATAGCCCCCAAGAATATAAAGTACTTAGGAATAAACCTAACCAGAGACATAAAAGACCTAATAAAGAAAACTACAAGACACTACTGCAAGAAACCAAAAGAGACCTACGTAAGTGGGAAAACATGCCATGCTCATGGACTGGAAGACTCAGCACTGTGAAAATGTCAATTCTTCCCAAAGTGATCTACACATACCATGCAATCCTGATCCAAATGCCAATGGCACTTTTTAACAGAATGGAGAAACAAATTAACAACTTCATATGGAAAGGCCGCAGATAAGTAAAGCATTAGTGATGAAGAAGAACAAAGTGGGAGGCCTCACACTGCCTGATTTTAGGACCTATTATACCGCGGTAGTCAAAACAGCCTGATACTGGTACAACAACAGATACAAAGACCAATGGAACAGAATTGAGAACCCAGAAGTAAATTCATCCACCTATGAGCAGCTGATATTTGACAAAGTTCCAAAGTCCTTTAAATGGGGAAAAAATAGTCTCTTTAACAAATGGTGCTGGCATGACTGGATGTCCATCTGCAAAAAAAAATGAAACAAGACCCATACCTCACACTATGTACAAAAACTAACTCAAAATGGATCGAAGACCTAAATATAAAATCTAAAATGATAGAGATCATGGAAGAAAAAATAGGAACAACACTAGGAACCCTAATACATGACATAAACAGAATACAAACCATAACTAACAATGCACAAATACCAGAAGAGAAACAAGCTAACTGAGAGCGCCTAAAAATCAAACACTTATGCTCATCAAAAGACTTCACCAAAATAGTAAGAAGAGAACCTACAGACTGGGAAAAAAAATTCGGCTATGTCTAATCTCTAAAGTCTACAAGATACTGCAAAATTTCAACAACAAAAAGACAAATAACTCAATTAAAAAATGGGCAAAGGATATGAACAGACACTTCACCAAAGGAGACATTCAGGTGGCTAACAGATACATGAGGAAATGCTCAAGATCATTAGCCTTTAAAGAAATGCAAATCAAAACTACATTTCATCCCAGTAAAAAAAAAAGCACTAATCTAAAAAACAAAATAATAAATGTTGGAGAGGTTGTGGAGAGACTGGAACACTTATGCACTGCTGGTGGGAAGGTAAAATGGTACAACCACTTTGGAAAATGATATGGCACCTTTTTAAAAAGCTAGAAATAGAAGTACCATAAGATCCAGCAATCCCACTCCTAGGAACACATCCAAAGAAATAAGACCCATCAAAGGAATAGATATATGCACACCCATGTTCATTGCAGCATTGTGCACAATAGCAAAAAGATAGAAACAACCTAGGTGTCCATCAACAGACAAATGGATAAACAAATTATGGTACATACAATGGAATACTATGCAACAATAAAGAATAATGATGAATTCTCAAAGCGTCTCATAACATTGATGAATCTGGAGGGCATTATGCTAAGTGACATTAGTCAATCACAAAATGACAAATATTGTATGAGACTACTATTGTAAGAACTCAAGAAAATATCTGAACACAGAAGGAAGCATTCTTTGATGGTCACGAGGGTGTGGAGGGAGGCAGAGGGGAATTCACTAACTAGATAGTAGACAAGGGTCATCTTCAGTGAAGAGAAAGACAACACACAATACAGAGGAAGTCCAAATGACCAAAGCAAAAGTTAAGAAGTTTCCTGAACATATTCAAACACTTTGAGGGACTTTGAGTAGCTGGGAGTGGGGCCTGGGGGTCAGAGTTTCAGGGGACACCTAGGTCAGTTGGCATAACAAAGTGTTTTAAGGAAGTGTTCTGCATCCCACTTTGGTGAGTGGCGTCTGAGATCACAAAAGCTTGGGAGTGGCCATCTAAGATGCATCAATTGGTACCAACACATTTAGAGCAAAAGGGAATGAAGAACACCAAAGACACAAGGAAAATATTAGCCCAAGATACAAAAGGTCCACATAAAACACAGACTCCATCAGCCTGATTCCAGAAGAACTGGATGGTGCCCGGCTACCACCAATGACTGCCCTGACAGGGAACACAACAGAGAGTCCTGGATGGAGCAAGAGCAAAGTGCGGAGCAGAACTCAAATTCATGTAAAAAGACCAGACGTAAAGAGTTTATTCTCTCACAGTTCAGTAGGCTAGAAGTCCCAATTCAGGGTGCCAGCTCTGGAGGAAGATCCTTGTGTTGCATCAGTCTTTCTTTGGTCTGGGAGTAACTCAGCACAGGGGCCGCAGGTCCAAAGGACACGTTTTGCTCCCGGCACTGCTTTCTTGGCAGTATGAGGTCCCCATGTCTTTCTGCTTGCTTCTCTCTTTTGTATTTCAAAAGAGATTGGCTTAAGACACCATCTAATCTTGTAGATCTCATCAGTATAACTGCCACTAATCCTTCTCATTACAACATAGTGATAGGATTTACAACATATAAGGAAAGCACATTAGATGACAAAATGGTAGACAATCATAAACTACTGGGAATCATGACCTAGCCAAGTTGACAGATATTTTGGGGGGACACAATTCAATTCATGACAACCCAGAACTAAAGCCATTTCCAAAACCCAGTCTTCAGGCAAAGAACAGACAGGACTATAAAATAAAAATAATACTCAAGAGAAGCATGCTTCTTAGTTCAAGTAGATACAGGAGCCCAAATGGGTGGCTCCTGTCTGGAAGCAGGATGAAAAAGTAGGAAGGCACGGAAACTGACTGAATGGACACAAGAAACCTGGGGTGGAAAGGGGGAGTGTGCTGTCACATTGTAGGGATTTCAATTAATGTCACATAACAATATGCATATAAATTTTTGTATGACAAATTAACTTGAGCTGTAAACTTTCATCTAAAGCACTATATATATATACACACACACATATATATACAAACATATTTTCTCACAGTTTAGGAGGCTAGATGTCTGAATTCAGGGCACCAACTCTGTTGCTGTTGTTAGGTGCTATCAAGTCAGTTCCAACTCATAGCAACCCTATGTACAATAGAACGAAACACTGCCTGGTTCTACGCCATCCTCACAATCATTGTTATGCTCAAGTCCATTGTTGCAGCCACTGTGTCAATCCACCTTCTTGTCTTCCTCTTTTTCTCAGACCCTCTACTTTACCTACCATGGTGTCCTTCTCCAGGGACTGATCACTCCTAATAACATGTTCAAAGTACTTGAGACATAATCTCACCATCCTTGTTTCTAAGGAGCATTCTGGCTGTACTTCTTCCAACACAGATATGTTGGTTCTTTTGGCAGTCCACGGTATATTCAATATTCTTCGCCAGCACCATAATTCAAAGACATCAGTTCTTTGGTCTTCCTTATTCATTGTCCAGCTTTTGCGTGCGTATGAGGCAATTGAAAATATCATGGCTTGGGTCTGGTGCACCTTTGTCTTCAAGGTGACATCTTTGCTTTTTAACACTTTAAAGTGGTCTTTTGCAGCAGATTTGCCCAATGCAACACATCGTTTGATTTCTTGACTGCTGCTTCCATGGATGTTGATTGTGGGACCAAGTAAAATGAAATCCTTGACAACTTCAGTCTTTTCTCTGTTTATCATGGTGTTGCTTATTGGTCCACTTGTGAGAATTTTTGTTTTCTTTATGTTGAAGTGTAATCCATACTGAAGGCTGTAGTCCTTGATCTTCATCAGTAAGTGCTTCAAGTTCTCTTCACTTTCAGCAAGCAGCGTTGTGTCATCTGCATAACGCAGGTTGTTAACGAGTCTTCCTCCAATCCTGATACCACGTTCTTCTTCATACAGTCTGGCTTCTTGGATTATTTGCTCAGCATACAAAGTGAATACATATGATGAAAGGATACAACCCTGACGCGCACCTTTCCTCACTTTAAACCAGGCAGTATCCCCTTGTTCTGTTCAAATGACTACCTCTTGATCTATGTACAGGTTCCTCATGAGCACAATGAAGTGTTCTGGAATTCCCATTCTTCTCAATGTTATCCATAATTTGTTATGATCCACACAGTCAAATGCCTTTGCATAGTCAATAAAACCAGTAAACATCTTTCTGGTTTTCTCTGCTTTCAGCCAGGATCCATTTGACATCAGCAATGATATTCCTGGTTCTGCGTCCTCTTCTGAATCCTGCTTGAATTTCTGGAAGTTCCCTGTTGATGTACTGTTGCAGCACCAGCTCTGGGGGAAGGCTTTCTCTCTCTGTCAGCTCTGACAAAGGTCCTTGTCTCTACAGTTTCTGATCCTCAGTTCCTTGGCAATCTTCATGTAGTGTGGCATCTATATTCTCACATTTGTGCTTTCTTGCTTTTGAGTCTAATCTGCCCTTTTAATATCTCAAAAGTGATTCATTTAAGACACACCCTGCACTGATATTGCCTCACTAACAGGACAAAGAAATCCCTAGGTATAAGGGTGAGGATTTATAGCACCTAATTTTGGGGGACACAATTCAATCCATAACATCCAGGGAAAAAATTAGCCAATAGAAACTAACTCTGAATGGGCCCAGGTGTTGGATTTAGAAGAAAAAGAGAAAGAGTTAAAAGTAACTATTCGATGTGTTCAAAGAATTAAAGGAAAATATGACAATGACTAAAACTAATCCATGTAATACCAAATAGGACAGAGTAAACGGCCCCATAGAGTTACCAAGGATAAGGGGGAAAAAAGAAGTTAAAGGCAAACAGATTGAAAATAAACATATAAAACTATCTTCATTCACGGAAGACATTACCCTGAGTACAGAAAATCCTAAGGTACACACAAAAAAGCTACTAGAAATAAACAAGTTTATCAAGGCCACAGGCTACAAGCTCAATATATGAAAACCAATTTTATTCCTATATACTAGCAACAACCAAACAACAAAATTAAGAAAACTATTCCATTCACAATATCACCAAAAAGAAAAAAGAATTCTTACTAATAAATTTGACTTTAAAAAGTCCGAAACTTCTTGCAGTGCTATTCACAATAGCCCAAAAGGTGAGAACAATCTAAATGTTCAACAGCAGATAGAAAAGCAAGATGTGTTATATACATACAATGGAATACTACTCAGCCATAAGGAGAAATGAAGTCCTGACACATGCTGCAACATGGATGAATCTTGAAAACATCATGCTGAGTGAAATAAGTCAGTCACAAAAGGACACAGATTGTATTACCCCACTTGCCTGAAATAGGCAAATATATAGAGACTAAAGCTTATTAGTTACCAGGAGTGGGAGGGAGGGGAAAGAGAGAGTCATTGTTTAAACCAAAAAGCAAACCTGTTGCCACTGAGTCAGTTCTGACTCATAGTGACCCTATAGGACAGACTAGAACTGCCCCATAGGGTTTCCAAGGAGCAGCTGGTAGATTCAAACTGCCGACCTCTTGGTTAGCTCCAAGCCCTTAACCACTGTGCCACCTGAGCTACACCAGAAGTGGGAAGGAGGGGGAAAGAGAGAGTCCTTGCTTAGTGGGGGCACTAATTTTCTCCTAATGATGGTGGAATAATTTGGAAAAGGGTAGTGGTAATGGTTGTATAACACGATGAATGTAATAAATGCCACTGAATTGGATATGTAAAAGTTGTTGAATTGACGAAAGTTTTGCTATACATATTTTTACCACAAAAACTTTTTTTTTTTTTTAAGTCCCAGATTTGAACACTGAAAGCTGCAAAACATTGCTAAGGAAAATTAAAGAAGATATAAACAAGTAGAAGTGCATTCTTTACCATTTTGGATATCTTTTATTTCACTTTTTGCTTTATTGCCCTGGCCAGGACATCCAGTACAATATTGAATAAGAGTGGTGAAAACGAGCATCCTCGTCTCATTCCAGTTCTCAAGTGGAATGATTTCACTCTCTCTCTGTTGAGAATAATATTGGCTGTTAGTTTTGCATATATGCCCTCAATTATATTAGAAATTTCCTTTCTACTCCTATTTTGATGAGAGTTTTTATCAGGTAAGGGTGTTCAACTTTATCAATACTTTTTCTGTATGAATTCAGAAGATCACGTGATTCTTTTGTTTTATTTATGCAGTGAATTACTTTCATTGATTTTCTAATGTTGAAACGTCTTTGCTTCCCTGGTATGGATCCCATCTGAGCATGATGTACTATTTTTTTGATACGTTGTTGTAGCCTGTGGGCTAGAATTTTGTTGATAATTTTTGAGTCTATATTCATGAAAGATGTTGTTGGGTGCCACTGCATCGGTTCCGACTCACAGTGACCCCACATACAACAGAATGAAACACTGCCCAGCTCTGCACCATCCTCGGCAATTTCTGTTACGCTTGAGCATTTCGTCGCAGTAAGTGTGTCAATCCATCTTGTTCAGGGTCTTCCTCTTTTTTTCAACCCTCTACTTTACCAAGCATGATGTCCTTCTCCAGGGACTGGCCCCTCTTGATAACATGTCCAAAGCACATGAGATGAAGTCTCACCATCCTTGCTTCTAAGAAGCATTCTGGTTGTACTTCTTCCAAGACAGATTCGTTCGTTCTTCTGGCAATCCATGGTATATTCAGCATTCTTCATCAACAGCATAATTCAAAGGCATCAATTCTTTTCAGTCTTCTTTATTCATTGCCCAGCTTTCACATGAATATGAGATGATTGAAAACATCGAGAATTGGGTCAAGTGCACCTTAGTCCTTAAAGTGACATCTTTGCTTTTTAATACTTTAAAGAGGTCTTTTGCAGCAGATTTACCTAATGTAATACATTATTTGATTTCTTGACTGCTGCTTCCATGAACATTGATTGTGGACCAAGTAAAATCAATCCTTGACAACTTCAGTCTTTTCTCTGTTTATCATGATGTTGCTCGTTTGTCCAGTTGTGAGAATTTTTGCTTTCTTTATGTTGAAGTGTAATCCATACTGAAGGCTGTGGTCTTTGATCTTCATCAGTAAGTGTTTCAAGCCCTCTTCACTTTCAGCAAGCAAAGTTTTGTCATCTGCATAACGCAGGTTGTTAATGAATCTTCCTCCGATTCTGATGCCCCATTCTTCTTCATATAGCCAAGCTTCTCAGATTATTTGCTCACCATACAAAGTGAATATGTATGGTGAAAGGATATAACCCTGATGCACACCCTTCCTGACTTTAAACAACACAGTATCCACTTGTTCTGTTCAAATGCCTGCCTCTCGGTCTATGTACAGGTTCCTCATGAGCACAACGAAGTGTTCTTGAATTCCCATTCTTCTCAATGTTATCCATAATTTGTTGTGCTCCGCTCAGTCAAATGCCTTTACATAGTTAGTAAAACACAGGTAAACATCTTTCTGGTATTCTCTGCTTTCAGTGAAGTTTCGTCTGACATCAGTAATGATACCCCACATTCCATGTCCCTTTACTGAATCCTGCTTGAATTTCTGGCAGTTCCCTCTTGATGCACTGCTACAAACACTTCTAAATGGTCTTCAGCAAAAGTTTACTTGTTTGTGATGCTGATGATATTTTTTAAAAATTTCTGCAGTCTGTTGGATCACGTTTCTCTGGAATGGGCACAAATATGGCTCTCTTCCAGTAGGTTGGACAGGTAGCTGTCTTCCAAATTTCTTGACATAGATAAGTGAGCACTTCCAGGCTGCATTCATTTGCTGAAGCATCTCAATTGGTATTCGGTCAATTCCTGGAGCCTTGTTTTTCTTTTCTTTTCTCTTCTCTTCTTTTTTTGTGGAATCTTTGCCTGGCTTTTGGGTCAGGCTTATGCTGGCTCCACAGAATGAATTAGGGAGTAGTCCTTCATTTTATATGTGCTGGAATAGTTTGAGTAGAATTGGTGTCAAGTCTTCTGCTAATGTTTGGTAGAATTCTCCCATGAAGCCTTATGTGCCACAGTTTTTTGTTGGGAGTTTTTTATGACATCTTGAATTTCTTCTTTTGTTATGGGTCTATTTGGATTTCCTGTCTCTATTTGTGTTCCTTTAGGTAGGTAGTGTGCTTTCAGAAATTTGTCCGTTTCTTCTAAGTTTCAGATTTGTTATAGTAAGATTTTTTAATAATATTCTTTTATGATTCTCTTTACGTCAATTGGTTCTGTTGTAAGGCTGCTATTTCATTTCTTATTTTGGGTATTTGCATCTTATTTTTTTTCTTCTGTCAATTTAGCCAGTAGTTTTTCATTTTATTGATCTTCTGGAAGAACCACCTTCTAATTTTGTTGAAAGTATTGTTTTTATGTTTTCTATTTCATTTATTTCTTGACTGTTGCTTCCATAGATGTTGATTGTGGATCCAAGTAATATGAAACCCTTGACAACTTCCATCTTTTCTCTCTTTATCATGATGTTGCTTATGGGTTGTGAAGACTTTTGTGTTCTTTATGTTGAGGTGCAATCCATATTGAAGGCTCTATTCTTAGATCTTCATCGGTAAGTGCTTTAAGTCTTCACTTTCAGCAAGCAAAGTTGTGTCAATGGCATAACGCAGGTTGTTAATGAGTCTTCTCTCCAATCCTGATGCCCTGTTCTTCTTCATATAGTGCAGCTTTTCAGATTATTTGCACAGCATACAGATTGAACAAGTATGGTGAGAGGATACAACCCTGACCCACATCTTTCCTCACTTTAAACCACAGAGTATCCCCTTGTTCTGTTCAAATGACTGCCTCTTGGTCTATGCACTGGTTCCTCGTGAGCACAATTAGGTGTTCTGGAATTCCCATTCTTTGTAATGTTATCCATAATTTGTTATGACCTATACAGTTGAATACCCTTGCATAATCAATAGAACACAGGTAAGCATCTTTCTGGTTTTCTCTGCTTTCAGCCAAGATCCATCTAACATCAGCAATGATATCCCTCGTTCCACATCTTCTTCTGAATCTGGCTTGAATTTCTGGCAGTTCCCTGTCGATGCACTGCTAAACCACTTTTGAATGATCTTCAGCAAAATTTTACTTGCATGTGATATTAATGATACTGTTTGATCATATCCACATTCTGTTGGATCCCTTTTCTTGGGAATAGGCATAAATATGGATCTCTTAGAGTTAGCTGGCCAAGTAGCTGTCTTCCAAGTTTCTTGGCATAGATGAATGAGCACTTCCAGAGCTTCAGCCCTGTATTGAAACATCTCAATCGGTTGTTGTTGTTGTTGTTGTTAGGTCCTGTGGAGTCAGTTCCAACTCGTAGTGACCCTATGCACAACAGAATGAAACACTGCCCAGTCCTGAGCCATCCTTACAATCATTGTTATGCTTGAGCTCGTTGTTGCAGCCACTGTCAATCCACCTCGTTGAGGCTTCGTCTTTTCCGCTGACTCTGTACTCTGCCAAGCCTGATGTCCTTCTCCAGGGACTGATCCCTCCTGACAACATGTCCAAAGTATATAAGATGCAGATGCGTGTCATCAATTGGTAGTCCATCAATTTCTGGAGCCTTGTTTTTCACCAGTGTCTTCAGTGCAGCTTGGACTTCTTCCTTCAGTACCATCGGTTCTTGATCATATACTACCTCCTGAAATAATTTAATATCGGCCAAATATTTTTGGTATAGTAACGCCGTGTATTCCATCCATCTTCTTTTGATGCTTTCTGTATTGTTCTGTATTTTGCCCATAGAATCTTTCAATATTGCAACTCGAGGCTTGAATTTTTTCTTCAGTTCTTTCACCTTGAGAAACGCCATGACCGTTCTTCCCTTTTGGTTTTCTAACTCCAGGTCTTTGGACATAATACTTTACTTTGTTACCTCAAGCCGCCTTTTGAAATTTTCTGTTCAGCTCTTCTACCTCCTCATTTCATCTGTTCACTTCAACTATTCTATGTTGAAGAGCAAGTTGAAGGGTCTCTTTTGACATCCATTTTGGTCTTTTCTTTCTTTCCTGTCTTTTTAATGACCTCTTGCTTTCTTCATGTGTGATGTCTTTGACGTCATTCCACAACTTGTCTGATCTTCAGTCATTAATGTTCAACGCATCAAATTAATTCCTCAGATTGTCTCTACATTCAAGTGGGATACACTCAAGGTCATGGCTCTCATGGAATTGCTCTAATTTTCTTCAGCTTCAACTTTAACTTGCATATGAGCAATTGATGGTCTGTTCTACAGTTGGCCCCTGGCCTTGTTCTGACTGATGATATGGAGATTTTTCATTGTCTTTTTCCACAGATGTAGTTGATTTGATTCCTGTGTATTCCATCTTGTGAGGTCCATGTGTAGAGTCACCATTTATGTTGTGGAAAAAAGGTGTTTGCAATGAAGAAGTCATTGGTCTTGCAAAATTCTATCATGAGATCTCCATCATCATTTCCATTACCAAGGCTATATATTCCAACTACTGATCCTTCTCCTTTGCTTCCAACTTTTGCAGTCCAATCATCAGTAATAATCAATGCATCTTGATTGCATGTTTGATCAATTTCAGTCTGCAGAATTTGGTGAAAATCTTCAGTTTCTGCATCTTTGGCCTTAGTGGTTGGTGCACAAATTTGAATAATAGTCGTATTAACTGGTCATCCTTGTAGGCGTATGGATATTATCCTATCACTGGCACAATTGTTCTTCAGAATAGATCTTGAAATGTTCTTTTTGTCAATGAATGCTGCGCCATTCCTCTTCAGTTTGTCATTCCTGGCCTAGTACACCATATGATTGTACAATTCAAAATGGCCAAAAGTAGTCCACTTCAGCTCACTAATGCCTAGGATATTGGTGTCTATTCATTCCATTTCATTTTTAACAATTTCCAGTTTTCCTAGATTCATATTTCATACATTCCATGTTCCTATTATAATGGATGTTTGCTGCTGTTACTTCTCATTTTGAGTTGTGCCACTTCAGCAAATGAGATCCAGAAAGCTTGACTCCATCCATGTCATTAAGGTTGACTCTACTTTGAGGAGGCAGCTCTTCTCCAGTTGTTTTTTGAGTGCCTTCCAACCTGAAGGGCTTAACTTCTGGCACTACAGACAATGTTCCACTGCTATTCATTAGATTTTTGCTGGATAACTTTTCTTTTTTTTTTTTTTCGGAAAATCAAACGAGGCATTTCTTTGGGCAAATCTGCTGCAAGAAACCTCTTCAAATTGCTAAAAAGCAAAGATGTCACTTTAAGGACTAAAGCGAGCCTGACCTAATTCTTGGCGTTTTTGATTGTCTCATATGCATGCAAAAGCTGGACAACGGATAAGGAAGACAAAAGAAGAACCGATGCCTCTAAATTATGGTGTTGGTGAAGAATATTGAATATACCATGCACTGCCAGAAGAATGAACAAATTTATATTGGAGGAAGTACAGCCGGAATGCTTCTTAGAAGCAAGGATGGTGAGACTTCATTTCACGTACTTTGGACACGTTATCAGGAGGGACAAGTCCCTGGAGAAGGACATCATAGAAAAAGAGGAAGACCCTGAACAAGATGGATTGCCACAGTGACTGAAACCATGGGTTCAAGCATAACAAGGATTATGAGGATGGCGCAGGATCAGGCAGCGTTTAGTTCTGTTGTACACAGGGTCACTCTGAGTCAGAACCAACTAGATAGCACCTAACAACAACAACAAATTTCATCTCTGATCTATATTATTCCATTTCTTCTGGTGACTGTGGACTACTTTTACTGTTCCTTTTCTCTTTGCTCAAGTTGTCAGGTTAAGTTATTGATTTTGGACCTTTTTTCTTTTTTAATGTGTGCATTTATTGCCATAAAATTTCCTCTGAGCACTGCTTTTGCTGTGTTCCAGAGGTTTTGGTGAGTTGTGCCTTCATTCTTATTTGATTCTAAGAATTTTTTTATTTCATTTTTAATTTCTTCTATGACCCTATAATTTTTAAGTAAAGCATTATTCAGTTTCCATGTATTTAATTTTTTTCCTTGCTTTGTATTATGTTGATTTTTTTAATTTATTGAGGCTTGCTTTGTGGCCTAGAATATGGTATACTGTGGAGAATGGTCCATGTGCACTGGAGAAGAATGTGTACTATGCTGCTGTTGGGTGGTGGTGTGTCTATGATGTTGAGTTGTTTGATTGTGTAATTTAGATCTACTGCGTCTTTATTGAGCTTCTTTCTAGTTGTTCTGTCCATTGTTGAAAGTAGTGTGCTAAAGTCTCTTATTATTATTGTAGAACTGTCAATTTCAATTCTGCATTTGTTTTATGTATTTTGGAGCTCTGTCATTAGTGAGTTGACCCTTTAATCATTATATAGTGCCCTTCTTTTTTTCTTATAATGGATTTTGACTTAAAGTCTGTTTCATCCAAAATTATTATTGCTACTCCTGCTCTCTCTTGGTTACTGTTTGCTTGATGTATTTTTTTCCACCCTTTGATTTTTATCTTATTTATGTCTTTGTGTCTAAGGTGTGTCTCTTGTAGGCAACTTCTTGATAAGTCATGTATTTCTATACTTTCTTCCACTGTCTCTTAACTGGTGCATTTAATCCATTTATGTTCAGTATGATTAACAATAATTCCTTAATTCATTTTTGTCATTTTTTTATTACTTTTTTTGGTGTTAACAGTGTCTTTGTTCCTCTTAAATTTCTGTGCCAAGTTCTTTTTGTATATGGATTCTCTTTTCCTATCAATCTTTGTTGTTTTTGTGTTTACTGAGTCTTTTTTATTTTCTTCTCCTTTATTTTAGTGAGTAGATTTATTAATTTTCTTTGTGGTTACACTGAAGTTTACTTTTATCCTCTTAAATTTAAAAGTCTGTTATATCTTGAAATCACCTTGACTTCTTCCCCACATGAAAGTTCTATAACAATACCTTTTATTGCCCTTTTTTGTTTTGAAGTTGTTGCCATTTACGCCTCTGGTTCCCTGTAGTCAGTTTTGTAGCTTTGTTTTACTTTTGTGAAATCTTTATCTGGATTGGTATCTGGGTGATGCTGTCATGTGTCTTTATCTCAGGTTGTTGTCTGATCTCATTGATCCTCTATCTGAAGGACTCCCTTTAATATTTCTTATAATGTTATTCTGTTTTTTTACAAATTCCCTTAATTTCTGCTCATTTGGGAATGTCTTAGTTTCACCATCATTTTTGAAAGACAGCTTTGCTGGATATATGATTCTTGGTTGGTAATTTTTTCTTTCAGGATTTATATATGTCATCCCATTGCCTGCTTGTCTGCATGGTTTCTGATGAGAAATCAACATCTAGTCTTATTGGTGCCTCTTTGAAAGTGATATTTCATTTTTCACCAGCTGCTTTCAGAATTCTTTCTTTGTCTTTGGATTTGAAAAGTTTGATATCTTGGTGAATTTCTTTTGTGTCTATTCTATATGGGGTTCATTGGGCTTCTTGGATGTAACTTTCTCCTCTTTCCTGATATTTGGGAAGTTTTTGCCAATATATCTTTAAAAATTCTCTCTGTACTATTTTTTTCTCCCCTCATCTGGAATTCCAACTATGTGTAAATTTTCCTCTTGATGATGTCCCACATAACTCTTTTAAGCTTTCTTCATTTTTTTATTCTCTTTCTGATTGTTCTCAAACAAATTAGTATCAAGGGATTTGTCCTCTCTTTCACTGTTTCTTTCATCCCTTGATTCAATTCTACTGTGTCCTTCCACTGTGTTATCTTTTTCTGATATTTTATTGTTAATCTTCTGAATTTCTAGTTGTTGTTTTTGTATGCTTTCTAATTGTCTGTTGAGTCTTTCATTTTGTTCTTGTATTGTTTTCCTGAATTCTTCTAGGGTTTATTCTGTGTTTTCTTTGATCTCTTTGATGATCCTAAATATAAGTCTTTTGAATTCCTTCTCAAGTAGTTCTATTACCATTTCTTTCTCAGGACAGTTTTCTTTCTCTCTCTCTCTTTTTTTTTTTTCCCCCCTCACTTGTTTGAATTATCTTATCCTGTTTCTTCATATGATTTGTTATTGTCTGCTGTCTCTAAGACATTAAGGTATTATTTATTTATTTCTATATTTATTTATTGTATGTTTGTTTTGTCCTGATTTGTTTGGTTTGGATATAGCAGGGGAGGCCGGGCAGGTGTGCTCTGTTGATCACTGGTCTGGTAGCATGGTAGTGCTTGCCACCTATCAGCAGGTGGGTGGGGCAGCAATGGTGAGGAGAAGGGGGTGGCAGGTGGTGTGGGCACATGCTGCTACTGGTTGTTAGTCAGGTGCTGTGCAAGTACATGCTGCCATTTGCCAGGGCAATGGGGCATGGGGAAGGTGGCAGGCAGGGCAGACCTGCACTGCTAGTCATGTTGGGGGTGGGTCTGGGTCAGAGGAAAGAGGGGCTTGTACCATGGTCCCTGGGCAGGTAGGGCAGTGGGGGAGCTTACATCACTGGTCGTTGGGAGGGTGGGGAGGTGGGGGGAATGTACTCCTCTGGTCACCAGGCATGGGTGCCAAGGTACTCCTCATAGCCTGCAGCAAGCAATTGGGACCTAGCCCCAACTAAATGTGAGGGGGGATGCCTGGAGCCTGGGTTGGATGGTGGACCTCCTGCTGATGCTCTATGGTTCTACCACACCATGTGTGCCACCCACCCTAACGGTGAGTGGCCCTGGCTCTGGTTCCTGGCTCCTTCCCTGCCTGTGGTCACCAGGATCCCTGGAGCTCTCACCCATCTTCTTATACTTTCCCTTCTTAAATTCAGTTCATGTCCTGCTCCCCTTGTTTCTCTCAGAGTTTGTTACACAGTTTTTCTGTCTCCTGTTTGGGGATTCTGTGAAGTTGCCTTCCTGTGCTTCTCACCCAGGTTCACTGCTCATTTTGTCTCAAGATTGCCACGCTGTGCTGGGCCAGCTGGCAGGGCACCTCTGATCCATAACTTTCCTCATTTGCTGTTTCATTCAGTTTCTCCTTCCAATGAGTGTTCAATCTAATTCTTTGTCTTTCCTTTTGATGTGCAGTGTTCCAGGATTGTCTTTTGTATCTATTTCACTCGGTTTCTCGGGTCTTTGCTGTAGGGGGATGCCATTGTGTGTCTCACTAAGCTGCCATCTTGAGCCATCTTTGCTTTTTCTTTTTAGATTTCAAAAGAGATTGATTCAAAACATATCCTACACTTATACTGTCTCATTAACATAACAAAGAAAACTCATTCCCAAATGGGATTATAACCACAGGTGTTGGGGTTAGGATTTACAACACATGTTTTGGGTGGACACAACTCAATCTACAACAGACATAATGTAAGGAAAAAAATTACATACTTCTAGAAGAAAACATATAAGACAATCTTTGTGACCTTGGATTAGGCAAAGATTTCTTAGATGGGACACTAAAATCATAACCCATTTTTTAAAAAATGATAAATTGGACTTCATCAAAATTAAAACCATTTGCTCTTCAAAAAACACCATTTAGCATGTGAAAATACAAGTCATGGACTGCAAAAAAGAAAATTTGTAAATCATATAGTCAAAAAAGGAATTGTATTATGAATTTTTAAAGAACCCATATAAAAATCAGAAGACAAATAATTCTATTTTTTTTTTTAATGGGCAATTGATTTGAATAGACTCTTTACCAAAGACTTGTGATTAATTAATAAACACCTGAAAAGATGCTGAACATCATCAGCCAGTAAGAAAATGCATATTAAACCCACAATGAGGTACTATTAAATACCCACTAGGATGGCAAGAGTCAAAAAGGTTAACAATATTAAGTGTTGATGAGGATGTGGGGAAATTGGAACTCTAATATATTTCTGATGGGTATGAAAAATGGTTCAACTATTTTGGAAAATGGTTTGGGAGTTTCTTTTTTCCTGAGGAGTGACTGGTGAGTTTGAACCATTGACTTTTTGATTAGCACCCAAGCACTTAACCATTGTACTACCAGGGCTCCGTATATATATATATTCAGTAATTAAAAAATAAACTATTGTTACATACAACATCATAGATGAAACTTGTTATGGAATGAATTGTGTCCCCAAAAAATATGTGTTGTAAATCCTAACCCCTATGCCTGTGATTACAGTCCCATTAGAAATGGGTTTTCATTGTTATGTTAACGGTATAGTGTTAGTGTAGGATGTGTCTTAAATCAATCTCCTTTGAGGTAACAATGAGCAGATTAAGCAAACAAGCAAGCACCAATGGAGAGGAAGATACAGGCCATATGATCTCCAAGGAACCTAGGAATAGAAGCTCAAAAGAAACTTCCCCCAGAGCAGAAGGAGAAAGACAGAGCCTTCCCCTAGAGCCAACACTCTGAATTTGGACTTCTACTCTCTTAAACTGTGAGAAAATAAATTTATGTTTGCTAAAGCCACCTGCTTGTGGTGTTTTTGTTATAGCAGCACTAGATAACAGACAGAATTTGGTACTGGAGAGTGGGGTGCTGCTCTAACAAATACCCAAAATGCGGAAGTGGTTTTGGAATTGGGTAATGGGTGGATGCTGCAAGAATTCTAAGGTGACTAATGGTAAAAGCCTAGATTGCCTTAAAGAGACTGTTGGTAGAATTATGGACATCAAAGGCAATTGTTGTGAGAGTTCAGAAAGAAGTGAGGAGAGTTATAGAGAAAGTCTCTATCATCTTAGAGAATATCTATGGTGCCATCGACAGACTGTTGCTAGACATGTGGACATTAAACATGCCTCTGGTGAGGCTTTAAAAGAAAATGATGAACATGTTATTGGACAATGGAGGAAGGGCAATACTTTTTATGCAGTGGCAAAGAACTTGCCTATATTATGTTCAAATGTGTGGTAGAGGGTAAAATTTGTAAGTGATGAATTGGATATTTGGCTGAGGAGATTTCTAGGCAAAATCTTAAAGTGGCATCATGGTTTCTTCTTGCTGCTTATAGTATGATGTGAGAGGAAAGACATGAACTTAAAAATGAAAACGGAATTTAAAGATTCGGAAAATTCTGTTGTACAAACTAAGGGCATGTGTTCTAGAACTTTCACAAAAGACATGGCTACTCAACCTTTTGTTAAAGAAATGAAGCCTATGATTGATGGATCTAACCAACTACCATGGCCGAATACCCATCAGCTTAGCCTGAAAGGGACGGAGACAGGATGAACGGAAGGAACACTGTCTGCCTCTTGGAATTCTACAAGCAGGAAACAGACCAAAGGAGCTACATCTGTTGTCCTTCAAGAAAAGAAAAGAACCATCCCTGGAGTAGCTCAGAGATTCAGCAGAACTGTTTGTGTGAAAAGACACAAGAACCTTCCCCCATAGCAGACAGAGAGAGAGAGCCCTCCCCTAGAGCTGGCACCCTGAATTTGGACTTCTGGCCTCCTAAA
This sequence comes from Loxodonta africana, assembly GCF_030014295.1. NCBI lineage: Eukaryota > Metazoa > Chordata > Mammalia > Proboscidea > Elephantidae > Loxodonta > Loxodonta africana. Next base: position 75,161,750 of record NC_087356.1, read on the forward strand.
CTGTAAGGAAATAAACTTACACTTGTTAAAGCCACCCACTTGTGGTATTTGTGTTATAGCTGTACTGGATAACTAAGATAAACCTGTAAAATATCATGCTAAATGAAAGAAGCCAGAAACAAATGACTACATATTGTGCACTTCCATTTATAAGATAAGCTTAAGGAAAGGCAAACTTAAAGACCCAAAGCAGATCAGTGATTGGCTGGGACTCAAGATAGGAGTAGAGATGACTGAAAATGTGCAAGAAGAAACTTTTTGGAGTGATGAAACTAATCTAAGATTTAATTGTGGTGGTGGTTGCCTAGCTCTGTAAATTTACTGAAACTTATTGATCTATATGTACACTTACAATGAGTATAGTTTATGGTATGCAAATATACTGCAATAAGTTATCTTAAAAAAGACATTACTGAAAAAGAAAATCAAATCACAGAATGGGAGGAGATATTTGTGATTTGTATAACCAAAGAAAGATTAGAATCCACAACATATACATAGTTATATATATCTATATAGTTATATATGTATATATATATTTATACACAAACTTTTTCAAGTCAACTAGAAATACAAAACAACTTTGAAAAAGGGGAAGGGGCAAAAATATGACCAAGTAATTCATGAAACCTGAATAGTCAATAATAAACATCTAGAAGACAATCGACCTTATTAGTAATTAAGTAAATTAAAACCACAATGAAGTGTCATGTGACACAAGAAAATACCAAGTGTTGACAAGACTGTGGAGCAATAAGAATTCTTATACGCTGCTGGGGAGAATAAGAAGTCCCTGGATGGTGCAAACAGTTATGTGCTTGACTACCAGCTGAAATGTTGGTGGTTCGAACCCTCCAAGAGGCTCCTTAGAAGATAGGTCTGGTGATCTGCTTCAGAAAGGTCATGGTCTTGAAAACCCTACAGAGCACAGTTCTACTCTGCACACATGGGGTCACCATGAGTAGGGATCAACTCAACAACAACAAGCTGGGGAGAATAGAAATAAGTATAGCCACTGGGGAAAACAATTTGGCAATATCTTGCCGTGGTAAAGATGCACAATCTTCATGACTCACCTACTCCTGCACACACACACACATGCACACACACACACATACACACAAAATTCTCACACATATCCACAAGAAAAGGCATACAAAGATGTTCAGTGCTCATCATTTTCGGACGTTCATAGTTCATAGTATTTGGAATTAGACACCTGGATTAAATCTTGTCTAATCATTTCTTCTCTGAGTGGCCTTAGGCAAAAGTTCCTTAAATTCCACTCAGCTTTAATGTTAATTATTAAATCGGAATAACCATACCTGCCCACCAGTGATACTGTGTGAACTGAAAGAGAAAAATGTTTATGAAGGACATAGCACAATACCAAATCTTCAATGGGCATTACTCCCCTTCTCTCTGTGTACTAAATGAATGTTCACACCCTTAACTGACTGGAGGAAATTCCTTGATTCTAACCCAGGCAGAATCCTACAATGATGATAAGTAGATCTTTTCAAAGCATTTAAACTTTATTTTCTCTCAGCTGATGCTTTCTAAGAGGTCTACTAGGCCACACACACCCCCAAAGAACTTAGAACCAGAAGAAAATGTGTGTTATGAAAAGAGGGTAGCAGAAGAATCGAGAAAGTTATAAGCTTTGGAAGTCATTTGTTATAATCTTCCCTCCACCTGGATCTCAGTATGAATTAAATATATTTGTTTGGTTTAAAGTACCATCAATGTTATAGCTAAATGGGCCTCATTAGTTTGAAAAGACAAAAGTGCTTATACACGTTCAATGGGACACACTGATTCCTGGTCCTTAAGAATTTCTAAGAACATCTTAGTTTATCTTGCTAGAAAAGAAAACTAATTATGTTATGGAGGTCAAAGTAATTATTTTAGCCCTTTCTTATTTCATTGTACAGGGGAGCTCATGGCCAATGATATTAAAATATGGTCCTATTTAAGGGTATGGTGGAACATCCACCTGTTACAAATGAATGTGAGGTTAGAAGTCAGGTTTGTTGGGATGAGCTCTAAATAAAAAGAATTGTCTAAATGCGCATTCCAGACCCAGGTCAGAATCAGGAGCCACACCAAACAAGCAGGAACGTTGGGTACAGTAGAATGCACTGTGCTGGAAGGGGAGAGTCGCAGTCTCTAATCCTGACTTGGTTGCTAACTTGTTGTACAACGTGAGAAAGCCCCTTCAGAATTCTAGAGGTCATCATAGTCTCAACGATCTGCCAGCTCTAGGTCTGGGAGTCTGACCTTCATCACCTACTTCTCAAACCCTGGTTGTAGAAGTTATAATCCAGTGAGTTAAGACCTCCAGAGAACAGAGAGGTCTGAGCAGGGCATGGGAGAGAGAACTAGGCAGAAATGAGGTAGGGGAGAGAGGAAGTAGAATAAGGGACACATAAAAAGCCTACATTTAATTGAGGTGGATACATGACATCAAAATAATGCCTTTGCAAGTTCATGGCAGTATAAGATAGGGTACTACAGTATATTCTTAACTCTGGAACTAAGTAGCTGGGTCACTTTGGCTCATCCAGTTCCCTTCTTTTAGTCTCCGTTTTCTTCTCTAAAACAAGAGGTTTGAGCTAGATGGTTTATAGGCAGAATAATTTGAAGAATCTGAGTTTAAGGGCAAATAGTGTGTAATGTATATACAAGCCTTAAGGGAGATGGGAGGAACCAAGGTCTGATTACGTTTGGGCAGGGTTTCCATCTTAGAGGCTCTCCTTTCTCCAGGGAGTGTGCCCCTCCCTGTCAGACTTTTTAGACTGCTCTGGCGTCACCAAAGTGTTGCTGGAAATTGCTCCGCACAGCCCTGTTCCTAAATCATCTCCTGGGAGATTGGGGCGGATGAAGAGGGTGCCAGTTTAAAGCAGGTTTGATATGATCCAGGACCTGATAGGGTTTCAGCTGCCTGCTTTCTGGCAATTTTGCAGAGAAATTAAAGAGATTCCTGCAGAGGTTAAATGGCTCAAGTCCTAGGGAGGGGACGCTGTAGCTCAGAAAGAAACACAAAGACGAGATTCATCTTCTTCAAGAATTATAAATAGAACAGTCAGATTAGATTCGGCAGAGGAATGGGGGCACCATGAAGGAGCCAAGTCCTCTCCGAATAAAGAGGCAAGGCTCCAATGACTTCCAAAGACCTGAAACAAACAGCAGCCTTTCGACAGAGAAAAAAGAAAAAAAGGGAAAGAAGAGAACTTCAAGAAATGGGCTTTTTCTTTTAATCCACAACCTCTTTCAGTGAAGAAGGTAAAATCATCAGTTCCTGAAAGAGAGGGTAAAGCTAAATTATCACCCAATAAGGAGTCATTCACTGTAAAAGGAATGAAAATAGTTTATTGCTCTATGGAAAATGCAAGCTGCTTCCAAACTTTAGGTTAAAAACTTGGCAAAGGGAGTCTGGCCTCCCTGTGTGTCTGTCTTGGAGATGTTTATCCAGCGGATGGAGATATTGAGATGGGACTGGTTTTCAGGTTTGTTTTTTGTTCCGCATAAGGTTTTCATCAGATACAGTCTGAAAACTGGAGAGGCCCTGATTTAACTGCAGCAGGCCCTTCTTAAACCAGAACTCTGCTTGGTCAGAACAAAAAGATGGTGCAGAGACCAACCTCAAAGCAGCACTGGGATCTGGTGGAAAGCACACTGGCTTTTGACTCTAAGGATCTGCTTTCCACTTCTGCTTCCAGCCATATGGTCTTGAACAAATCATTCTAACTCTCTGAGCTACAGAGTCCTCATCTGCTATTCAGTGAGTCTGGCTTCCACCTACACCTCAGGGTTGTTTTAAGGAAGTAATATAAAATACAAGTTTCGTAGCAATGGAAGAATTGTTATTAGTGGTCTAAGCAAAAACAACTCCCTTCAAGGGGACCATAAGTGCTTTCTACAGAACCACAGCTAACAGAGGCTGTTTAGGCATAGTATATACTTCTCATTTTCCACAGGATGTCACCTAAACACTCCCAGTCTTTCCTTTTCTAAAAGGAAACTCATAGAGGTGGTAAAACGTGGGGATTAAGAGCATGGCTTTTGGATTAAGACTGGCTGGGGTTTGAATACCTACTGCTCCGTTCATTAGCTGTATAACATTGGAAACGTTCCTCAAACTATTTGTATCGCAGTTTACTTCACTGTAAAATGGAAATAATACTGACCTCACAGGTTTTCTCCAAGGAGTAATATAAATGAGACAATGTATGCAAACCACATAACATGTGCTCAATAAGTGATGGCTATTATTTTTAATAATTGCCCGTACTATGGTTGTTCTCTGTCTCTGGATTAAATCAGGCAAGAACACCTTGACTTACTCACATACTTCTAACTAAAATTTAAGTCTTTTTTGTTTCATTTCGTTAAAATATATATTTTTTCTTCTTATTAAAGCAATACAGGGTATACTTTCACTTCTAGGAAGATGGAGTAGACATACTTTTCCCTATTCCTCCCACTAAGTAAAACTCAAAATCCTGGGTTTTCTTTTTGCCTCATATATTGCAGACTTGGAGCTGAAGAAGCCAGCAACCCAGAAATGTCAACAGGCAGAGACTAAAAAAAGCCTCAACAAAAGCTTGTTCTCTCTAGCCAAAGAACTAAGAAAGGGACAGCCTAGCAAGATAGGAAACTTTTAGACAATAATTGCTCTACTCCAGCCAAAACTCACAGAAAATGCTGTGGTCCTATCTCCACACATACCAGCAAAGGCCAAGTGGGTAGCCTAGGATTCTACCCTCAATGGGCTTTAGTAACCCACCAAAAACCCACTGCTATCGAGTCGATTCTGACTCATAGCCACCAAAGCACCCCAAAATCCCACAAGATAGTACCAGTGAAGGCCAAGTAGGAAACCACAACTTTCATTCCCCCAGGTAATAACAACCGTCCACCCCATAAGTGTTGGTTGATCATATGGGGAGTCTGGATTTCCAGCCATACCCAGCAGTATCAAGGCACCTTACTGGGGTGGTGTCAGAGGAAGTCTAATGGAGAGTCAGAACCTTCACCACTGCCCAGCTTTAACAAGGACACCACTATGCTATGGTGTCACTGTTGGCTGTGAGGGGTGAAGTAACGTGGCACCCTGCCCGTTCCAGCCAGGGAGGCAATAGTGGATGCCTAGTAGGGAGCCAGAAGTCCCATCTACACCCAGTAGTAACAAAGAGCCCTCCAACTTGAGAGGCTCACTGTAGAACCTGGAAATCTACCCCCAGCTGGCAGTATCAAGAAAGGGCCCTCCTTCCCCTGCTGGAGTGGTGTCAGAGGAAGCCAGCTAAAACAGAAATTTTAAATAAGATCCAGAATCTTGTAACATAATACAGAAATGTCCAGGTTTCAACTGAAAATCACTCATTATAACAAGAACGAGAAAAATCCCAAAATAATGAAAAGTAAAAAGAAACATTCAATAGATATCAATGTCAACACCAAGATGATAGAGATGTTAGAATCATAGGACTAAGATTTTAAAGCAGCATAACAAAAACGCTTCAACGAGATATTATAAACATTCTAAGATGATGAAAATATAGAACACCTCAGCAAAAAAAAAAAAAAAGATTTGGCAAAGAAATAAAAGCTATAAATTTCTAAATGGAAATTTTAAAATCGAAAATAAAATAACTGAAATCAAAAGCTCTGTGGGTGAACTCAGCAGCACAATGGAGTAGACAGAGGAAAGAATCAATGAACTGGAAGATAAGCCCATTGCTGTCTAGTCAATTCTGACTCAGAGCAGCCCTGTAGGACAAAGAACTGCCCCATAAGGTTCCAAGGAGTGGCTGGTGGATTTGAGCAGCCAGTCTTTTGGTTAGCAGCTGAGCTCTTAAACACTGCACCATGAGGGTTCCAAACTGGAAGACAGCACAATAGAATTACTCGTTCTGAACAACAGAGAGAAAATAGACTGAAAAGAAATATGAACAGAGCCTCAGATACTTGTAGACAATAGCAATAGATCTAACTTTTATACACCAGCATCCCAGGAAGAGCGGTGGTGCTGAAAAAGTACTCGAAGAAATAATGATGGAAATTTTCCCAAATTTGGCAAGAAACATAAATGTACAGATTCAAGAACCCCAAACAGGATTAGCCTAAATAAATTCACTCCAAGTCACATTATAGTCAAACTTCTGAAAATTGAAGACAATGAAAAAATCTTGAAAGAAGCAAGACAAAACTGACATCTTAACTGTTGAGGAAAAAAAATATTTGAGCGACAGCAGATTTGTCATCAGAAACTATGGAATCCAGAAGGAAATGGCACATTTCCAAAGGCTGAAAGAAAACAATTGTCAACCCATCATCTTATAAACTCAGTGAAAATATCCCTCAAAACTAAGAAGAAATCAAGATATTTTAAAATGAAGCAAAACTAAAATAATTTGTTTTCAGCATACATACAGAGTGTGTTTTCAAACTGCAATAGAAAAAAAAATCAAACTAAAAATCAATAAGACAACAAAAGGTAACAGGAAAATCTTCAAACACTTGGAAACAAAACAACACACTTGTTTAAAAAAAAGAGTCAAGGAGAAAGTCTCAAATAAAATTTAAAAAATACATTAAACTGAAAGAAAAGTAAAATAAAACATCAAAATTTGTGAAAAAGGAGAAAAATTTGTGAGACACAGCTAAAGCTGTGCTGACAGAGAAATTCATATAGCACTAAATGCATGCATTAGAAAGAGGACAATCTGTAAATCAATATTCTAAGCTCTTACCTCAAGAACATATAAAATATAATAGCAAAATAAACTCAATGCATGCAGAAGGAAGGAATTAAAAATGATAAGAGCAGAAATTCATGAAATTTAAAAAAGAAAACAATAGAGGAAATCAATGAAACAAAGAGTTATTTCTTTTAAAAGATTTAGAAAATGGATGAGCCATTAGCAAAACTAGCAAGAGAAAGAAAAGATACAAATGACCAATATCAAGAATGAAACAAGAATATCACTATTGTCCCTGAAGACATCAGAAAGTTAATAAGGGAATACTATGAATAACTCTACACAAACAAATTCAACAACTTACATTAAATGGGCAATTTTTTAAAAAAACACAAACTACCACAACCCACTCAATATGAAATAAATAATTTGAATTACCCTAAAACAATTAAGGACATTGAATTTGTAATTTAAAAACTCTACAGGCCCAAATAGTTTCACTGGGTGTTTCAACCAAATGTTTAAAGAAGAATTAAAGCCAATTCTAAAAAATCTCTTCCATAAAATAGAAGAAGAGATGACATAGTTACCTAGCAGTGCCGTAACAAAAAATACCACATGCTGTGGCTTTAAACAAGGGAAATTTATTTTCTCACAGTTCTGAAAGCTAAATGTTCAGGTCAGAGTCTTGATATGTCAATTCCTTCTGTAGGCTTCTCTTCTAGTTTCTGGTGTGTGCTGGAAATCCTTAGAGTTCCTTTGCTTGTAGATGAGCCTTCATATGGCATCTGTCTTCTCTCTTTGTGTGTCTCTGTGTTTTTTCTGCTCTGTTTACAAGACACCACTTACAAATAATTACGCTTAGGACCCATCCTACTCTGGTGTCACCTCATTAACATAACAAAAGAAAGCCCCTATTTCCAAACAGGATTATATTAACAGATACAGAGGTTAGGGTTTCAACACATATTTTGGGGAGACACAATTCAATCCATAACTGGAGGTAACACCTATTATTTCATTTTATAAAGCAATATTACTCTGATACCAAAAATAAAAGGAAAGAAAGAAGAAAGGGAAGGAAGGAAGGAAAACTATAGTCCAATATCTGTTATGAATATGGATGCAAAAATCCTTAACAAAATATTAGCAACTAGAATTTCAGCAATATATAAAAAGAATTCCACACCATGACCAAATGAGATTTATTCCAGAGATGCAAAAATGGTTCAATATTCAAATATCAATCAATGTAATCCCTCATATTAATGTGCTGCTGTTTTTGTTGTTAGGAGCTCTCCAGTCTATTTTTGACTCACAGTGACCCCACCTGACAGAACAGAAATGATCCATAGGTTGTTTAGGTTGTAATTTATACAGGAGCAGAGCCCTGGGGGCACAGTGGTTAAAAGCTTGGCTACCAACCAAAAGGTTGTCCATTTGAATCCACAAGCTATTCCTTGGAAACCCCATGGGGCAGTTCTACTCTGTCCTATAGGATCGCTATGAGTCAGAATTGCCAGGTCTTTTCTCCTGCAGAGCCACTGGGTGGGCTCAAATCACCAATCTTTTGGTTAGCAGCTGAGCTCTTAACCATTGTACTACCAGGGTTCCTTAATGAGCTAGAGGAGAAAAATCACATGACCATGTAAATTGACACAGAAAAAGTATCTGGTAGAATTCAATGCCTATTCATGATAAAATCTCTCAGAAAAACAGGAATAGAGAGGAACTTGCTAAACTTTTAAAGAGTATTAGTCCAACAGCCAACATTAAACTTAATAGTGAAAGACTGACTGTTTCCCCCCTAAGATCAGAAACGAGGCAAAGATATCTGACTTCTACTCTTATTCAACGTAGTGCTGGAAATTCTAGACAGTGCAATAAGGCAAGAAAAGGCACAGAGATTGAATAAGAAGATATAAAACTGTCTCTATTTGCACATGACCAGACTAGATTTTCTGCATATAAAATCCCAAAGGATTTACAAAAAAAAAAAATCTAGAACTAGTAAGTGAGTTCGGGTTGCAGAATACACGATAAACATACATAAATCAATTGTATTTCTATATGCTATCAATGAACATGTGGACACTGAAATTAAAAATACAACATGATTTACAATCACTAAAAAATATTTAGTCATAAATATAGCAAGATTTTGTAGGTTGAAAACTACAAAACACGGATGAAAGAAAGCAAAAAAAATCTAAATAAATGCAGTTGCACATGGTGTTCATGCACTGGAGGACTCAATAGAATTAACATGCCAATTCTTTCCATATTTATAAGTAGGTTTAATGTAATCACTGTCAAAACCCTGGAAATTATTTGTAGATAAAAACAAGATTATTATAAAATTAATATAGAAGGCAAAGGACCTAGGACAACTAAAATAATTTTGAAAAAGAAGAAAATGAGAGGAAACAGTCTACTCAATTTCAAAACTTATCATATAGCCAAAGTAATTAAGACTGTGGTATTTGGCAGAGGGATAAACACATAGATCAATAAAATAGCAAAACACAGAAATAGACCTAGACAAATATGCCCAACTCTTTCTGACAAAGGTGCAAAATCAGTTCAATAGAGGAAAGACAGTCTTTTCAGCAAATGGTGCTGGAACAACTGGGCATTCACAGGCAAAGCGGTACATAGTATTCTCAGAAAAAGAAACAATAAAAATTAAAAAGGAAAAGATTAAAGTATTGGTCTGATAAATGTCAGTTCAGTTAAGTATCTTAGACAGACCCCATTGATCTCATCATAACTGTTATGTACGGCTTGAAGAACATTCTGATTCAGGAGCACAGCCACAATAGAGATTTGACAGTAATTCCTTCTGGAATTCCCATGATAATCTTACTGGGGATCTTTTGTATGTGACTGTTTTCTTCCCTCTCACTGCTTTCAGGATTCTCTCTTTATCTTTACTTTTTGAGAGCCAAGCCCTACTAGCACAGTGTTTAAGACCTATGGCTGCTAACTGAAAGGTCAGCAGCTACAAATCCACCAGTTGCTCCTTGGAAACCCTATGGGGCAGTTCTACTTTGTCCTATAGGGTCACTAGGAGTTGGAATCCACTCAATGGCAACAGGTTTGATTTTTTTGGTTTTTAACTATGATGTGTCTTGGGGTAGATATCTTTGAGTTTATCATGCTTGTGTTTCTTTGAGCTTTTTGGATTTGCAGATTCATGTCCTTCATTATATCGGGGGAATTTTCTGTCATTACTTCTTCAAATACTGTTTCTGTCCCTTTCTCTCTCATCTCCTTCAGGAATTCCTATGATGTGTATATTAGGAATATTGTTGTTGTCCCATAATTCCATTAAACTGTGCTCAGCCTTCTTGAGCCTCCATTCTCATTTCTCTAATTCACCAATTCTTTCTTCTGTTTGATTAAATCTGTTGGTAAGTCCTTCTAATGTTTCTCATTTCAATTATTTTCCTTTCATTTGCAATATTTCTTCTTTTAGATTCTCATTTGTTCTTGCATTGTTTTCCTTATTTCTTTCAGCTCTTTGTCTATGTTTTCCCTTAGTTCTTAAGTTACGTTTAATGCTGTTGTATTACATTCTTCCATTTTTTTTTTTTTTCATTATTTAGTCATCTTGAGAAGCACTTTCACTCATTTTGCCATATTCATTTGGATGGGTATCATTTCTCTGCTCTTTGTGTGTCTTGTGATTTTTCTGTTGGGACATTGGAATTTTTGAGAGTGTTAACATTCTCAGTTTTCCCCAGTATTTGGTTTTATAAATATAAGCTATTAAATATAATATTCATGGTAAACACTAAGAAAATATTTAAAACACATTTGCAAAAGGAAAGCAGAAAAGAACCAAAATGGCTCACTACAATAAGCCAACGAACAAAAAAATCAAGCAGAAGAAAAGGACAAAGAAGGCTTAAGACACACACAAAAAAGCAAATAACAAATGGCAGAAGTAAATCACTTCTTATCAGCAATTACAGTGAAAGTCAATGGACTAAATGCTCCAATCAAAAGGCAGAGAGTGTTAAAATGGATTTTTAAAAAAATGATCCAATTATATGCTGTTACAAGAGACATGCCTTAAACTCAAGGACACAAATAGTTGAAAGTGAAAAGATGGGAAAAAATACCTATTCCACACAAATAATAACCAAAAGAGTGCTGCAGTGGCAAACTTAATACCAGAAAAAGTAGACTTTAAGACAAAATCCATTGGAAAAGATTAAAAATGGACATTATATATAATGACAAAGGGGCAATTAATCAAAATTTTAACAAACATAAATAAACATGCACTAAACACTGGAGCACTTAAATGTATAAAAGAAACAATGATAGAATCAAAGGGAGACATAGATAATACTACAATAATAGAGACTTCAATATACCATTTTCAATATTGGACAAAAAATTTAGAAAGAAGATCATCAAGGGAACATAGCACCTGAATGACACTAGAAACCAAATAGACTTAACAGTCATATATGGAACGCTCCACCCAAAAAGAGCACAATATACATTCTACTCCAGTGCATATGGCTCATTCTTCAGGATAGACCATAAGTAAGGTCACAAAGCAAGTTTTGATAAATTTTAAAGATTGAAATCATACAAAGTATTTTCTCTTATCATAGCAGAATGAAGCTAGAAATCAATAACAGAAAAAAAAAACTGGAAAACACACAGACATATGGAAATTAAACAACACACTATTAAACTACCAATTGGTCAAGGAAGAAATCAAAAGAAAAATCACAAATTTCTTAGAGTCATATGAAAATGAAAATACAACAAACCAAAACTTATGGGATGCAGCAAAGGTTGTACTCAGAGGGAAACTTATACCAAAAAATGCCTACATGAACAAAGAAGAAAGATCTCAAATTAACAGCTTAACTCAACAACTCCAGGAACTGGAAAGAGAAGCGCAAACTAAGCCTAGACCTACCAGAAGAAAGGAAATAACAAAGATTAGAGAAGAAATAAATAAAATCAAAAACAGAAAAACAATAGAGAGAATCAATAAAACCAGAAGCTGGTTCTTTGAGAAGATCAATAAAATTGACAAACCTTTAGCTAGTCTGACAAAGAAAAAAAGAGAAAAGATGCAAATAACCAAAATAAGAAATGAAAGAGGGTACATTACAACTGATTCCATAGAAATAAGGAGAATTATGACAGAATATTATGAACAACTGTACAGCTAAAAAACTGGAAACCTAGATGAAATGGACAAATTCTTAGAAGCACACAACCTACAAAACTGACTCAAACAACAGACCCATAACAAGCAAAGAGATCAAATCAGTGATCAAAAGCCTACCGACAAAAAAATGTCCTGGATCAAATGGCTTTACTGGGGAATTCAACCAAACATTTAGAGAAGAATTGACACCAATGCTGTTTAAATTCTTCCAAAAGACAGAGAATTAAGGAATACTCCTGTGATGGTTAAGATTGTGTGTCAACTTGGCTGGGCCATGATTCTCAGTGTTTGTATCTGATCACTCCCATGACGGGATCTTCTGTGAGTACCCAATCAGTTGCAAGGGGTTTCCCTTGGACATGTGGCCTGCATCCAAATATAAGTAGACATTCTGACTTTTGCCTGCACTGGACCCTGCAGCTGCCTCTTGTTCATCTGACCTCCAGTTCTTGGGACTTGAGCTAGCAGCTTAACTGCTGATCTTGGGATTCCTTGATCTTTACAGCCTGTGAACCAGTTCCCTGCTCTCCAACCTGTCAATCTTGGATTAACCGGCACCTGCAGCTACCTGAATCAGGAGAAGCCTCTATCCCGATCCACAGACTTGGGACGTTCCAGCCTCTAAAATCACGTGAGCTGTTTCCTTGATACAAATCTCTCTCTATATATACTTATAAGCTTTACTGGTTTTGCTTCCCTAGAGAACCTAGCCTAAGAGAAATCCCTAACTCATTCCATGAAGCAAACATAACCCTGATACCAAACCAGGCAAAGATAACCACAAGAAAAGAAAACTACGGGTCACTATCTCTTCTGAATATGGATGCAGAAATCCTCAGCAAAATACCAGCAGACAAAATCCAACAGCATATTGAAATAGTCACATGCCATGGCTATGTGGAATTTATTCCAGGAATGCATGGATGACTCAACATCACAATACTAATCAATGTAATACACCACATAAATAGAACAAAGGAAAAGAACCACATGATTATCTCTACAGATGCAGAAAAAGCATTTGATAAAATCTAACACCTTTCATGATGAAAACCCTAAAGAAGACTGGAATAGATGGAAAATTCATCAATATAATACAGGGCATATATGAAAAGCCAATAACAGCCAACAATATACTTAATGGAGAAAGACCAAGAGATTTCCCCCTTGATATTGGGAATAATACAAGGATGCCCATTCTCAGCACTTCTTTTCAATGTTGCATTAGAAGTCCTAGCCAGAGGAACAAGACAAGAAAAAGAATAAAATTTATACAGATTGAGAAAGAAGTAAAATTATCTCTATTTGTAGATGATATGATACTGTGTACAGAAAATCCCAAAGATTACACACGAAAACTCCTAGAGCTAATTGAGGAATTTGGCAAAGTTGCAGGATACAAGGTCAACAAACAAAAAATCATTTGGGTTTCTATACACCAGCAATGAGAAACCTAAATGGAAATTAGAGAAACAATTCCATTTACAATAGCATTTAAGGTAATAACATACCTAGGAATAAATCTAACCAGCGATGTGAAGGACATATGCAGTGAAAACTATAAAACACTGCTGAAAGCAATTAAAGAAGACTTCAATAAATGGAAAGATGTTCCATGTTCATGGATTAGAAGACTTAATATCGTTAAGATGTCAATATTACCCAAAGCAAACTATAGGTTCAATGCAATTCCAATAAAAATTCCAACGGCCTTCTTTTACAGAAATAGAAAAACCAATCCTTAACTTTATATGGAATGGCAAGAGGCCCCACATTGCTAAAGCAATGTTGAAAGAGAAGAACAAAGTAGGGAGACTAGTACATCCAGATTTTAAAACACACAATATACCCACAGTAATAACAACAGCCTGCTACTGGTATAACAATAGACTTAGAGAGCAATGGAATAGACTTGAGAATCCAGAAATAAACCCACACATCTATGGTTAACTGATTTTTGACACGGGAGATAAGTCCATTCAATGTGGAAATAAGAGTCTCTTCAATAAATGGTGCTGGGAAAATTGGATTCACACATGAGGTAAAATGGAACAAGATCCAGGACTTACACCACACACAAAAACAAATTCAAAATGCAGGAAGGACCTAAATGTGCAAACTAAAACCATAAAATTCTTAGAAGAAAACGCAAAGGCAAGGCTGTCAAGCTAGCTTTTAACAATAGATTATCTAATAACAAAAGCACAAACA